>NW_025336401.1:2969089-3011612 GCF_004798865.1 Varanus komodoensis
TCGGCCGCCCGCCGCCGCCCGCGGCCCGAAGGCCCGGCCCGGCGCAGCACGGCAGCCCCGGGGCGCAGCCTGCGAAGATGGCGGACATTTTGCTTTTGTATGGAGGCGAGCGAGAGGCTGAGGGCGCTGCTGAGATGGAGGAGGAGGAGGAGGAGGAGGAGGGACGGCGGACGAGGGCCGCCCCGCCGCCGCCGCCACGCGGCGCCTCCCCTCACGCCCGGCCCGGCCCGCCCCGCGGCGGCCGTGCGGGAGGGAAGGCCCGGCCCTGTCACGTCGCCCGGCCCTGGAGGCGTGGAGGGGCCTGCGCGCCTCTCGGCTCGTGCTTCCTTCCCGGGGTGGGGGGGCGCCGTCCAAGTTGAAGCGGGTCCGCGATCTACACGTGTGCACACGCCACGGGGGCGATTGGGAGAGGGAAGGCAAGGCAAGGCAAGCGGGCAGGAGGGGATCTAGGCCCTGACATAGGAGGAAGCCGGTGGTGGGGGTTGTATGGAGCTGGGAAGCGTGGGGTGCTCTTTGGCAGCCTGTTAAGCGGAGGGGAGGGGAGGGGAGAGGTCGCTGGCTGCGCTTCTGAATGGCCAGTTTGTTCCGAGACAGCTGGCACGGTGTAATGTTTGGCCTGGTACATGAGAGATGCAGGCTCTAGTCTGCACTGGATCAGGTGATTCAAGGCCTAGCCTCCCTCATGAGGTTGTTTTAGGTTATAGCAGAACTTAGCAGGAGGGGGGTATAAATCAAACTATTAAAGGGAGGTGGGGGCTAGAAATCCTCAGCTCCTGATGCATTGTGTCTCCACCCTGGGGCACCTTTGCAGTTAGTAGCCCCCTTTATGGAAAGATGGGATGAGGTGTCCCTGGAAGCAATGCAGTGTACGCCCTTAGGGAGTGTGATCCATCTTCAGTGCAACACCTAAGTGGGCAAATGTGCAGGTCCACTTAATGGAACAAATGAAGGTGGCTCATGCTGCCCACTTTGTGACTTCTCTTTACCTCTTTTCATCACCCCTAAATCTTTCCCACCAAGGATTTCCTCTTATGCGTAAGACTCCTTTGATGTGTGCATTTTGGACTATAGTCAGGGGCCTGTTCTTTTAAGTATATGTTAGGTGCTTCTATGAATAATCATTCTCTGTTTTTACTGTCTCCACCAAAAGGAACCTCCAGGTTGGATGCTATTTTTTTCAAATCTACACCGTTCTAGGTCTTCTCTCTACTGTTCTGTTTCTTGCAGAAAGATTTTACAAGATTAGCCACACAAAGTGGAATGAAGAATGATGTGGAAGACTTTAATGTGCTGGTGACATGTTGAATTCTCCCTTGTGTCTCATGGCATCCAGTAACAAAATTATGCTGACCCATGTAATCCACAAAATGTATTCTATTTTTTTATATTATCCAGGAGAAATTAGGAGCAGTCCTCTGTTCTTCAGTGCCACAGTGGCAGAACTACATATAATCTGTGATAGTCATTTTCCCACAAGGTGCTTCCCATGCAGTCCTTTTGCTTCTAGGCTGCAGAGATATCTGCCTCCTAGCTTGGGCCTTCAGAGAGGGTTCACTTTTTAGCCTTCTAGTCTGCCATACTACTTGTGATAGTTGTCAACTCATCCTTTTCTTGCAGAAGCAGAAGAGCTTTTTCATAAGGGTCTTAAAATGATATTTCTGTCAGTAGAGTAAATATCTCCCATCTGTGGCTCTTGGGGCTCGGCTCCAAAGGTCCCTGGCTCTGTTTGAAAAAGTCACACTGTTGGTTGACATCAAGCATTGCAAATCTTATTTCATTTTACTAACTATATTTATATTCCATCATTTCCCCATTGTGGAACTCAAGGTGGCTGGCTACATGTGATTCCCAGATGGTGTCCCCTCCAAGCCCAGGCCAGCCCCAGACCTGTTTAGCTTCAAGTTGGTGGATGCCTTATGTGCCTTCAAGCCATACTCGGGGCCTTTTGGATGTTCTCAAAGCAACCAGATGAAGAAGAAATAGATTGCATTGTAGTATGTCTGAAAAATGTTCTTTATCCCAGGATGCACTATTAAGTTTAATACAAGAGGATGGAGACAGAGGAATGTCTGCTCATATCAACAATAATAGCTATTTTTGACCAGCATTCAGTGGTCTGCCCTTTAATCTTAGGGAGTCCAGCAGAAAGTGGGTAAACTACAGTTGCTGTAATGCTAATTCTTTGGAATTTTAAAGAGCAGTGAGGAATCTGTCCTGTCTTTCTTTGTCTTCTGTTCTCCTATCACACTGCTTTCTGAATAACATTTTCTCTGCATCTTTGTTGGGCAGAACAAGGATGCACAAAATGGTTATGGATTCCTGCCCTTCTGGCTTGATTTACACTATGCTGTTTACCTGTTTGCTGGTGATGTTAGCTCAAGCACACAGGAAAGCTTTTCAGATGTCCCGGAGAATAGCAGTTAACAGGGATCTAGATTTCTTAATTGCTATTTAGGTTCTTTTATCTTGGGCTGTTGCTGGTCTAGGAAAGCCCCATACTATATGGGTTTATTCTGAGATGCCTTACTATTATCTCCTCTGTAACTGAGCTGAATAAGGGTCCTGGCAGCTGGGATAGCTTTTAAAAAAACTTGTTTATGTGGTTTTTATTTTCTGAAATGCTTCACTGTCCTTTGCTTTGTCATTTTTACAGCTATCTCTATATGTGAAGAAGAACAGAGTCAAAAATAATGGCTTGTCAAGGCTACCCACTGGGTTGAATTTGGGTCTGAACACAGGACCATAGTGATTTTTCTTTTGTGCTGATTGAAGCGAAGGAATATGATGTCTCTCTTTTCCAGCAACAAATTGTACACTGTAAAAGTACAATCATCTCTCTTAAAACAAAGCACGTGTAGTGCTCTCCCACTTCCGATCATGACCCTAAACTTTAATTTCTCTTTTCCTATTGATCTTTCTGATTAACTGGAATTGACTTGAGACTGTTAGAGGCTTCCCAGTTCATCAGTACTTCACAGTGTGATTCAGAAGACATTGACATGCCCTTTTGTTTCAGTACAGTGCTTGAATACCTTCAACCCCCCTCCCCACACACTGCTAAAAATATGAACAGGATTGGCAGTAAATTGATCCTGAGCTTTCTGTTAACAAAGGCTCTCATGAATGCCTGTGTTTTGAGACACAGAAAAATAGAAGAAAAATACCAAGTGTCTTTGCTTGCTGCAAATATAAATACAGAATATACGTAAAATAGTGATTCCTTCAATGACTAATGAAGCTGAATATTGGTGTTAGTATGCTGCACACCTGCTGTGTTGCAGCACTTGAGCAAGGGTATGATGGAATGGCCACATCTGTGGTTGGCAAAAAATTCCTAGTAGGATGAGCACAGTCTTAGTGCTACCTCTTCAGGAGATAGGTACACACCTTGTGCAATTCTTTCCCCACATTCTGTGTGAATGTGCATTAATTGTGTTAGCTGTAACAGCCTATGAGAGAAGAACAAGTACTCAAGAAGATGACAATGCTAAGGCAAGTTGAAGGGAAGACCCACTGAGAGGTGGATCGGTGCCATAAAGGAAGCCACAGCTGTGAGTTACAAGAGCTCAGCAGGGCTGTCAAGGGCAGTGCTTTTTGGAGGCGCACACAGGGCTGCTGTGAGTTAGAAACCACTTGATGGCACGTAGCGACACTTAGGCCCATGGTGTGCATGGGACTTGCTTGTATTTAGTGGAGAGTCTGCAGCTGACCAGGTGCTAGTGGCTTGATTGTTTATTTTTCTCTTCTAGTTTAGAGGGACAGTGGCTGGTTTGAGTTGAGCTCATCCTGATTTTGGTCAGTTTGCCATGCAGTAGTTGAGAGTAGTGTCTGTTAAAAAAAAAGAAACAAACTAGAAAGGACAAGAAACTCTCTTTAAGTTTCATTAGCCATTGCTGCAAATAGGCAATGCTCTTTCTCAGCTCCGCCTTGCACTGCCCTCCCGGCAAGGGGTAAAATAGCAGTGGCAGTTTTCTAGTTAGTTCCATGTGGCCTTCTGCTGGAGAAGCAATACAGCCACAGTCCAGGAGGAAGTGGTTTTCAATGGATATTCGGGGCTTCTTGCTTCTGTAGGTGGCTGGAGCGAGCAGACTCCCAAATGGTGTTGCCAGGTAGGAAGGGCTGCAGCTTGGTGGAAGAGCCCCTCTCTTGCCTGCAGAAGATCTCAGGTTAGATTCCTGATGCTGCCTGGTTCGGCTGCTGTCTGAACTGGAGAGCCTCTCCCAGTCAGCTCAGGCATTGCTGAGATAGACGGAGCAAGGGTCTGATTTCATATCAGGCAGCTTCCTCTGTTCCTTTGGCATGTCTGCCAGTCTCCCTTAGTCTGTAAAGATGGTTTTATTAGGCAGAAATAAAAGGGGATGGTTTCTGTTGATTTTGTATGAGGCCAAATTTCTATTTAGCATTCTTTCTGTAATGGGAGCTAGTAATACTCCTGAAAAAGCTGCCACAGGACTTGATAGAGTTAGCCATTTCCTCTTTTCCTCATTTATGCGGTGGCATGGTTATGGAGGTTTCTCAACTTTTGAAAGGCCTACCCCATGTTAATTTATCTGATACTTAGGTTATCTATGGTATTGGCCATCACTTCCAGCTTGTGAGGATTTGCTCAAGATAATGAGGTACATGCTTTTGTTTCAACTAGATTTATAGCAAATCAATTCCATTAAATGACCCCACATTCTGGTAAGTTGAGAGTAATTTTTCTCCAACATGATTAAGAAGCTTTGCCTTATGCTACCTTTTTTTTGAATGGGTTGCCTTTTGTAGATAATCCTTTCTGTAGACATCTAGTTACTTTAATTGAGAGGATTGTTTGGAAATATTAGATGCGTAGAACTGCCTTGGACATCTCAGTCAACAGAAAGGCTTGAAAGCTATGGTATAATATTCTTTATCCACTCATCTTTTCTGATCTGATTACTTGAATCTACTGCACCGCATTCTTCCCAAAATGCTCTCTTGACCTCTGTTTGGGGGTTTGGACTTTCCCAGTGCTCAGGAGATGGGATGCTGTAAGATTGCATGAGCCTGATCATGTCTTTGGTGCACCTAATGGCTTCTCATCCCTTTGGAGCAGGATATAAATATACAAGGTCTTATAGGAACAATGGAAGGCACTGCATTCTCCTGAAATGCCTTCTTTTCCTCCCTCTCACTGAAATGAAAAGTCACTCAGTGCCGTTGCTTTTCTGTGCTTGCGGAGTGCTGATGCTCTGGCAGATATAGCAGGATTACTTGGAAGACAAATTGTCCAACCCACTGAATCCGTTTTCTATATGTGGGGGGGGGGTGGCGGCGGTGGCAGTGGTCACACAGCTGCTTTCTTTCTAAAGGCAAATGCGCTATTTAATCATGTGCAAGAGGGCCCTCCACAGGCAGGCAGGGACGGTCTACTTGAGCAGATGAGTGGCCATAGATGAATGACAAGGCAAGAGTGTGTTGAAATACTAATTCGCAGTTTCCTGTCCTTTGGAAGAAACTGCTTTCAGATTCTTGCCTCTCTTTCTCTTGAAAGCTCAGATAATTATTCTGTAGGAATACTTTGGATCCCGTGAAAGATCAGTTGATGGTGATATCAAAACAGTTTGTGGTAAACTTGAGATTGCATGTGGTGTGAAAATACATGGAGGGAAACGCCATTATCAATTCACTGCACGTGGAGCTGGAGGGCAGTGTGGGAGGAAGTGTGAACACTTGTGAAAGAAACTGGTTATCAGGAGGAAAGCAAGACTGATGCTTTAAGAAAAGTGGGGGAAAGACTTTGGGGAGGTGGATTATGCAGCCTGGAGTTATTTGGAGCAAATAATATGCACGAACATGCATGTCTGGAGCTCCAGCACTGATGCTTCACTTACTGCAAGTTGTGCTGCTTTGGCCTGTTAAAGGGGCTGGCTGGCAGCACTTGTTCTGGCTGATCTCTCCGGATCTGTCACTGGAAAGTTCTTTTGAATCTCTGGTCAGGATGACTCTTCCTGTTTTTCCAAAGCTGCTTGCATCTCATGCCTGGAAATGGAGTAGATGTTCCTTATGTAAGTGACTGCTGAAAGTGGAATGTAACTTTTTTAACCCTTCTTGGGCTAAGCAGCTTCCGTTTTCTGGAAGAGTGCAGTTCTGCTGTGGATGGCTATTTTAGGTGGTTCTTGCGAAAGTGCCCACTTTTAGGTTCTCGGTGACTCTGCTGTCTTGAATATTGAGTTGTTGGGTATTACTGAAATTTGGGGTGGTGATCCTAAGTGCAGGATTGCGCACAGAATGCCTTTGTGAAGTTAACTTTGTTAATTATATAGCACTTCGTTAATTACATGGACCAGTATAGGCCAAAGACAGGTACTTGCCCCAGTTGCTTACAGTCCAAAGCTCAGGTGTATATTCAGCTCCTAGGTAGTCTTTGTATATTGCTGTTTGTGGAGACATTTCTTACACCTGCAAAGAACTCTTCCTCCACCTAGCCCACTGTTTCATAATAGTTTAATTTTGGTCTTTCTAGTGTCTAAAGACACCTGGCCCTGAACAGTTCTTCTAAAAATAAAGCAACCAGGGCACCTGTGGGTTTGGCTTAATAAGATTGAAGCAAACCACAAGGGTACTTAGTAGTTTGCTCTACAGAAGAAGCCTTAAATGTGCCCTCTAGTTTCTGCCATTTTGAAGGGCTGGACTGAGAAGTCACTTCTGTTCATTTCTTGGCTGGTCATCCAGTTACTGGGCCTGGCTACATGTGGGTTTGCATCCTTGTGTAAGAGGTCCTGTTGATGTTGGAAGGCTGGGGGCCTGATAAGGGGTAATGCTTATGTCAGTAAAGCAGCTTCAGTTACTCAAAATGGCAGATGTAAACATATAGCTTAATGAATTTTTTTTAAGGGCCTAGATTTGTAGCAGGGAAAGGCTGAACAGACATTTACTTAATAATGAAAATCGAACTAGACATTCAGAGAACACTAGAAATGAGGAGACCATCGCACAGTTTGAGTCTAGGGGCTGCATATTTGAGGAGTACCTGTTTTTACATGTGTTCAGGAGGCATAGGGAATGTAATTTTTTTAACTGGCCAAAAAGCACCTGTTGGTTACTCTTGTAAATGCTAAGTCAGTGATAGAGAAAAGTGTGCTTCTGGCAAATGAGGGAGGATAAAACAGTCAATAGAGGAAGCATGCATTCCCTGGAAGCATTTTTCTGTTTGATGCATTGATAATTGGTCTTGCCTCTTGGTCACTAAGGGGTGTATCTGGTGGCCCTGGAGCCTAGGCAAAGGATGCATATGCCCCTTTTGGGCTAGTTTGTAATTTCTGGTGAATATATTCCAGCAGTTCTGGCATTTTGGAATAAGAGCAGAAGTTCTTCAGAGGTGCCTCAGCATATCACCGCATCTCCAGTTGGATCTTGATTTTTAGAAACCCGATTTTGTCTCCTCTTGAGGCTTGTTTTGAAAATGGGATATAGAGCTGCTTTTTACAGTGGCGGATTTACAGTGTAGTATAGGCATTTTAGTAATGCATAGCTTAGGACGAATTTGAATTTGTCTGTTCTGACGAATCAGGCTGTGGTGCCAGCTGATGCGGCAGTAGTTTTAAATAGAAGCTCCTCAGTCTTTCTGTCAGAAACAATCCTAGAATAACTAATCAAGGGTAACAAGCAGAAGATGAAGTTGGATGCTTATGCTTGCAGCTGAAGTTACCTGCAAGAACTTAATTCCCAGCAAATATGTCAGGGTGAGATACCCAAGGCAGCATCAGCATATGGTAGGTCAGGCAGCAATTGCAGACAAGCCCTTGGCTTTTTAAAGCTGGAAATAGCCATTAAAATAGTCTGAGTGTCACTTAGACAGTACTTGAGTGGCTGGTGCAAAACAGAACTTGAAATGGCATTCCCTGCAGAGTTCCAGTATTATTCAGTCCTCTTGGTTTAACCTGTAGCGCTTGCTGCTGGCCATTCTTGGCTCTCCCTGCAGTTAGTGTTTCACAATGGGTGTGATTCCTGATGAGCTGCTTTCCTGCCCTGTTGTTTGTCTTTTTTCTGCGAGCTGTGGCAGAAAGGGATTCCCAGCCCTCCCCACTCTGATTTGTGCTGAGGTGTGATGTGAAAGGGCCTCCTGGGGCATGGTGGTATGGCCGTCTGTTGGGGTGTCAGACTTTTAATGAATGCTGAGAAGCTAGGTATTGTCAGTATTCAAGGAACCCCACTTACTACTGGCCATTTGTTAAAACACCCATGAAATTCTTACATAATTGCAAATTGGCATGTTGCGAACTGCCAAGGCAGGAGTCTTTCAAAGCATTGATGTGTTGTTGACTTGTAGAAAGTGGGTGTTTAGAAGGCTTAAAACCTGGCAATTGGACTGTAGCTGGAAAGAGGGGAGGGATAGTCCAGGCTTTCTCTGGCAATCTGCCCATTCTCAGTCATTGCCCCTCCTTGCTTGTTTTTCTGGCTCTCCATCATGAGTCACGCCTCTGTGGTTATTTTTCTCTGCTGGTAGGAATACTGTTGTATCATGCAAAGTAACTGGTGGAGCACTGACCTTTTTGCAACTTGAAATTGAAGTTTGTCGACCTGTTTTTTTTTCTTTGTCAGGCACTGATGACTGGGTGAGAGGATTTGTTTCCTCTTAAGAGAACCCTGGAGTACCATCATTAATAGTTGTGAAAATCAGCTATAACCAAGTGGCAGGTGGCCATCATGAAACCCACAGATCAGTGTGGTGATTGGAGGCCTACTTCAGTAGTTAGTTCTTTCTTGGTGACTAGGCTTCACTGATGAACACGCAAATACTGGAGCTAGTCAGGGATCCACTAGATTTCCTTCACAGAGGTACCTAATTTTTTATTGCTTAAGCAAGAGAGAGACAGCAGAGCTTCCACTGTTTTAGTCTTCTGCATCCTGCCATCTTCTCATAATGGCAGGATGCAGAAGACTAAAACAGTCTTACGGACTGTTTCGGACTTTCCCTGATGGACGTGTAGTAGCCTCCCTAGTATGATATATTTGATGTGGTGTCAAACGAATAGAATTTCGCTTGTCCTGGGGTAACCTGTCCTGTTGTTTGGGATTCTGTTGCTTGCTTGGAGGCAGGCATACAACTTTGTAGATTTCTACTGATTGAGGAATTTGGGAGGAAAGAATTGAACCCTCTGCATCCTGACCCAGAAAAACATTACGCAGAGTTTGAACTAGTTTTCCAGAATCTGTTTTGTATTTCTGCAAGCCTGCTGGTACCTCCATCTTGTGTACGGATGGCGCCATTTTGGTTATACCAGGAGTAGTACTTGAATAATTGAGTTCGCTATTGCTGTGTGATAACGGGGGTGGGGGGGTCACAGTAGGGGGCACAGCATAAACAGGGCATGTGGTGCAGATCCACTGCAATATGATAACTCTTTTTTGAAAACTCTTCCTTAGATTTTCAGATTGGAGCTAAAGTATCCATCAGCTTGGAAAAACTTTTCTCTAAATCTGCCCTCCGATAAGTGTATAACTGCATAGGTCAAACCAGCAGTGAGAATATTGACTGCTTAGCAACAAACAATTGTTTGAGGTTTGTTCGAATTCTATATTGCCAGGAAGTGCGTATTTAAATAAAGATTTAAGCATGCCAAACACTCAGTTACAAAGGAAAGATGCAAACCACCTTAGCTTGGTCAAACTCTAGCTGTGCTTATTTTCTGCATTTTGCAGTCATAAATTCTTTACACTTCTCTAAGTCCCTGCCTATGATAATGGTGTTTGGGATAGTATCATTCCTTCCAGAGATTAAATATTGGCTTTCCTTGTCCCAAATCAAGCTCTTGGATTTTGCCTTCTAATAGATGTATGTATGTATGTATTTGGCTTGGCTGGCTCCTGGTGAGGAAACTTCATTTTTGTAATCACTTGGCTTTCTGTGTCAGTGGGCTGTTTGTGAAAGCAATTCGTGGACCTTTCACCAGGATGTTAGCTTACTCATCAGAAATAAAACATGCCGTCCAAAGGACCAGCCCTTGCACGCTCAGGGCAGGCAGGGTATGCGTAACCAGTGATGCTTTTTTCAAAGTGAGGTATACATGCAATGCACTATGAGCCGGAATAATGAAAGCTAAAGACATCACCACACAGCTTGGCTTAGGTTTGCTGCCCTGATTTACAGAAATTGTGCCACAGTAAAGGAAAGAAATGGGATGTATGGTACATGGGGTTTGTTGATACTGGATGGGGCGGTGTGGAATCTCTGGCCTCTAGAAGTCCCTTCTTAGGCCTTTTTTAAGTCTCTGCTGTTAAATCAGTCCTGTTTTTGCAGTTTAATATTTTTTACAAGTTAAGGACCAGAAAACCTAGACCATTCTTAAGATATGTGGTCATGGAGTGGAGCATGCCTGCACACAGTGGATCTTAGTCACATCTAATGTATTATATTTATCAATTATTATACAATCATAATTCTTATTATTATCTAATTGAGTGATAACTGCTTTTAAATGCGATGACAGATTGTTCTTCATCCAGTGGGGGGGGGACATAAGAAAATGGGGGGGGGGTCTAAAGTGACAGAGGTAAAAATTATTTATTTATTTATTTATTTATTTATTTATTAAAACATTTCTATGCCTCCCCATTCGCCGAAGCCTCGGGGCGGCTCACAACATAAAATTAAAATACAAGAAATAACAATATAAAATAAGTCGCCCTGGCCAGATAAAAAATAAAAAAGTCTGCCTCTGTGAAGAGTGTAGGCTTGGCATAAGAAGTTCGTTCACATATGGCAAGGTTATTTGACACTACTTAGAACAGCATGGTAGTGTCCCATCATTTTCCCAGCACAAGAAGAATGCCAAGGGAAAGTTGTTTCATGCTCCTTTTTCTTCCATTCAACACATTTTCTGCTAGTTTGCAGTTCGCTACCAAGTAGGGTGGCTTATTTGGCAACTGGTCCTAGCCAGAGAATTTCAGCAGTTTAACTTAATAGTACGGATATCTTAGCAGTGCTTCAGAGGCCCTTTGTAACTGTTCACTTAAATTAAACTTAATGGAATGGGTTCTGAAAGATGCTGTCAGCAGTTGGGATGGAAAATATATTGGGCAAGTTGCTTTGTGTGGAAGTAGGAAATTGGAGTGGGTAGAAATACTTAAGACAGATTGGTGATTCTGCTCTAAGCTTACCTGAGTGAGTAGTTCCAAACACTTTATCAGTTCTCAGGCCTGACATGCCGAGCCAAAAAGCAATTATTTGTCCTGCAGGCTTTTATTTTTAAAAGGAAAAGACTTGCCACAAATAAATGTGGGCTTATGGTCTGTCTTAGGCTGGCTGGAAGGAAAACCATGCCACTTTTATGAATGAACTGAAAAATCTGCAAGCATCAGGATTGACGACCCTCGGACAGGCTCTTCGATCATCATTTGACCTGCTAAACCTCAACAGATTAGTCTCTGGAATAGACAACTACGGACAGGTAATGAATGCTGGCATTTAACCTTCTCACCTCATCATCTGAAGGATCTTTGCAGCCCTTCTGTAAAGAGGACGAGAGTGGTTGCTGAGATGCTTAAATTAGATCAAGGAGGCTGCTTGGGGAACCTGCTCACGCAACCCTCAGAGGCTGAAAAAAGTTCCTTTTTCCCCAGCCTCAAGTTACTCTTGCCTGTGTGTGCCTCTTCCATCCCTTGTAGCCAGTTGGCAGGGATAGGAAATGGCATCGCCCCCCGAGTCACTCCCCTGCGAGCGTCTGACTGGGAGTAAGCAAAGCTGAGCTGCTACAGCCCTATTTTGCTCAGCTGGTAGAGTAGGGGACCAGGGCACAACCCCGCTGTCTTGCTACTTCTGCTTTGTCTTGACCATTGTAAGCCTGGCTTGCCTTCTATTCTGCTTTTGGCCATCTTATGGTCAAATACTTGCTTTTCTTGCTGGTAATGTGAGCAGTCTCTTCTGCTGAAGGCCAGAGGAAGCCTCAGTGAATTGTAATCACATTGGGGTGGTGTCTTTCAGTCAGACACCCCGATGGCACATTTTACTGTGTTTCCAAATGTTCACATGCACCCATTTTTCTTTCTTTCTTTGCAGGGAAGGAACCCTTTCTTTTTAGAGCCTTCTATTTTAATTACCATTACTGATGGAAACAAACTGACAAACACTGCGGGTGTTCAAGAGGAGGTAAGGCATGCTGCTCAGCCTTATAGTATGTGTTTCCTTGTCTGAAGCTTAACGCTGTTAAAGCTGACTGGTGTGGCTTAGAAGCCTGGTTGACACACAGTGTGGAATTATTTCTTGTATTTATGGTCCTGCTTTTCCTCCAGGGTGCCCAGTGGCGTGCTGTCTCCCAGTAGTCCCATGAGATGTTAGACTAGAGGAATATACAGTCTTACACAGAGTCAAACACTTCACCCACGTAGCTGTTCTGGATTGCAGCTTCCAGCGTTCCTGACCACTGGCCATGCTGGCTGGGGCTTACAGGAATTGAGCTCTTGTGTATGCAAGGCATATACTCTACCAGAGTTAAAACTTCATTGCCGTGAAGAACTTGCCTAGGGTCTCCCTGAGAACTTCATAGCATCTGAAGCAAAGTCTTCAGACAGGGATGGTGGAAAATAAATCACTAGCCATCTTTCTTGTGTGCCCTTACTTAATGCCATAGACCACTCGATAGTTCACGGCTATTAGTTGGAATATTAACAGAAAATGGAACTTGCTACATGCGCATTTTCAGCTAGGAGCAAAAGTGTTTTACCTTTTTGGCAAAATGTGTTTTTTCCTCCCAGCTCCATCTTCCTTTGAATTCCCCCCTGCCTGGTAGCGAGCTCACCAAAGAACCATTTCGCTGGGATCAAAGGCTGTTTGCCCTCGTGCTGCGCTTGCCTGGAGCTTCATCGGTGGAACCAGAACAGCTGGGAAGTGTCCCCACCGATGAGTCTGCCATCACCCAGATGTGTGAAGTCACAGGAGGTAGCTCTTTTTTTAAAAAACGAAGGCCTCTTGGTTTGCACATACAAGTCTGTCTCCCTGGGAATTTTGGAATTGGTTTGCCAGGCCAGTCACAGATGAGCTCGATCAGCGGCCAGGCCCACAGCCAGGGCTACCTGCAGATGTGTGCGCAGTCTCCTCTCTCTCTCACAGGTGCTGGCTTGAGTGGGACTGTGACAGTGCACCTGCAAGGCATTGTTACTATTTGTTGTGGTATTTTACAACTACTGCTTAATGCAATAAAAATTTGAGTGTTACATTAAACACTAAAATGGCAAATGAGCTATTAAAATCAATTTCAAGTGCAGTACTAACCATAAAAAGCAATAAAAGGAACAGTTGCTCTTCTTTCTGTGCTTTTTCTGCACAGCCTATATAATGGGGGAAGATGTGAAGGCCAAATGGGATTGGGGACTTCAATGCTAGTTTTGTCCTGATGTGTGATTTAGAAAGAACTATGTCCAGCATAACAGACTGAAAGATATGTGAACTTATTCTCTTCAGTGGCTTTTCTTAGCTTCACAGAAGGATTGAACTGGATTTAAATTCACTCTTTCTCATTCTCTCTCTGTGCGTGCGCGTGTGTGTCTGAGAGAGAGAGGCAGGCAGGCAGGCCGGCCACCTGGCCGGCCAACTGACCAAATAGTTCTAGTAGCTTTAGGCAGCCAACCCTTTTGAAATGGGGAGGCCTAATTACCAACAGCAGGTTGGTATTTTACTTCCTGCCCAACAATATTGATGCCCCTTTTTATAGGCTTCTTTCCACAGTGTGGATGGGTGAGTTGGAAAGACCGCTTCGTTCTTAGTATTGCTTCAATATTTACATGTACTGTTACTTTCCCTGGATACTTTTATGCACATTAAACATTTATGCACTCATTAGCTCAACAATTCTGTGCTTGATTTGTTTGCCTTCACCCTCATGTAGTTTTTAGGTCAGTGGTTTGTTTAATTTGCATAATCTAAAGGTGCAAAACTTGCCTTCAGAACATGGCTTGTTTCTCTTGTTCTTCTGCTATAGGACGGTCATACTGTGTTCGGACACAAAGAATGTTGAATCAGTGCTTAGAGTCGCTCGCTCAGAAAGTTCAGAGTGGCGTTGTCATTAATTTTGAGAAATCTGGACCTGATCCACCCCACATTGGGGAAGGTACAGTAAGCTCTTCCTACTTATTACAAGCTGTCCTGATAAAATATACAAACAAGTTTTGATAAAATAAACATTATGGAATGATGCTGCAGATTTGGTATCGATAAAAGTTGTATTTTTACTTTGCACCTAGCTAATTTCCCCCAGGCAGAGGATGAGGTGGCTAGATGGAATCACTGGGGCAGTGGGTGGACTCCAAGGGATGGTGGAGGACAGGAGAGCCTGGAGGAATGTTGTCCATGGGGTTGTGATGGGTTGGACATGACTTTGCGACTAAACAAACAAACAAATACAAAAATATTCCCTTTGGATGCTACCTTTCAATTATTTGAAAGAATAAAGTGGCTTATTTCTTACTTCAGAAGCTATTCTTCTTCAAGTTCTTCCAAACTTTTCAACCCATTCAAAATAACTATACTCATTTTCTTATAGTATGTGTTTGCCATGCCCCTCATCCCAGAATCTTGGTAAAAGCCTGATTTAAAGCTTGCTTGACTCTCTGGACAAGCAGGGAAAAACAAAGTTGTATTCAGTAATTCAGTGGGGAATCTAAACAGTAATGCGGATACACCATGTAACCAACTCTGTTCTTGTTTGGATTTTAGATGGACTGGTTGATACCGCAAGGCCTATCAATTCGTTTGGTTCTCAGCCATGGCATAGCTGTCACAAACTTATCTATGTGCGGCCTAACCCTAAAACAGGGGTTCCTGTTGGGCACTGGCCAATTCCAGAATCCTTTTGGCCTGATCAGAATTCACCAACTCTGGTATGTCATAGAGACTTCAGACTAACGCACATGCATCACGGAAATGGGGTAACGGGGTACAAAATCAGATCTCAGTCCATCTTGGAGCTCTCTGAGGTCCCTGGGCATGCCCATATCTTGGTACCTCAACAACTCCCACATAAGCACACACTAGGGAATAGTGCGGGCCTACTTTCCAGACAATTGGAATAATGCATGTGAAGCATTTTGCCTATTTAAGAAAAGTGCAGGATACTTAGAAATCACAGCATCCTGTTCCTCATTGGCAACTGCTTGTGCTGGCTTATGGCAGGCTTTGCCTTGAGAATAACACCTGGGATTAGTTTGAGATGTCATGAATTAATATTCTTTGATCTCATGCATTCAAAACACAAGTTGTGGCTTGCCTTTCCCTCTTGACCAGTTCTGACTTGGGCCTTTCTTTCTTTCATTCAAGCCTCCCCGCACAGCACACCCAGTGGTGAGGTTCTCCTGTGTGGATTGTGAACCCATGGTGATCGATAAACTTCCGTTCGACAAGTATGAGCTTGAGCCATCACCCTTAACACAGTACATCCTGGAACGAAAGTCGCCTCATGCCTGCTGGCAGGTACTTTCTAGATACCCAGTCCTGGGATTCCAACACAGTGTGCAGCCAATTTGTAGGAGAGAATTGTGACAGGGCAGTGGATGGAACAGGGACTTGGAAATAACTAGAGCCAAGTTAAGAATCCTCACTGGGTACTCTTGGACACCTTTACCTTTACTTGTCTCTACCTGTACTAGTAGAGGGTATATGTGCATGCAGAAGATGCTGGGCGCTGTCCATGTCATCTCTGATCAAAGGAAACAAGGCTGAGAAAGACCTTCCCTTTTCTGATGCTGAGAGGTAGAACAGATAATAATGAGCTGAACACATCCATCACTTGGTACAAGGCAGCTGCACATGGTCATGTTTCTTACTTGAGTATTTAGTGTTTCTTGATTAGTTGTCATTGTACTCAAGCAATAATTTGCCTAGTAACCACAGGCGACCAGAAATTGCATGCAGGCGAGTGCATGGCATTCCGTGTAGGTGAATACACAGGCTACCAGGGGCAGAGAAGAGTTTAGCCTGCGTGCCCTGCATAAAAACCAGCTGAACTAAGAGAGGGGAAGTCCCTCATCTGCCCCCAGCTTTGAAATGCAGCTGTTCTTCCCCCTCTGCCAGCCTCTAGTAACCTAAGACTTTTTTTTACAGGCTAGTAACATTTGGGGATTTTATTTACAAGGCTGTGATTAAGCTGCCTTTATCACATTCAGGACTTCTTTTTTTAAAAAAAGTGGTGACATTGAGCTTATTTCATGAGTTAAGGAAAGTGAGCAGCACTCATAACTTCTTACAGAAACTCTTAATGATAGTGCTTATGGGATAAATTAACAGTATACCCAAGTATCAAAGAGGTCAAAACATGTTTAATTTTATTTAAGCATAACCTTACCTTGGTTTGAATTGTATCCTAATCAGAGACAGAGGACTGACAACTATGCAGTGTTTGCAAAATTATTTTACAGATGTATGCTATTGACTCACCAGTGTTTTCCTGAGCCTTTAAAAGGTTGTGAAGCAAGGGAATGTTGGTGTCTCTTCTTCCCAAGCTGCTTTAACCTGTGGCATACTTTGCCCCAGGAACCTCTTGAGAGGATCATTTCTCTTCCCAATAATTCACAATTCTCTGCATGAATCAGTTGACTTATTAGTGTAGAGGGGAGGCCTGCCAGGTTTGTGTCTCCTGCATTGATAGTGAGGTCGCCTGTTGAGCAAGGGATGGAGAGGGGCTTTTTTGGCTGAGATGTGGGAGACCCCCTGACAGCTCTGCAGAGCTGGGTTTTTTGGCTGTGATCTTTATGCTTCAAGGATCCTGCCCTTCCAGTGAAGTGGTAATATAGGCTCACTCCTTGCAGTTTTGAGTTCTTTCCTGTCTTTTGACACATTAAAAAGAAATCACGTACACTTACGCAGATGCTGGAATGGTCTGGATAGTGTATTCTTTCCCCTCCTTCAGTCCCACTTCCATTTCCAGTAGGTAGATATGATGGGCCTCATGGACCTCTGTTCCGTTGTCTCCTCTGAGTGCTGGCATCCAAGTGGGCCATTGCCTCCCACCTTTACGTGGACTTGAGGGCAAAGGAGGAGGAGCTGGGCAGAGCTCAGGGGAACGGATGGCCACTAAATCTTCCAGTTTTGAGACTTTATATCCCACCTGCTAGACGAGAAACAGAGCCTCAAGGTAGCTTACAAAACATTGAGGTGTGAAGTTTGAAAAGAAACTAAACCTGCACAGAATGAGAACCATTTTGTAACACCACTTAGAGTGTTGTTGAAAGCTGCAAACACTTGGATGAGTGTTTGAATTTCATAGATTGAGGAACAGAACACACCCTCAGAACAGAAGAGGCTGTGCTATAAATTTGATTGCTCTGTTGAATGGTGCTAGATTATATTGTATTCTGCCCAGTGTACCAGTATTTTAAGGTTTGGAGCTTACTCGGATTAGAAAGCTGCATGAACCGTTTTCAGCAGTGAACTGAAGTTTGGGTGCATAACGGGGTGGTACTATTTAAAATATTTACTGACTGCCTTAGGTCATGCTCTTCCAGAGTGAAAGTGGTCTGGAAATGCATTTGTTGCTAGTGTGTACACCTCTCTTCCCTTGCACCCTTCAGGTTTTTGTGAGCAGCAGTGGGAAATACAGTGAGCTTGACCATCCCTTTGGGTACTTAAAAGCCAGCACCACACTAACATGCGTCAACCTCTTTGTGATGCCTTACAACTATCCTGTTCTTCTTCCTCTGCTAGGTGAGTAATGCACAGCCTTGCAGCACAGCTGACTAGGAAGGTTGTCTGTCTGTCTTGTCTGTCTGTCTGTCTGCCTGTCTTGTCTGTGATCTTTGTTCGCCAGCCGTTTTCTTAAACGGGATGGGAGACCAGAGAGTCTGAGAGTGTTGCAAACGTTGGGAGAAGAGGATTTTTACACCCCCTCTCCCTTTTTTTCTCTGCAGCAGAGGAGAGCCACCTGCTGCCAGTGCATGTTTGATGCTGCTCACCTCCTTGACTCGTAGCTTCTTCCTTAATTGGAGTAAGGTTCAACCTCCATTCTTTTCCCTCTTCCAGGATGTGATTTCTCCATATTCTTGCAGCAGCTTATGTGGCCCCTTTCTTTTTCTTTTTGTTTTGAGAACTTGGGCTCAATTCCAAGGGGTGTGTGGGGGAGAAGGAGGCCCACAGAGGACTAGAACCTTAATACCATTTGGGGGAGCTTCCTCGTGCTCGCCTTTTTTTTTTCCAGGAAATATGCACCTTAATGTCTGGTGCACTTGTTTCCCATACAGATTTAGTTGTGTTCTACTTTTGAATCCAGAAGGGAACCCTAAGTTCACTTAGCTTGCTGCACTAAATGTTTTAGTGCTCAAAGCAGTGTAGCTGATGCGTAATAAAGAACCAGGGTTGCCAAAGGCCTGGGCATTTGGGACTTGGGTTCAGATTCCTGCCTAATTCTAACGGCACTAGGTAGCCTTGGACAAATCTTACCCTTGTTATCCTCTCCCTGCCTGAAGGGCAAATTGCCTGCTTTTCAGAGGTGTACTGATGTTGCAGGAAGGATTGTGAGGCACTTTGCATACCGAGATAGCATAGAAATGATTCAAGATGCATGATTTCTTGGATGTTAGCCTGTTCTGTTGTAGATGCTATTCGTTAAACATTGTGTAGAACCCTGAAGATGGGTTCTGACTCGTGAGTTCCATGGAAAGAAACGCACCTGCTTTGTGAGAACTTGCCTGCATTTTCTGTGTAGAGTATCCTCCTTGATCCTTCTTGATCCTCCTCCTTCCACCCAAAACTTGCCGATAGAGGCTTGGCCATCATCTTCAGCATTTAAACACCCCGAGTTTGTAGTTCAGAAGTGTTGGTGTCTCCTGTTGTGTAGGTGAACTAGGATTGGTGATGGCATAGGATGAGTTTTGCAGCCCTGCCCTTTCCTCCTCTGTCACCACTGCCTTTCATGATTGAATGCAAATGTGAGGTGGATTCCTTTTTCCAACATCTGTGCCTCTTATTTACATGTCCTTTGTAGGCCTTAAGCTTTCTGTCCTGCTGGCTGAAGTATGAAAGCAGCAGGGTGGAGATTCCGGACTGTATGAGTCACAGACAAGATGTTTGTGTAGTTGGGTTGAATTGCGAACACGGGGTTACAAATGGCAGCACACCACATGTCTCAAGCTGTCCCTTGCCTCTGTGTAGGGCATGCATCTATGCTGGCTTGTTATGCTTGCTCTCTGGCTGTCATCTTTGCCTCGTTGCCTTGTCCTGCTTTTTCCTTCTACTTCTCGGATTGTATGGTGGGAGGCGTGTTTGCAGAATGATCAAGGACCTTACCCCACTTTTTTTTCCTGGCATGGTATTAGTTCAGACATTTTACTGCTTCATTGTGGCTGCTGGTATGAAGCAATCTCATTTTTTTCTGGGTCAGAGAGAACACAGGCTCCTTGCTACAGTTTCATGTTAAATTTCTTTCACAATGTACCTGTAGAGAAAGAAAAAGCTACATTGGAAAAGTTCTGTCTGCAGCGGCATTCATTTACTAGAGGTTGTCACCTGTATGGCATTTCTGTTGGTTCTTGTTTGCTGCTGCCTGCAGTGTTTTTATTTTCATTTTGCCAACATTTCCACAAGGATGACTGCGTTGTTAAAAAGTGCAGGTACTTGCCTGCCTCAAATCAGCAGAGCTCATGAGCTGGGATCAAAAGAGTGATGAAATCTACGGCAAACTCTTCCCATACTGCAGGGTACCGCATGGGTACCCTACAGTGAGGCTATTGCCAGAACATGTAAGAGATGCCTGGTGAGCACAGAGCATGGCTTCGGACAGCAAAATAACCAGTAAATTCTAGGAATGAGCTGCATAGAGCCCTTTCTGGCAGTCAAAAAAAGTCCAATTTTTGAAAGGTCCAATTTTTGTGGGAAATAGTTTGGTAACTTTCACATCCCATAACTTAAGTACCCTTTAAAAAGTCAATCATTTTAAACAACCTTACAGATCATAATTTCACTGTGCGGTTCCCCCTTCCTGTGTACCCCCTACCTGAACTTCTTGGGACCATGAAGGGATGAGCTGGTCTGTTACATTGCAGGGAATCTCAGCTTCAAAATCCAGGTGTCAGAAGAAATGCTGTTTCCCGTCTTTGTAGCAGTTGCTGCTTCAGACTGAATTGTGGCCTGTTTTTATAAGTTGGATGATACAGGAAAGAGTCTGAAGGATAAGCCATTTGAAAATGCAAATAGCCTTCAGTTTTTAAGTGCTGATTCAAAGCCGGGAGAGGGGAAAAGATACAAGTGATACTCGGCTGGCATCTGTTTGTGTGTGTTTGTAACTTGAGTTGTTTCTTCTCTTTACAGATGACTTTTTTAAGGTTCACAAACTTAAGCCAAATCTGAAGTGGCGGCAAGCTTTGGACAACTACTTAAAAACCATGCCTCCCTACTACTTACTGGTATGTACCGCCATCCATTGGATGGGTCTAAACAGATTGGTGGCTTAGAACAATTCTCGCATGTGCGGCCTTCCAAGCAAAATGGTTCACACGTCAGGATTCAGGAGTCTTGAATGCTTGCAGTTTGCAATGATTTACTGGTCTCTATTCACATACTGTTTTGGAGCTGTTGTCCAGCACCAGTTCAGTGCTTATTATGATTTTATTTCTTATTTCTCACACTGTTGGGCCATTTCTTATTTCTTACTGTTGGACCACGTAACTTCAGATTCCTGTGCTACTGCTAGCAATGTGGACAAGCTCCTTGTACCTCTGGACAAATGTGTTGAATGACAGAATTGGTGGAGGGGGTGGATTGGGGGGTGGCATGATGTAGATTTCCTGCATAGCTTGGGCAAGATGCCGCAGTACGGACTTGCATCATCCCGGCAGTCAGGGTCTCTGGCATTTTGTGTGGAAACAGCTGGTGGTGCCGTGTTGCACGGCACCACGTTGATCACGTGGTCTGATGCCTGTTGTCAGTTGGCTTGCACCACGGGACGTTCTACTCGAATTCTTGCTTCCAAAAGTGGCATGCTGGAGCATCAACTCGGCTGTGCCTTAGCTTCATGTACACAGATCTGTGAGACTTAAAAAAAAAAACAAACAACTTTTTTTAAAGAAAAAAGATTTGATACTTTTCTTACTCTTGTGTATTTTGTTTTCCTTATAGCCATTAAAGAAAGCCCTAAGGATGATGGGAGCTCCAAATCTGATATCAGATAATTTAGATTGTGGACTTAGTTACAGTGTTATCTCTTACCTTAAAAAACTCAGCCAACAGGTAGTATCGACAAAACCTTTGCAATTAGAAGTAAATTGATGATTTTTTTTTTAGTGTGTGTTGCTCTGGTTATATAACTACATCGCCTAAGGAATGTCCTCTTCCTATTTTTGAGATCAGTAATGATCTGACTGTGTTCTGTTTCAAATAACTTGCAGTGGGGCCCCTAGTGCAAGTTACAGAAGAGGGCAACAATTCAGCTACCTGTTCAGTGCTTGCTGGGTTTTTAGTTGTATGAATTCTGCTGCTGGTGAGCACCGTGATCAGCAGTTGAAACTGGCAGCTACTAATCTGTGCGGTTGATTGCTGGAGCCGTGCTTTGTTTCAAACAGTTTTTATGAAGACTGTCTAAAATGTAATTCTAAGGAAAGACCATTGTTTACTTTATCTCCCTCCCTTTGGATGTCAGAAGAAATGCTGCAGATACGTTTGCCCTGGCTTTGCTGGGTGGCAGATAAAAGTTGTGTGGCGTAGTTCTTAGTGTGGCCTACACTGCCTTGCAGATAACGGAAGAGTTAAAAATTGGGCCCTGTCTGGACACATCTTTCTGTATTCCCTTCCCTCTGTGCATGGCATCATTTGCACTGCTTTGGATAGCGGGTTGAGGTAGGGACTACAAAAGCAGTGGACTTGTCCCGTCTACCTGCAGTAACCCGGGCAACTCATACCCCAACCTTTGCGGTTGAGATAATGCAGGAGAACTGTGTGCACATCTTGCTACCTCCATCTGTGACACAAGATCCTTGTGGGCAGTGGGGAAGCATTCCCCAGCCAGTCAGAGGTCCCAAAGTACTCAAAGGATTATATGTCTAAAGAAAGTCTTGAAGTGATGGGGTTAAAAGACCCATGGTGCCCTGGAAAGTTGATTGTGCATGAATCCATTCACTTTGACTTTCACTGGGACCCTGCACATTTTAGGACACTTGGAATAAACCCATCAGAACGCCTTGAGGCAGCTATTCCTATGTCTTTTGGGGGCAGACTTCAAAACACTGCTCCTCATGTTGCCGCAGCTGGTGTCTTTGTCCTTTGTAGAAGTTGGGTAGCCGGGCAATGTCCAATCAGTGAAATACTCTTGGAACCTTTACAGAATTAACCATGAGGCTTTTCCAAGTGGTATAATGTAGTGGTGATATGCAAGAACTTGAAATAGCACAAAATATTTTTGAGTAACTTCTAGCAAAGGAAGCAAGCCACATATTTTAGTCAGTGTGTTTAAAACAGTTCCTTACCACTGGGGGAAGGAATCAGAGTTATTTGAGGTTAACCTAAGTGAATGGTGGGTATGTTTTTTCCAAACTGGGTTTGAAATGTCACTCAGTTTCAGAAGTGCTAGTGCACAGAACTGGTTGCACACACCTTTGAGTCTGTGCCTGCCTGTAGAAACCTTTAATCTTCTTATATCCCACTAGCCCCCCATTGGAATTGCTGTGATTCACATGAATGCTGCATATGCAAGCTTTTAAGTTACCCAGATTGCTTTGCAGTGCAGCCAGCAAATGTGACTAATAACAACAAGCTAGATAACATGGCCTAAGAAAATGGTTTTCCCACTGTAGGTTCTGTGGCCATTGCTTTTCCATGAAAAAACCACTGCTTTTCTCACTTATTTTGGATTAAAAGTTGTCTTCAGGGGTCACTTATGAAAATGCCCCATGTAACGTGAAAGTTTTCATAGATTTTAGAGATGATTGTGGTGTTTTAGCTATATGCTGATGCATCTTTGAGGAAACCTGTTACAAGCAGTCTCTTTCAAGACATGGAGGGCACAGTTTGGCTGCTTTTTGATGTATCAGGAAATTGTTTTATGCTAGAAATGTCTGCAGTGCTGTTCACATCCCTTAACGAGCCATATGATTTTGTTGTAGACCAAAATAGAGTCGGAACGGATAATAGGGTCAGTGGGTAAGAAAGCACCACAAGAGACAGGCATTAAAGTGAAAAACAATTCCAGTGGCCTCTCCCTGATCCAGAGCAGAGATTTCAAACAGCTCCTTCAAGGGATCTCAGGTGAATCTCCGTTGAGGCTGCCTGAAATGAATGTGAAGGAATTCGCTGGTTTCCATATAGGACTCTTGAACAAGGTGAGCTTGTAGTGCCATAGTGAAGGAAACGGTTTGCTCTGCATCTTCCACTTCCATGGCATGGAGACCAGTTAATCTGGATTCTGTTCTTTACCCAAAATCAGGAGCTGAAGCCACAGGCCTACAGGAATGCTTACGATATTCCTCGTCGCAGCCTTTTAGACCAGCTGACCCGGATGAGGACGAACCTGTTGAAAACGCACAAACTCATTCTAGGCCAGGATGAAGGTAAGCTCCCCTGCCTCATTGGCATGGAAGTGAATGGAGGGAAGTTCAGGACTGGCTCCTTTGGAGTGCAGTGGGAGCCTTTTGCACCCCGTCTTGCTTTAAATGGGGTCTTTCTCAGCTCTGCCTGGGGGAGCCAGGGACCTTTGGCAGGCAGTCCATAGGCCGCATCCCAGATGTCCTCAGCTGGCCAGTTGCTCCATCCTCATGCTTTCCATGGAGGAAACACTGCAGCTGTAGGTCCCATAATCCGCTTCCAGGATTCCTGTGCATACCCCAGCCTGCACTTCGGGATCAAGGCTGTATATTAGTGGGACAAGGACATGCACAGCTGCTGGCACTGGTCCTGGGCTTGGGAGGGTTGCTGGATGTTCTGCAAAGGGAGTTCCTTGTCCTTTCTACTTTGGTTGCAGACTGCCTTCACAGTGTGCCTGTGGCTCAGATGGGGAACTACCAGGAGTACCTAAAGATGATGCCTTCTCCCCTTCGAGAAATTGACCCAGACCAACCCAAAAGGCTTCATACTTTCGGTAACCCATTCAAGCAGGATAAGAAGGTAGGCAGAGCCTCTTGCAGCTGGCCTGATGGTCTCACGGCCCCTTCCTGCCTTTTTTCTCAGTTCCTGAGTGAGTGGCATGCTCCCTTGCTGCACCCGATTTGACTCTGTCACTTGGAATGGGTGATGCTGAGGCTTTCTTTGCCCCCAGGGAATGATGATCGACGAAGCGGACGAATTTGTCGCAGGGCCTCAGAACAAGATTAAGCGCCCTGGAGAGCCCAACACACCGGCCTCCTTGAAAAGACGGCGTAGCATGTCCCCACTGTTACGACGACCCCAGTCGCCACCAGTAATAGCCAATCATGTTGGTGGGAAGGGACCACCCGCCGCTCCAGGGTCTCCATCCAACCCCAAAGCCATGCCAGCTTACAAAGGTATTTTATTTTCCATTACAGTTTAGCAGCCGTCTCTGGTCTGCATTCTCCTCCATGTATTCCTCTTTTGCGCTTTTTTCTGGAAGTCCTTCCTAGAATCATTGCCTGTTCCTACAAAGGGTCCTTCTCTTTCACATGTGACAGGACAGCAAACGTAGTTTCCCCTTTGTGGTGTTGAAGCAGGAAGTGCAGCTGCTCACATCCTCTGATGCAGATCCCTGTGGGAGGCAAGGCTTTTGCTCACTTTAGATGTTCAGGTGCTCCCATAAACTTGAGTGTGAAGCAGCCCTTGAGTGCCATGTGGGAACTGTGAACTGGTGGTCATCTCAAAAGGAAAACGAAGGCAATGGATGTGTTTATTAGCACTCCAGAGGGTTCCTTTGTTCACCAGCAGGTGGCTCCCCAACCAGAGCCCGAATTGAAACGAATCCCAGACTGTTTGACATTGTCATTCTGTTAAACATTGAAAAGGATACTTGAATACAGCCTAGCTTGTTTTGTTCTTAGTCACATTAAAGAAGTCCCTTCCCTGTCCCACCCAGTTGCTCCCAGTTGTTCAAGACTTCCCTTGATGCTTTTGACTGCTACAGAACTTTCTGCCATTTTGAAGCTAAGTCCAAGGTCTTGTTTCTTGCAGATGCAAACAGCAATGCAGTCCAAGATGGCAACGGTGAGAAGAGAGTGGAAAATTTCCAGTCGCTGGATAGATTGGGAGATGGACTGCTGGCTAATCTGGTCCCAGCCTCCCCAGCAGCTGTGGCAGATGACGACCTGCCAAATGACATGGACTCTTTGTCCAATGAACTGAATTGCATAGGGGAAGATGGGCTTGACCACAGGCCTGTTGCCAACTCTCTTGTTCGGGGACCCCTAAATTACAGTATGCCTTCGGAGGACCAAAAGCTAACAGCAGAGCCACTGTCCGGAGCCATGCCAAATTCTGTGAAACTAACACCCAGTATGTTTGAAGGGAACAATGAGGTCATCAAAATCAAAGTTATGAAGGAGGTTCGCAAGCCTGGGAGAAGTAAGTAATCTGCTGGTCCTACATGCTCCCCAGACAAAAAGGCATTGGGCTCTTCAGTTTTCACAGGGATGCAATAAAGAATTGTCTCAGTTCGGACTGAAGCACTTTGTTTTTCAGTTTCTTTCCACCCTAAGCACAATTGTGCTTGCAAGGAAAGCTGAAGTTTATTAAGATGGCATCCTGAAAAAGTCCCTTTGTGGTTTGGGTGGAAATTGACCTCTCAGCTTTGCAGAATAGTGCTAAATGGTGTTAGACGTGGAATCGGAACAGGATTCATGTTGGATACCTGTGAAGGGAAACGCTAGGAGAAGGCATTGCCACTGGCGTTGGGGTGTTAAGTGTTGAGTATTAATTGAGAGGGACCCTGATGAATCTGCTTGAGAATTCAGTGGCCTTCGGGAGCACTGAGCACACTGTCCTTTGGGGTCACCTCCCTGGTCTTGGCATGGGAGGCCCTGTGCTCCAGCGAAGTTCCTTGGCCTCAGCAGTGGAGCCATGAGGCTCTGCAGGGTATTGCTGTGTCCCCACCGTTGTTCCACATCGCATGGGTGGGAGTGGTAATTTCAGGGTGTGGAGCCAGGTGCTGTTAGCGTGCTGGTGGCTGGCAGCTCTGTCTCCTTGTGGCAGCAAAATCAGATGAGATTGCGCAGATCCTGGAGGAGCGCCAAGTCCCAGCAGGATGGCAGTCCGCTGGGCGAGTGCTTCCGAGCCCAGGAGATGGGTTCCTTGCCAGTGCTGGGCAGGGTTGCCCCCACCCCCCAAGATTAGCTTCATGATCTGGGGGTGTTCCTAGATCCATCCTTGCTGCTGGAGGCCCTAGTGGCCATGGCAGCTTGGAGCGCCTTTTTACCTGATATGACTGGTGCACCAGCTACAGACAGGGATAGCTTGGCCACAGTGGGGCAGATGCTGACCAGCCCAAGGCAGGATCACTGCGATGCGCTCCGTGTGGGGCTGCCCCAGAGGTTAGACGTCAGAGTTAGCGCTGAATGCAGCAGCTCTGTTCCTGCAAGCCGCTCCTTTGCTGGAGGGTTATTTGCTGCTGGGCCAGTTTTTAGGTTTTGCTGCTAAAACCTAAAGTGCAAAACCCTAAACCCCTTGGGAGCAGCACCATCTCCCTTGCCTACCTGGCCAGACCCTTTCAGTTTGAGAAGCTCCTCCTGCTCAATTAGCCATGGTTTATTTGCCACTCTCTTTTTGTAACTTTTCATGTTCTGATAGGGCATTTTTATTCTTTTTATGTTCCATTGTTCCCTAGTTCAGAATCTTTTTAGATTTGGTGTGGGATAGAACTAATGGGAGAATGCAGTTCCAAGGTGGAAGGGGAGGAAACCAGTGCAAGTAGAAGAGGACAAAGATGTTCCAGTGTTATGTTGGAGATTTAACTTGAGGCAGCAGCTGGTTCTTCTTGCCAAGTCTAGCGACAAGGGCTCCTGTGACTCGGGAAAGAGGAGGCAGGCTGGGCTTACCTGCCTGGAATCATGGTGAATGTCTGAAAAAGGCAAAGGTTCCCCCCATTGCTAGTCAGAAGCATGGCATGATAAAGTCAGAAAAGGCTGGTGCTCAAAGGCAGGCAAGGATAAGAGGGAAAAAGGTGCATGTTATGTGTGTGGATGGCCAGGATCTAATGCTTTGCCTTCGTTTCTTTAATTGTAGATTATGAAAAGATCTTCTCTCTCCTTGAAGAAGTGCAAGGCCCTGTGGAAATTCAAAAATATTTCATTGAATTTGCTATCAAAGAAGCAGCAAGGTTTGTATCAAGAGGATTTGTCAGATGTTTAGAGAAGTGTGTGTGTGTGTGTGTGTGTGTGTGTAAGATGGTGACCTGTGTTTTTTTTAAATGTATGTTACAATTGTTCGAGATTATTTTCTTTGGTTGCAACCCAGGAAGCAGAGTATTTTGCGTAGCTTTGTAAGTAGATTTCCTCTTAGATGGATTGTATTTATTTTCTGATGGACTAAAGGTACTGGGTAAGACTTCTGCCTAATTGATACAAGTCTTTAACATAAAGTTCTAAAGTTCAAAGTTCTAAAGTTCTCATTAAGTTCTAAAGTCTTTAACACCTCCTATGGTTGGTTCTGGGGAAAACCTAGAAAATAGTCTGTCAATCTCATCCGCGTGCGTGGGTGTGTGTGTGGTGCAGGAGTGGAGAGAGAGTTGTTCACATGTTACTATATTTCAGAGGGAAAAGTTTGAAGATGAGTACAGACCCACATTAAATGCTCCCCCTTCCCTCTTTTTCTTAGGTTTAAAAAACGGGTCTTAATTCAGCACTTAGAGAGAATACTAGAGGAAATAGAGTTCAGCAGCCTGCCCAACAGAGTTAACCATGTCAACAGTAGATAATAGTGTGCCGGCAAGACGAATGTACGGGCCAGGGAGAACGAGTTTGCTGTGTCGCAGAGGAGCGGAAGAGGACATGGCGGCGGCTGCCCCTGCCACCCGGGCAGTCGGGCGGTTTTTCTGTTGGAGTCTAAGAAGAAGGGTGGAGTTTTTACCTTTGCGAACCTCTTTCGTGGGCAACTGGGCTGTGACCCTGATGGATTTGCTGCAGGTGTGGCTTCTTCCCTCCCCACCCCACTTTGGAGGGCCTGACCCGCTCAATGGGCTGAAGAAAATACCCAGTGCTGCTCTCTGTTGCAGGTGATGAGCGTTTACTCACTTGAACCTTTGTTCTCAGACACTTTAAAAGCTGCTTTAAGCAGCAGGTCAAATCTGTATCTGCACTGGTGTTGGAGAGATCTTTTGTCCTAAAAGAGGCGAGAGG
Organism: Varanus komodoensis; assembly: GCF_004798865.1. Lineage (NCBI taxonomy): Eukaryota > Metazoa > Chordata > Lepidosauria > Squamata > Varanidae > Varanus > Varanus komodoensis. The sequence goes on from NW_025336401.1 coordinate 2,997,299, forward strand.
GGGAGATCCCCTCTGTGTTGGTAGTGCATGTTGTTGCGCCAGACCCGAAGGTGAAAGTTCCCGAGAACTGCTAGCCAACCCAGGCATAAGTTTTCAGGGTAAATCTGAATTTGAGAGTAAAGGAGCTGCTAAACTGGGTTGAGGAAAAGCTGTCAAGAGCCCTGGGACTACGGTCTCTGGTAGCCACTAAGCAACCTACTTCAGCCTCTCTTCTCTTTTGTCTGCAGACATTATGAAAGCGCGCCCGAGGCTCCCCAGGTCCAGACTTCAGTTCTCTTTCATCTTGTGAGGAGGACGGAGACTCTTCACGTGGACTTGGCTTTGGAAGCGCTTAAAGGAAACTTTGGGTTTAAAAAACAGAAAAACACAATCCCCTCCCCCAGCAGTCTATCTATATATAAATATATATATATATATATATATATATGTATGTATTTTACTTTTTAAATGTTCATATGAAAAGAGATTATTTTGGACACTGTTGTTTACCAGATCCTTAATTTGATATATCAAACGGTGTGTGTGTATATACATATATATATGAGAGAATTTTTTGAGCACTTGTATATAATAAAAATCATTTTATGATTTTTCTAATAAGTGCCTAACCTGAATGGGGTGCTGCTGGAAAATGTCTGTTCCTCCCAGTTGTCTATAAGCATACCACAAAAAACAGTGAGAAGGGGAATGATGCCGACCTCTAATACTTCCTTCCCGTTTCTTCAAATGCGCAGGCTGAGCTGAGACGGTGCATTCACCATCGTCAGGGTGCCCGATTGCCCTTTTTCTTGCCATCAGGAGCTGGCCTGTGCTTGGATAGGTGCCATCCAACCCACTAGACACTGTTCAGGCAGTAATAGATCCTCCCTTCCTCCTCGAAGCTGCTCCTTCCGAAGTGGCGCTGCTCCTTGTGCTTGTGTTGCAAGGCAGTACTACCAGCAGCTGGCTTCAGTGTACTTCTGACTCTCGATGAGGGAAATGTCTGTCCTATCCACTGTTTCTGCTCCGTGGGAGTGAGACTCGGAACTAGAGCGAAATGGAGCTCTTTTGGCAACCAAGTTGAGGTGGAAGCATCCTCATTTCAGCTGGGGCCAACTTCCCTGCAGGGTCAAGGGAAGGCTAGCAATGGGACACAAGCCTCTTCCTGGGAGGTCTTGAATGATGGTTTTAGACTAGTGGACAAGTAGCCACTTGGGGGAGGCAAAGCTTGCAGTTTAGCAGGAGTACTGTTCTTGGCGAGCTGCTTGCTATTAAACAGCGCGGTGTGGCCTTGCTCTTGCTGCGAACCTCCGCATTTGTCCCAAACCACCAGCTTAATTGCTAGGTCTTGATGCAGAGAGAGCACTTAGAACTTGTGGTTCAAATAGGCACGCTTATGGTGGCTGGCCATTGCTGGCAGCAGCTGCTGGACAGAGGAGAAACGCCAGAGGCAAAGGGGGGAAGCCACAATACTGAGACATGCAGAGTGTGTTTCTAGGGGTGGCTTTGGCATTTGCCCTACGCTGCAACTGCCAGGCCTTGGTTCCCTTTACCAGTCTCTGCTGCAGTGGGAATGAAGGGCAAGCAGAGGGTCGAAGCCCAGGGGCCCCAAGGCTGAGAACCTTGATCCCCCCCATGCATGTTTCCAGTGCTGCTTGATCAACATTCTTTTATCAAAGGATTTTCGCTAGTAAAACCATTCCCACTTTTATATCTGCACATCAGAATTAAAACCTTGATGAAAGTTCCGATAGTTTCAAGCTGTCCTGCTGCTTGGTTTTCCATTGCAGGGTGCATCTGCCCCTGCAGCCAGATTTGTTGGTGCAACTTCAAGAAAAGGCCATCTTTCGCCACCCAGTTTTGGCACCTAGTTCAGTAGTGGCGGGGCTGATGCCGCCTACACCTGGTTTATAACTCTGTTAAATGCAGGTGGCTGGCTTGGGATGTAAAAATACGATTCTAGGAGCTGGAACTGTGTACACTTAATTGGTCAGGTTCATCTTGTATGTGCTGGCAAAGAAGACCGTTGCAGCTGGAAAACGGTTGCTAATAGCAGGCCAGAGCCAGCCTTGACTTGAGCAACACAGCTCCCTATAGGCCTAGTGGAAGAAACTTGCATGATACACTAACAGATGCTAAAAATAAACCTAGCCCTAATTTGTGCAGTTCATGTTTTGCTGCACTGTAGTCTTCAGTTGCTGTGCTCCCTTCTTCAGGGAGGGAAATGGAGTGTTAGTTTATGATTACAGATGGAATCAAGGCACATAATTAAGGGGTTCCAGGCCAGCTCATAAGCTTACTTTCACAAGTAGACTTAGTCTCCTGTCAGATGTTTGCAGTTTGCTGCCTGATTTTGCCACCTGACGTTTATTTTTGTTTGGAAATCTGTGGTCTTTCAAACAAAGTGGCCACTACAGTAAAAACGTCAACCTCAGGCTCTGAATCTTACAAATGGGACCAAACAATTCCATGCAGAGCACCTACAGCAAGATCTGTGTTTGGGAATAGTTCACTTCTCTCACCAATCTTCTATACATATCAGGGACTCCTGGATTGTAAGAGGCAAAGCTGTTGAAAACTTGGCAGAACTCTAAAGGTGGCTGTTGAACTAACCTAGGGAAGCAGTTTTTTTTAAAGGCTTTGGCATGTCATCTTGCCACTGAGTCCCAGTTTCTTGGATCAGGGTTCAGGACAGAGCAGCTTTGTCATTGAAAGCCCATGATGAGCATTTGCCCAACTGCTTAAGGCGAATCCAATGTTTTCATGAATTACAGAAGGGACTTAACTGTGAGAACTGGGGAGTAGCAATGTTCCACGACATCCCATGTGCTGCCGCCATCCTTTTAACAGTAACCCTAAATTACTGTAAGCAAGTTCTATGCAAGGTCATGGGGGAAAATGCCCAGGTGAGAGAACAAGGCTTTCACAATGCTTTTCAAAGAGCAGAATTTTCCAATGAATTCAGCCTCATAACCTTCCTCTACAGTGGAACAGGCCAAACACGCTTATACCTAGAGCTATGCCACAAGTTCCTTTTAGGACTTTCCTCTGGAAACCAAAGCAAGGCTCTGTCAATTATTAAGCAAAATAAGAAAGTGCAGCAACATCCATCAAATATATTCAGTAAGTTGAAGGATTTTATAAAGTCAGGAAGCTTTCCCTTCAATTCAGGAAAATAGTCTGTTCTCTTCATTAGCTTACACAGGTTCTGCAGAAATAACTCACAACTCCTGTGCTTTGTAGTAGTAGGTTTTATTAGACATTGCAAGATCAAAAAGGGAAAACAAAGTTTGCACACTTGTGAAATAACTATCAATGATAACGGGTAACTGGCTGCTTCTTGCAAGATTGTAAACAGCCCAAGTGCTTTAATGGGCTGCAAACTTCACAATGCATTCAAGAGGAAAAGGCCTTTGGGTTTTGGAGCAAGACTCCATTCCTGGCAGCAGCATTTGCCACAATGGACCCTTTTTGGCAACCCAATGCAGGTTTTGCCTAGGCTCCTCAGTAACCGTTTAATAAGTAACCTAGCTTGAAATGACTTGCATACAAAGTGGTACTGAAAAGCAAACTCAGAATGGGCAAATTGAATTTCAGAAGTCTCATTTTCTCAGCCTTTCTATTGCCCTTGTGCCACTAGCTAATCACTGGTCTATTTTTTTTTTTTTAGTGTTTCTATTAAGTTTGCCTTTAACAGTTTAGGAGTTTGATGGTGGCTGTAACCTTAAATGGTCACTAGCAAAAATTCCACTTAATTGCGGGGACTTCTTTCCAAGGCAACCCATTAAGGATTTTGCTGCTGTCCTTGCAGCCATTTGGTGCACTTCTGTGGTGGGCTCCGCAGGGACTCTAGTACAGGGCCCTCTTTCTTACTTTATGCAACCCAGCACAGAGAGGGGTGGCTCAGAAACATGACTGCCGAGTAAGGACAACCTAGCTGCAACTCTTCCAGAGTCACGATTCTGGAGAATGCTTGAAGGAGACCCTCAATAGCTTAAAAGAAATATTCAAAGTCGGTAGGCCCAACACTTTATAGCTTCTACAGCAGCTGCATTCTAGCATAAACTGGAGAATAAGGCTGGTAGGAGTAAGGTTCTGTATGGCTAACCGGCAGAACACTACCCGGACTCAACACAAAGCAAGAAGGGTCTACTCAAGAAAAGGACCGTAACACCAAATCTAACTTCTAATGAACAAAAGCCATTATCAGATTTTCAAAAAGGCCGTGTCTTCTTCATCACATTCAAACTCCAGCCACCTAGTTCTTTGGTTAGGGCAACTCTGCAGGGTTTTCCTTGCAGAAAAACACAGCAGCCTTCACCAAACATGCTGTCTGGGGATGTTGGGAATAGTAGTCAAAAACTGAAGGGCAGCAGAATGGGAAGGCTGCCAGTAAAATAGGCCTTCTGGAGCATGGCACATGTGCCTCCTGTTGCTCCAGGAACACTAGCCCATCAGCAGCAGATGCTCAACTGACCCCAAAAGCACACTTGACGAACGGATGCTGCAAATTCCCCCATTGCAGGAACTGCTCCTGTAGGAAAGTGTGGTGTGCAAAGAGCCCCCTGAAGATGCAGAGGGTCAGGCACGTTCCTTGAAAATCCCCTTTGGGGGCGTGCATTTATCCAATGCAAGGGAATGCATCCCCTCCACCCAAACAGCCCACACCCTCTGGGCAGATGATTTGGACGAAATCTCTTCGGGTGATCAAATGCCACTCGCAAGAAGAGCAACTGAGCACAGTGGAAAAACACGTCGAACATATTAAATTACTCAAACAACGCAGCCACTCTCCCATGTCTGAACCAAACATTCTCCCATCTTTCCAGTAAGAGAGCATACATATACATGGAGGGAGTGGAATCAACATGCACCCATTATAGCAGAAAGTCGAGAGATGAACATCAAAAGAAGGGAACATCCATCTAGCATCCTAGGATGGCCATCAGAAGCAGCCCTTGAGCATACCTGTCCTGCTACATGCCATTCACGCCTTCAGCAGTCCCACCTCTCCCAGACAGACCTTCGGTATGCAGCATGCCTTAGTTTTATAGCCATAATCCCGGTTTCACAAATGAGTCCAGTACTAGGACACGCTAGCTTTACTTTCAACGACAATCCACAGTGGGTAATGACAGCAAGTTTTCAGTGGGGAGCACTTGATGCAATACATGGGATTATGATTCAACACTCCTTCCCACTGGCTGATTAAACTTCGCAGTCATTACATTTTTCTCTCAAAAATGGTTCTCTTCAAAAGTTGTGAGCCATTCTGGACTGCTGGAAGGACACTGACCAAAGATGAAGGGAACTGGCATTCCTGGCAACATTTTGGTTCATTTCCCACTGAAAACTTGTGTCTAACTGAATGGCACTGCTATTTGCCGTCCAGACGGCTTCATGGAATGGTCACACTGCTTCCACACACAGTGCCCAAGACATGAATACAACAATCATCCGTGTCTTCTCTCAAGGGCTGGAAAGGGGTGGGGGGAGTGTGGAAGGACAGTTACAAAGCAACTCCAGCCACTTCCTCAGCATACAACAATACAGTGCAAGCAATACCCTCTTCTGTGCTTATCTATTGCATTAAAACCATCATCTGCTTTTTTGGTAATACAGAATTTGTTTTACATTAATCAACCGCAGAGCATTTTAAGGGATGAAAAGTAAAATGCATGTTTCACAGCATAATTCTAGCAGGAATTTACACTGTTTGCCAATTCACAATTCAGTCATTGTCATTAGTGTACAGAGAAGGTCCTTTTTAATATTATATATATATATATACACACACACACACACACACACGCGCGCGCGCGCACGCACGCAACCATATATATATATATATATAAAATAAAGTCTGGAAGATCAATATAAATACTGCTCCAGAAATTAAAAAAGTGTTTACATCCCCAACTCCAATATTATAGTTCAGTGTCCTGTTCTATTTTTAGAATGATCTGTAAAAATCTTTTAATGGCGGAGAGGTTCAAGTTTTCGCAACTTCAGTGATGCGCTGGACAACAAAGCAGCCTGGTTGGACGAAGAATGGGCAGCATCCGGGGACTGAAATAATACTCTGCCCCGGTGATTAAATACATAAAAAGATGGATGGTTCCTTAATGTGTCAAATGTCCTTCAGCAGAAAGAAAAAGGGAGAGTGCAATTAATCCCGAGCCATAACAATTCATCGGCTGTCAGTTCATCCTGGAAATAGTGGATTTCAGATTCAAACCATGCTGAACTGTCATACCCGAAATATTCCATACCGTTGCTTTGAGGACTTGCCACACATTATCAAGTTACATCATAACTTCATACCCTCCCTTCAAACAGTAGCAGAAGCAGCAGAAGTACTGGAAAGGAACAGTGCAGAGAGCTTACAGGTGAGGAAGGGAATGGTGCTGTTACACCAAAGATGCTTCTAAAGAAATGGCTGTGTTATCAACTTAGGTACAGGGCTGCCATGGCCAAAGCCAGGTGGGGCACCAGCACGCTCAGGATGTCTCAAATCCCAGAGCTAGTTGTCACACAATAGCCTTACTCCTTCCTGAGCAAAGATGCCCCTGGTCCTGTCATCACAGAAGCAGCCCTCCAGCCCACACAGCCAACTAATCTGGGGTCCTACTTCCCACAGAAGCCAACGAGTGGTTTTGGGGAAATCCAGGAGCAGGGAACAGGCAGGAAGACTTTTTTCCCCATTGTTATATTGTCATTATTTATGCATGCTTTTATGTATTCTTTGTGAGCCGCCCCGAGGCTTTGTTGCGATGGGGGCGGCATAAAAATGTTTTAAACAAACAAACAAACAAAGACCGCAGCCCTCTCGTGCACCGCTCTTCTAGCAACTAGCATGCAAAGCCCCCAAACGCAGCACAGAGGCTTAGCATAGCCATCGGGGCCCATAGCTGTAGGTAGATTTATCCTAGCACGGCAGCCTGCAAAGGACAAGTTCTTGTAACTCTGGGTCTGTGAGGGGGAAATGGGGTGGGCTGAAGCTTCTCACTCTAACAGCACCACGCAGTGACAAGCAACAGCAGCAACGGAAGAAAAGGGTCCTTCCTCAAGGGGAGGTGGGGTGGAGGGGTGGGGAGAACAGAAAGCAAGGCAGCAAGGCAAGCAGTACAGGTGTGGGGCAACAGTACAGACTTACTTATTTTTTAGCTCTGATGTGGCATCCATGTCTTTGAATTCTCCTGCAATATGCACTATCCCGTAACAGGTAACTGCAAAGGCCAACAGCGTTTGAAGAACTATCTGTATAACAAATTAAGGAAAAAGAATGCCATACTTCAGTGTCTTAAGTACAAACTTCTGCAAGAATCCTCATCTCTTGTTTGGGTTTAACATGAATGTCTACTGAACTTTTCATGCTGGAAACTCCAAAGGCTTTCAGAAATGTGCAGGGCAGTGGATTTAGCCCTGCTTGTAAACATTTCATTAGGTTTTTCATGCAGCTGAACAGGTATATGAACACTAGCATTGTGTCTCAATCAGGACTATCCTCCAAGGTTCAATAGTATGGAAAAATGACTGGATGGCATGCATTGTGCTGATACTATGAAAATACTAGTTTCTGTATCAAAGACATCCAAAACATTCTGAGCACGCTTTGATCACTCAAACATAGAAGAAATCAAAAACCTGGGAACCAACACTTAGAAGGAAGTGCACAGTAGGGTAGAGTAGTAAATATCACACAAAGAAAATACTTGGCAAAGAGGAGGAAAGACAAAAGTTTTCCGAGTACTGACTGAAGAGAGTGGGGAATTCCTGGAGGGATGCTTCTAAGCAAGGCTGAGAGACGCCAAATTCAGGACATTTTAATCTTAGGTGCACTGCAATGGCTGCCTTGCTAGGGGTGGAGATTTGGAATACTAGATTATGGGAAGGAGCATGGAGGGCACCCGGGCTCAAAGTCAGTTTGTGGGAACAGTGAAGAACCAGAAGCCAGAGGTCAAGCAATAGAGGGCAGTATCCACAAGCCAATCAAGTTGGCTGATTTGTTCTGAATGCAGTTTGCGCTTCCAGTGACTTTATTACAAATAAACGAGTTTAAATGCAAACATGTCACTGGCAAGCCTGCACTTGCACCACTGGAGCAGAAAGAACATACAACTTACATCTACTGGCAAGCTTTCATCTTCCTTTTCTGTTAATCTCATATAGGAACGATCTGTAACATAAAGACATGCTGGTTAAATTTTGATTTCCTTTGCTATAGCTGCAGAACCCAGAAAAGGACCACACTATTGGGTTTTCATAGGATCCGCTATGTGAGGTCACCTCATGCTTGTTCCCACACAGCAGTCTGCCCCTACCCATGTCCCTCCAGATGTTTTGGACTTCCGCTCCCAGCCTACTTAACCATGGGCCATACTGGCTAAGGCTCACTTGGGATGCATTAATCTGATTGTCAAAGCTTGCTTTAATGAATAAATGCATTCAGCAATAGAGCCCAGTCTTTACCAATGAAACAGTCACTGATAGCTCTCCAAGAATTCGATCCAAGGTGGCATGTTCATTTAGCTCAGGGACAGGCCAAGTCCACAGCTGTTGGACTCCAGTGCCCAACTGTCCCTGACCAATGGCTATGCTGGCTGCAGTTGATAGGAGCTGTAGTCCAACTTCATGGGGGTGGAGAGACACACCAGTTTCCCCACCTTGATTAAGCTCATCAGTTTCAAGGGAATCCTTAGACAACCTGTAAGCTGTCCTGAGCGCTTGTGTGGAAGGATGGGATACAAATGTTTGTAATTAATTAATCAATCAATCAATCTCTGGCCCCAGCAAATGCTATTAGCCACTGGACACAATCTGTTCTCTTATTATCCAGGATTGCAAGACCTGAAATTGGTGGGGGAGGTGGGTGTCCAAGTTATAGGAAAGCAGATTTTGGCTGGACATCAGGCAAAATATCACAATATTCCAGGTAGGTTTGCCCGGTCCCTAAGGAGAGGGTGAGGAGGCCCTTCTGAGAGAGCCATCCTCCAAGGAAGTAAGAAGGATAGCAAACATAAGACGGGCCTTCTCAGTGGTTGCACTCCCTATATGGACTGGCCTTCTGAAAGCCATTTGTCTGGTGCCATCATTACAATCTTTTCAGCACCAGGCCAAAATGATCCTATTTTCTAGACATTTTAATAATGATTTTATATTGTTCCTTTTTAATTGTACTGTTTTATATTGCACTTTAGTTTAATATACTATTTTAATATATCTCACCCCTCAGCAGCATATTGTGTATTGTTATGTTTTACTATGAGATGTTGTTTTAATTGGTGTTTTTGTAATCTGCTTAGTCCTTGAGACTAATTTAATTGCAACATATAAGCTGAACGAACGAACGAACGAATATATAAATGTCTCTTAGACAATAGGAGATGTCTTCCCACCACTTGAAATAGCCAAGTAAAGAGCAGGCAGCCAGGGCTGCTTTACACCACACTAGGCAGAAATTGCTCCTTCCAGCTTTAGGATTTTGTGCAAATTTTCAGCATAATTCCAAGACTAAGCTAAGAGAACTATAATAAGCACATGTCACTGGTATAGCAGTAAGTAATGTATGGGCTGAGATGCATGTACAAGTGTTTACAGCTAGAGTGAGAACCTACTAGTATCACTGTAACATTTTCTTCCTGCAGTGCACAAGCCATTATACATATCAGAAATTATCAGTCTCTACCCACAGATTGCTAGCCCTGTGTCAGAAAGAAAACTTGTAAGGCGGAATTCATATCAGTTGACTTTAACCCAGGTAATTTATGGGCACTGTAGCTATGAACTATTAGCCACTGATTTTTAAACTTAAGGAAATGTTTGGGAGTGCACCAACTGTCCAGCCTTACTATTTCACCCGGGGACATAGTTCCAGGACAGGCCACGAAATCATCATCCCAGTCAGAGGGATCTGGATGCCGACCACCAGCTTCTCTGACAAGCAAATCAGAAGTGTGGAATGCAACATGATGCACCACAAGTTGTCCCTTAATACTTAGCAACCCTGGCTAATGTTTTCTAGGCTTGGAGTGGGGCTGCCTAACTGGCTAGATAAGCCATTCTAGAGGACAGTCTCAGACCACTAAGTTCGTTTTTTTTATCACACACCAATGCCTTCTGTGTACTTCTGCATCTTCCTACTACATCCTCTTCTCACCTATCGCTTTTAATTCTAAAATACCCCAGTTCCCCCAAATTCTTCAACTTTGCACTAATCGAGAAGCAGTTTACAAAAGGTTCAGAAAAACTATAATGAAAAACATAATACATTTTAAGAATGATTGCCCTAAGTTTCTTCCTGGCAGTTTCATGTAAATATTAAATAGGGGACAAAACAGCACCCTGTGGGACCCTAGGCCAACATCTGTGGCACCAAGCAGCAGTTCCCCAACATCGCTTTCTGGACACAGCCTGAGAGGAATGACCAGAAGAGCCTGTGGTCAGTGACATCAAAAGCAAACTGCAGTTTCTTATGCCGTTTCCATTCCACCTGCCAAGCCTTCATAATCAAGATTAATCCACTTCCAGTCATAGACCGCCTTAGTTGTTAGCCCAGAGATATTTGTTAGATCCAGACTTCTGTGGCAGAACTGCAGAATGGGTAGTTTACTCTCCCATCATAGCACTGAAGGGATTCAAGAAGCCTCTTGTGGAGCATTCATTTCTGTGCAACTCTTGTCCGTCTGGCTACCCAACCTTACACCATCACGTCCATGTCTCCTTAACAACACCTTTCAATGCATACGTGTTCTCATACTATACAACCCATTCCCAGTTTTCCATCAAACTCTAGTCTGACACAGAACTGGAATCCAGAACAGACAACACAGGATTCTTACCATTTGGGATTTTGAGGACACAGAGAGCAGGCTGAACCTTCTTCTGAATAGTTTCCCAAATGCCTATTTTTAAGTAGTGACAGGGCTACATCTCACCACCAGCAAGTGTATTTATGTCTGCCAATCTGAGGTTAACACTTCAAGCATCCAAGAAAGCCTGCAAGTTCCAGCATCCCCAAAACTCTATGCCAAAATGAATATGCTAGTCTTTAAAGTGCTACAAGACTCCTTGTAAGGGAACAGTTGCTATTCATATTCTGTGCCATCCACCCATCCTATCTGTTAAAGAAATGGGCATTTGACTTTTCAAATAAAACTTCTGCTGCTCCTTACAACAGAAGCAGCTGCTGCTAGTCCACAAATGTTTTTGTCACAATAAGGCTGTAGTCATTGCATGCTTACATGGCAGTAAACTTCCCTGAAATCAGTGGGATGTACTTCTAAGCAAGCATATAAGATGCAACCCTATGTTACACACTCTGTGGATGGTAAGCCCCATTGAACTCAATGTACTTCTTTCACATTAAAAAGGTGCCTGGGGTTTCACTGTGAGCCATTTAAAGCAGACTTTCCCAACCTAATGCCATCCAGAAGCTCTGGACTAGAACATAAGAAAGCCATGCTAGACCAAAGATCCAGCATTCTGTAAACAGGGTGGCAAGCCAGCTGCCCACAGGACTGCTCAAGCAGGATGGGTGCAAGACCTCCACCTGCCCAAGCTCCTCAGCAACTGGTGCATGCAGGCAAGTCACCTCTGGTGAAGGCGGTGACACTCAGCCAGCAAGGCTAGAAGCCACTGATAGCTTCCTCCCCCACGCATATGTACACCTCCCAAATCACTGTCCATGCTTGGTAAAACTGATGGGAGTTGAACAGCAACACATCTGGAAGGAACTAGGTGGGGAATGGCTGCTTTATGGTACCCAAAGATGCCTTTTCTCTGTTGCACAGTCATAACTTGTCAGTTTTACATTTATTTTACTCAAACGGATTTTCCCAGTATATCATTATAAGTGCCTGGAAGTAGTGAAAGGCTGAAACTCCTGTCAAAATGCAAGGTAGCTGCTTTGCTGCAACTCTGCTGTATCAGTCAGTGCTTGGAGGTAAGCTCACCTGGAAACAAGGAGCTGCCTTGAGCTCCCCCATGGAACAGAGTGGGGTATAAAGATAATAAATACATTAACCTGGACATCTTCAAATGTTGGATCCTAAATATATTTGATACGGGGGATCCCCGACCTAGGAAACTCCAGCTCCTTGGACTACAAGTCCCAGGATGCCTGACCATGGCCATACCGGCTGGGGCTGATGGCAGCTGCGGGACAACACCTCCGCAGGGCACCCGCGGGGCATGTGCCAGCGGCAGCGGGAAAAGGCTGGTCCAAGGCGCGGAAGACGCTCTGCTGCTTCTACCACAACCAACGAGGAGGGTCACCCCTCTGGAAGCGCCCCCGGCGTGCCCTCAGGACCCTCCGCGGCATCACAGCCCGAATGGGCGACTCCCGGGTACTCCTGGGAGTCGCCGCTCTCTGCTTCCGACCCAGAAGCTCCTCTAGCTCCGCGCCCCGCACGCCCAGGCCTCCCCCCTCGGCCCACATCTCCTGAGGAGGAAGTCTGCGGGAGGGCACCCCGGACCCGCCTAGACACCCCCCGACACCCTTCGTCGAGAGGACAGGAGGGGGGCACTCACGCTGCGCGGCGGAGAAGGCCGCGTGCGCCAGGGCGAAGAGCCCGACCCCGACCAGCCCTTTCCACAGCGAGGCAGCCGCCATCATCCGCCCTCCTCCTCCTCCCTGGCCACCGCCGGCGCCGCGCATGCGCATGGGGCGCCTCGAGAGAAGCGCGACGCGGGGAGGCCTCCTTGGCGCGCTGCGATGGCGTCACGAGTGGGCGACACCGCCCGCTCGGCAGAGTGGGGGAGGGCAGCGCTGCGAGTGACGCAACTTGAGAGCAAGGCGGCTTGCCCGGGGCATTCTGGGAGTGGTAGGCCTGTTGTACTGCCTAAACTTGCCTAGGAGTAGGCCTTAAACTATCTAGCAACAGGTTCAAGACAGATACAGCGCATTTAATTCATTAAAGGTGAAACTCTATGCATGCTTAGCCTTAAAAAAGCTTACCACTCCCAGTATGTTGGTAGATATTGGTATTTTGTGGTCTCAATTTGCATAGAAAATCATGCAATAGCACCTAACAATGAATTCATGAGACATGCATCTACTTAGACGTGCAGTCCTAGACTAAAGAGAGGCTACCGGCCCAGCATCCTGGGAAGTGTAGGCTTTCTTCAGTTTAAACTTGCCTCGGATTGCACTTGCCATGCACTGGCAATGGACTCCGGCCAGACACACGGTATGGCGCTCCTGGCAAAGCAGGCCTGCGCCTATCTAGATGGATATTGTCTGTACACCCCAGCATGTCTCAGCCACCATTTACAGATGTGGTGACAGTTCATGGTTCATACACAGATTTAAACAGTTTCGACATGCAGCCATTGCAGGCACTCTGTGCATGTGACCAATATAAAAGAAAAAAGAATTTCAACTAAAGCATTGTTGACAGAACTGAATGCTTTACATACATGCTGTGAGTTCCAGGTGACTCCATCCATTTTTTCTTGCAAGTGGCTCTTCTTGATTTGTATGGGAAAACCACAATTATAGGCACACTTGCTGAATAAGCTCCTGCAGCGCTGCAGCCGTACTTAGCACTGTCAATAAGGCCCTTTAAAACAACAGGGTTTACTTCCAAGTAGACGGCAAGAGGTGATGTTGGGAGATACACCCACTAGGGCTGGAACCCTGAATCTCTGGGATTTGCTGAAATAAACGTCCAGGGCCCCAGGTGATCTTTGTTGCATCACATCGCCTTGGGTAAGCTGGGTTTTGGCCCACATGGGCTTCACCTTCATCTTGGGTCCCATTGCCTGAAGGGTTTTCCCCGGGTATGCCCTCCTCTCCCCTGCCCATATGACTCTTTGAACAAAGCGGCTGTCCTCAGGAGACAGGGTCCTTTCAAGCTACGAGCACACAGAAATTCGTGCACATGTCCATCGGCATTTGAACCCAATCTGTTTTTTGGATTCTGAGCCCCGGATATTTTCGGTACCAACCACATCCTGGGAAGCGCACACCTCGGAGCGCTGCAGCCGAGCTGCTTCTGCAAGAAAGCAGCAGGCGTAGTGTTTAAAGCCCCGTCCCCAACGCCCGCCTCAGCCACTTGGGAAGGAAGCCCTGCCGCGGCAGGCGCCCTTCTCTGCAGTCCCCGGTGCAGCTGCGCGGGGGAGCCCGGAGGAGGCTCGGCTCGGCTGGCCGCGCCTGCGCCGGCGCGCCCCTCTTCTCCAAGAGGCAGCCGCGGCGGCGCCTCCGCCCCGCCTCCAGTCCCGGCGGCGGGGCAAGGGAGGCGGAGCGAGCCGGGGCGCGAGCGAGCGAGCGGGCGAGCGATGGCCACCGTGGCCCAGCTGCTGCTGCCGGGGCGGCGGCCGTGCGGCGGCGCCC
>NW_025336401.1:3011712-3268618 GCF_004798865.1 Varanus komodoensis
GGCGCTGGCGGCGCTGGGCGCGCGGGCCGAGGCGCTGTCGCCCGGCGCGCGGCCCGGCGCGCTGGAGGAGGAGATCGTGTCCGAGAAGGCGGCCGAGGCGAGCCACCGGCAGGACAGCGCCAACCTGCTCATCTTCATCCTGCTGCTCACCCTCACCATCCTCACCATCTGGCTGTTCAAGCACCGCCGCGCGCGCTTCCTGCACGAGACCGGCCTGGCCATGATCTACGGTGAGTGGCGACGCTGCCCGCGCCCCGGCGCGCCGGCTGCCGCCCGGGCCGCGCGGAGCCGCCTCCTGCCGGCGCGCCTTGCGCGGTCGCGGCTCTCCGTGATCCCGGGAAGGCGCTCTCGGGGCCCTCCCTCGAGACGCTGGGCGTGAGCCTGGACGCGCTGCGCGCAACCGGGCTCCTGCTCGCCGCCCCCGCTCGGGCCAGGCGTGCGTTCAGCGGCACCCTGCTCCAGAGAAGGCCCCCTCCGAGGTCCGCAGCGCCCCGTCTTGGCATCCCCCATTCAGCTTTGCAAGCACCGTGTCGCTCCCCCGCCCCGCCGGGTATATGCCGCTGTGCATCTGACTGAGTGCCTCCGAAAGCCTGAACAAAAACACATTTATTAGTCGAGCTACCACGTCCCCATTGTGGTTTACTCACATGCAGAAGCCCCGGATCAACTTTGATGCTCTTCTGTGAGCTTTGCAGACAAGATGTTTTGCAGGCTGGAAGGATCTTTGGTCCTTTCTAAGAGTGTTTATCTGCCATTCTTATCCACCCTTTCCTCCAAAGACAAACATCCACCCATTTGCAGAACTGTCCTCTACTTACCTGTCATTCAGCCAATGTTGCAAAATTTACAGCCTGCTCCTGTGGGCAGGCACCTAGAAACAAGCCCGCTGAATTTGTGCGGCTGACTATGAAAATTGCAGCTGTAATTTATATTAGAACCATTGTCTCAATTAACCTCACCAGCAATCACATTGTGTACCTTCTTCAGTCTCATTTTATAATTGGGAAACAGAGATGGTAAGAGTGCAGCTAGCTGGAGACCATCTTGTAGGTGTGTGGGTGGACAGGTGTTTACATCCAGGTCTCCAGACAAGATTCCAAACATGGGATGGCAGCAAGCATTCTCTTGTCAGCACAGAAATCCCTTGGTTTTGGCAGAGCCCGTAATGTATGATCACAGCCTGGGGTTGGCTCATGTGCTCTGCGAGTACTAACCTGCTTTTCTTTCCAGTAGTAGTAGTAGTAGAAGAAGAATTCTTCTTCCTTTCCTTCTTGAGGACTAAAAGGAAATTTCCAGCGGTTCCCTCTTTACGGCATGAGTTAGCATTTCTGTCTCTTAGGAGGGTGGTGATAAGGTTGGTGTTGGGACATTTGAGAGCATAATTTCTCTTCAGGGAGAAAGCTGATTGCACACCAAAATCAAGCTAAAGCTGCAAGAAGTTTACATTACTTGGACTGGCTGGTCTTGGACTTGAAGTAATGAGGGTTAGTGTGGCTGAGTTGCGCTATTACAAACTTGCTAACTTGGCAAGCAACCCTCAAATCCTGGTTATAAAGAACAGTCAGGTTGGTACCTACTGCATGGACCCAGTGAATTGGGGTTTGGTTGCAGGAGAGCTAGATGCAGAATATGCCATCAGCCTCCAAGTCTGGGGGGATGGTGTACCCCTCAGACTGATCTGGGAGTCGTTGTGCTAGGCTGTCGTACAGAAGCAGAAAGAACCTTGTGGTCCCTTAAGGGCTAATCCGTCCCACAGCAAAGCTGCTTATCATCCGGGTGTCGCAAGACTGTCCGTCTAAGTTCCCTTTGGGAGTGGGGTTCCTTTTATTTGTTTCAAGCAACAGACAGTTGCTTGACAGATCTTTCTATCCAATCCACAGCTAGTCAATTGGAGTCACTATATACAAATCAGGACAAGTCTCTGTGCACAAACAAAGTTGTTTGTTGAACCCAAACAAGAAACTACTTCTGGAAAGCCCTCTTTTCCAGTAAGCCTCTAGATCTATGCAGGGCCCTTAACTGGGTAGTCCTTTTAGCCTGATCATGGGATCAGGGACCAGACTAGGCCCGTCTTCCTCCTCTGCCTTGTCGCCTCCCTTTACTTCCAGACCCTGCCTGTTCCCACTGTGGAGGGCAGCCTTGAGATAACCTCTTCCATCTCCATCCCAAACTCCCTGTTTCCCAGCTGTCCAAGCCCTCATCCTAAGAGTCGGAGCAACCCTGACCCTGGAAAGTGTGCCAAGAATAATATGCCAAGAAGTGTGCCAAGCCATAGGGTTGCTAGCAAGGTGAATTAAAATTACTTTTTTAAGAAAGTGGAGAAAGCATCCAGTTACAGCAGAAGGATTATGGTGAGAGACAGGTGAGTGCCTGTCTGTGTCCACATACGCTGCACAATGGTGGCTCTTCCATTATCTTCAGTTCATTAGATCAGACTTCTGCATAATTCCAGGTATGCTGAACCACAGCTCCTATCATCACCAGCCCATCTGGGCACCTGGTTGCAGAAGGCTGGAGCAGAGTGTTGTACCCCTGTCCGGAGAACTTTTTGTTAGGAATGTGGTAAGTTGGGGTAGCCCATCATCTGCTTAGCCCTATATGTTCCAACTCTGGCAGGTAGCAACTCTCCAGGGCTGCACTGAGAGTTGTTTTTTCACCCTACCTGGAAATCCCCTACCTGGGATTGGCAGGTTTTGGTGTTGCTGCTGAATATTTAGGTATTAATTTGTGTCACTTTCACTTGATGTTCCAGGTTTTTCCAAGAAGTAAAATGAAGTTTGTATGTAGGTGCAGCTAAACTTTGCATCAAAACCACCCATTCCTGTACTGATTTAAAAAATTGTAACCTACCTTTTGATACTAAGAAGGGCCTGCAAGGCAGTGTACAAAATAAAACATTAGAACAAATGTAAATAATAAACCAGTTTAAAAACAGTTAATTTATACCCAGGGAAAACAGTGCCAACAAGTTCAATCTCTTTGATCATGTTCATGGCTGGAAGTGTAGGAAAAGTTGTACGGTACCAAAGATTCATTGCTGCTCTTTTGTCCATCCATAAGCCAATGGGAGTGGCCCAAGTATATGTAGGAAGCCCCAGTGGGGAAACCCATGACCACCAGAATTTCTGTCCAAAACCCTTTTAATTGTTTGTAGCCTTCAAGAAGAGCCCCCTGTGAATTTCCCCTCCACAGCAGCAAAGGTTGCAAGCCAGTGTCTTTGTGACTGCAAATGTTTTCAGAAGGCGGACACCTCCTGATCTGGTGCCGCTACAGTGCACCGAGCATCATTGTCCATGCTGGCAAGGTGCAGAATATTTTTGTGAACAAGGTGCTCTTAGGCCCCATGCAACAACGGAACTACCAGAGTCCTGCTTCATGCCCTTTCCTTGGTGAGGGGAACGCAGCAGTTCTGCCTGTGGTTTTGGGGCACAGAGTCGGGCCTTTGCCATGGAAACTTCCTTAGCTGGAAGCCAGGTCTTCAGAGACACTTCTGACCTGTTCAAATTTGCATGGGGGCTGCTGGAATCAAACAGTTGAGCCACACTGTGGATGAATCAGAGGGACTCTCTGGCAAATCAGTGCCATCAAGTGGAATTCTAGCCTGTGGGAAAGATTTGAATAGGAGAAGCAAAGCAGGAAGCGCTTCAGAAAGCAAATGCTGAAACGTGCTGCTTGCTGTTATTTTGCATGTGGAAGGCAGGCTTGTGCGCTGAGAGCACTGGTGTTGGATCTCCCATGATGGTTGAACGAGTGCGTTCTTTCCTGCAGCAAGGAAGCGGATGCCTCTGGGATGCTGGTGGGAAGGCTGAGCCTGCCGCTTCCTGGAAAACATGCCTCAGAATCTTAAACCCTGGCCCTTTTCTGACCGCTGTAAAGGAGTCCAAAGTTCTGCACTCTTGCACACTCTCTTGCACACCCTTTAACTCCCCCTCCCTTCTGCCTCCTAGTAGATCTGCTACCTAGGAAAACAGATCTTTGTGGGTATAAATCGCGCAATTACCTTGGTCTTGCCTGAGTGTTGTTCTAGCTATTTTAATGATGCCTAGAGTGGCACAGAGCCGCAGTCCAGTCCTAGCGCCTGACAATCAGTGTTTCCCTCTGCTCTACTTTTCTCCTAAATCACATGTGAGCTGTGTGCACGCATCCATCGCTCTCTTGCTGGTGCATGGTCCTGCACCCATGAAAAGGGCTCTTGTTTCCAAGGTCCTGAAAATGTGCAGCTTTGAACTCACAGTGCCTCTCCGTTATGCTTGCTCTGTGTTTCTTCCAGTGTATAGAGGCAAAGTACATACCAGTTGTGGAGGAACATGTGCTGGAGGGAGCATGCATTAGAGCACTCATGTGCTTCTCATGGGTCTCCCACTGGGGCAGTGAGTTCACCACATTCTGCCCAGAACACTTGGCTGGATGGACCTTTGCTCTGCTCTGGCATGGCTGTTCTTAACTTCTCAGTGCTTCAGCTGCAAAATCTGTGTGGTTTATTAAAGAGTAAACCAATGTGTAGACACCGTGATGTGTGTCACACGGCGCTCCAAGCCCCAGTGGACAATCAGCAATCACACATCCCGTTTACACATTTTGAAAGGATGTTATACGCAAAGCGATTTGGGCATAAATTGCCAGGCTTAGTCTTGAACGCTACTTACAAACTGAGGCAGGAGCAAACCAGAAAAAAGCCTTGGAGGAGGATTAGCAGCAAGCTGCTGTGTTGGACAAGCAGTCGAGCTGCATGAATAAACACGATGGCTTGTTTCATCTCAGCCTCCAGTCCATCAGCGTGGTCTGTGGACAGTGCAGAGCTCTTAGCCGGGCCTGGTTTTCTGGTATGTCCGTTCAGATGAGAGGACCACTGTTTAGCAAGTTCCATTATGCCGAATGCCCAGCCAGGTGTGCTTAACTCCGCAGTTGCTCTCACTAACCGCGAGCATCCTTTCCAGGTGTCCTGGTGGGAGTCGTCCTGCGCTATGGCATCCACATCCCCAGCGACATCAGCAACGTGACCTTAAGCTGCCCAGTGCAGACAACCTCTGCAACTTTGTTGGTGAACCTCAGTGGAAAGTTCTATGAGTACACCCTAAAGGGGGAAATCAGCTCCCGCGAACCTCATAATGTTCAAGATAATGAGATGCTCCGAAAGGTGAGCTGGCTTTGGAGTTCCTTGCTGCATTAAAGGCACCTTTTCTCCGGGCAGGAACAGATGGGACTGACCTTGCTCTCCCCGCAGGCCCTAAAAACAGCAAGAAGCCCAGTTTGCTGGGCTTTCTCATGTTTCTCCTGATCTGGCCTGCTAAAGTCCCCCAAATTCCTTCCCAGGTTAGCTCGCCCATCCTCAAGGGACTTCGTATTGTCATATTATATTCGTATTGTCATAGTGTATTATATTTTAATTTATATAAAAATATTTTAATATTTTAATTGATGTTTTGTGAGCTGCCCCGAGGCTTCGGCGAATGGGGCGGCATAGAAATTTTCTAAATAAATAGTAAATATTCTTATCAGTTGCCAGCTGTAGTTTCCCACGAGGAAGCTTTTTCGTTGCCCTGTGTGTGCACAGGTGTACGTGCGCAAAGGTCAAATCTGTGCACAAATCATGTGCCCCAGTTCTTGTCTTTTCTGCCCAAACTGGGACAATCCATTTGGGAGAATCTTCATGCTCCCAGATTATAAAGGAGAAATTCCGGTTCTGCGAAGGTGCTGGGTGCCAAGATGTCATTCCAGTCTAGGTTTAAACTGCACTTAATCAAGCAGTGAACTTCATATGACATTTGTCCAGGCCTGACTGACCTGGGTTTCCTTTTTACCCCTCCAGGTGACATTTGATCCAGAAGTGTTCTTCAACATCTTACTCCCGCCAATCATATTTTATGCGGGATACAGCTTGAAAAGGGTATGCTCTTGTTCATTTTAAATCTCTGAATATCTCCAAAGTACATGCAACGTAGAAATGCCATGTCGCTGTAGATAGAAGCTGGAGGGCAAAAGCCGTAGGTAGAGAATGTCAGGAATCTTTTGTAGCTGCAAAATGTGCAGTCAATCTTGTGAGTGAAAAGAGGACATCGACACACCCAGATAAAGATTGTGTTATATGCAGCAATTGTGTATCCGTAGAACATGTGAACTGCTTCATTAAAAAAGCTTATGCCTGAGCTATAATTCTCCACCTTTTTTTCTTTTCAAGGAGGCTTACTTAATACTCCTCATTTTACTCTTAGCCTCCAACAACAACCCTGCAAGGTAGGTTGGGCTGAGAGTCAGAAAATCACCCGGTTGGCTCCATGACTGAGAGCCAGTGTGGTGCAGTGGTTAAGAGCACAGGACTGGGACTGAGGCGAACTGGGTTCGAGTCCCCGCTCAGCCATGGAGCCAACTGGGTGACTTTGGGCCAGTCACAGACTCTCAGCCCAACCTACCTCACAGGGTGGTTGTTGTGGGGATAAGTTCAATAGCAGCAGGGGGAGAATGCTGTAAGCCAATTTGAGTTCGTTGCAAGAACACAGTGGGATATAACGCTAATAAAATACATAAATAAACATGGTTGAGTGAGGACTAGAACCCAGATCACCTTGTGCTCTTAATCACTGCACCACACTGGCTCCCTAATGAGAATGAACAAAAATACAGTGCTTGAAATAAGGATGCTTGAATAATAAATGAGAGTGTGGACGGGGGGTGGCGGGATAGGAACTGACTTTGAACCGGATTATGAAGAAAGCAATCCTAAGACCCCAGACACTTCTGTGGCACAGATTAGATGCTGCAGACATCCTGGGCCTACAGACAGAGCTTCGGGCGTAGAGAAGGAGGCCTGGTCACCAGGGGGACCTTGCAAGAGAGGTTGGGAGGGGGAAAGGGGGTGTTTGGCAGGGGGGTAAGCCACTCCCTTCCTGTTCACCGAAAGGTAAGGTCCCTGGACAGGCTGAGAGTCTGGGCTGCATTTTAGTGGAGGAACGGAGGTGGAACTCCCTCTGTTTTCTTCTGTCCTGCTGGCTTTTGAACATCACAGCTAGGAATATACCAGGCCTAAACTGCTTTCCGTGTTGTCCACGCCCACACCTTTTCCTCTCCGACATCCATGCAGTCCTTGAATTAAATGCATGCTAGGAGAAGGGGCTGCGGGGGGGCATTTATCGTGTTTGGCACTCATGTAGCCATCCTGGTTGGGGTGCAGAGGTTGCAGCATGCGTGTGTAAGTGCAGGGGACCCCTTGCCCACCTCTCCCAGCCGAATCGCCCTGGTATCTCTTCCTCCCTCAGTGGTAGACAATCTAAATTAATGGGCACACTGCACATCTTGGAAGACATTTCAGGAATTGCCACTGGCTTTAGAATAATTGTGCCTAGAACCTTAAGGTAACCAAAGATGCTTTCTCCTTTTCTCTTTTTCTTCTAGCGGCATTTCTTCAGAAACCTGGGATCCATCCTGGCATATGCGTTTCTTGGAACGGTGATTTCCTGTTTAGTGATAGGGTGAGTGTCTTTGCTGTGCTTCTCTCAGGTTTTTCTGGAAACATTATCGATTGTACTTACTTGCTGCATTTCCAGACTGCCTAATAACTTTCTGGAGAGTTCAAGAAAGGAAGGTGGGAATCCTAATCACTATAAAATCTAAGGACATTCTGAATAAAGGCAAGCATACAAACAACCACCCATCACTCCTCATTCAGCAGGTGCACACAGGGAGGAAGATAACTTCAGGGTCTCTTCAGGGTCTCTTCAGGTGCCCTGCCTCAGAAGGAAGCGGGCAGCCACCAGGACCAAGCTGGCACTTCTTTAGATGTGACAGGCAGGAGAGGGAGAGGCATGCCAGCGGCTGCCCACACCCCGCCAGGTCCCTTAGCCGCATCCTTGATCTCAGAAAATAGAATCCATGTAAGAAAACTGGGCCGGGCGCTGCTCCGGCCACCTCCCTCAGAGGAACTCCATTGAATGTGGAGTCGCCCGTGCTGCCGGGTCTGAGGAACCCAATTTTCAAAACGCTTGGCAGGCTTGTCCCAGCTGCCGTGCCACCAAGGGTCCCACTGCGTCTCTCTTGGGGCGAGGCGGCAGAAGGCTGCTGACCACCCGTGCTGCCTGACTCCACCCGCCCAACGTGGAGCGTTCGTTTCTTCATCTATCAAAAACGTTTCTATCCCGTCCTTCGCCAAAGTCTCAGGATGGCACGGCAACAGTAAAGCACGGCCTCAAGCAATAAATAAAAACCCGTTTTCAAAACAACTCTATTTATTTCTATACTGTCCATCAGCCACAGAGGTACTCTGGACGGGTCACAGCGTTAAAGTATTCGCCCAACAAGACCGTACTCCACAATATCTAATAATAGCATGTAAAATCAAACAGAAATAATACTTCAGATAAAATGACAACAATAAACCCACAGCAACTGCAAGGAATAACAGCAGTACAAGATTTAAAAACAATGTCAAAGATGAGGATGAAAAGTTGGCCATTAAAATTCTGGGAAAATTAAAAGGTTTTTACCTGGTGCCAAAAGGAATAAAGAGTAGGTGCCAGGCACACTTCTTCGGGAAGCTGGTTCCATTATCGGGGTGCCACAACCGAAAAGGCCCTTCCCTTTGTAGCCACCCCTTTGCTTCCTTAGAGGGAAGGTGGCCCTCACACCAACAGGATGCCAAGCGAAGGGAGTGGAGCCCCACAGCACACAGGAATCCCTCTGCCCCAGTTTGCCAGGTTGTCCGAGTGGGTCCTGGAAGCAAAGGTGCAGAAGCGCAGCCCCTTCGGTGTCTCCTCAGCAGGTAGTTCCACAAGTCCGGCCGGCTGCCTTCCAGGTCAGTTACCTGGCTTGCACCCCGACTATTCCTGAGGACTGGGGGCTTGTGCTGTGGCAGGGATCAGAAGTCAGGGGCTGTAAGCAACCGCGCAGGTGAAACGTTCTGATTCGGATTAGCATTGTCCTTGATGAGACTGTGAACTTCCCTGCTGGCTCCCCAGATCCATCATGTACAGCTGTGTTGCGCTGATGAAAGTCATGGGACAACTGGGAGGAGACTTCTACTTCACGGATTGCCTGCTTTTCGGAGCCATCGCCTCAGCGACTGATCCAGGTACCTTTTAGACAGTTCCCCTTTGGAAGAAGGTGCATTTCGGATCCCAGCTTGTTTTCTGCTGTGTGAACAGAAGGCTGGACTGTTTGGAGCATGGCCTGGCCCAGCAGGGTCCTTCTTTCTTATAACTGGGCTCCCATGGCCTCTCGTCCCCACGTGGACCACCAGCCCGCTTCCCTGTGCCCACGCGGCAGACCCTGCTCCTCCCAGTCCTCTCCTGGCTTTGATGAGGACCCCATTTCTCTCAGCATTTTACCTGAGATCTTTCGCTCCTGAGGAGTGTGCACATGGGCTAATTTTGTAGTCACCTCTTGCCCCTTAGTCCCACGGGAGAGGAAAGCGGGGGCAAGAGAAGCAGGTGCTGCAAAAGGGGCGTTACCTGCAACTGAGCAAGGTAACCCTCTCATGGTTCGGCTTTGAGCTGACCCTCATCACAGTCCTGTTTGCAGTCAGAGCCTCCTGCATCCCCAGCAAGTCCAGAAAAAGGGATGGACATTCCCACCCCTCTTTATGTGGCTCCTTTCAGAGCAGTTACTTGAGTTACGCACAGTTCTCCTGCTGCTGTTAAGCCTCTGCACTGGCACCAGTTACTTCTCTGCATTTACCTCCCTGCCTTTAAACTAGTAGAGAAAGCTGTGGCCATTTTGATAGATAGATAGATAGATCGATCGATCGATCGATCTCTTGGCCAATGGCAGTTAATTGCTGCAAAAGAGAGCTGCAGAAAACAGGAGTGAGGGAGCCACCCCCACCCCGCTTTCTGGGTTTGCTGGAGACTTGAGAAAGTGCTTAATGGAGTAGTCTGCACCCCACCCACAAAAAGCACCTCTCTGTCCCCACTTCTCCTCTCCCTTAGTATGACTTTTCATCTAGTCCTGCACCAATCTGCCTAGATGCACTCGGCCTTTGTTGATTTTCTTTCCCTTTTCTACTCCATGTCCTTCCTTTTAACAAGTGAAACTTGGCAAGAACATAAAAACGGGTGACACAAGAACATAAGAAGTGAAACTTACAAGAACATAACTGCAGGCAAGGCGGCATTTATTGGAGAGCCCTGAGTGTGCACTTGCAAAAGACTGACAGTAATTGCAAAGAATTACAAAGACATTCACGCAATTTTGTGTGACTAATTTTTTTTTCAGGGGTGGCAAACAAGCAACTGTCCCCCCAACGTTTTGGTGTCAGTGGAGGAGCAGTCCCCATGGAAGGAGGTGGCATGGGTGAAATTGCTAAAGCAGTTGGTTTGGTTAGCTTCTCTTGCGAAGTGTCTCTGTATTGAATCTCAGCAGCCCACGATAAAATGGCTCTCCTGGGTTGGGACAAGACAACCCATCGTGGGTTCATGAGCCCACGGTCCGCAAGGCTGGCATGTCTCCAGGATTCCGCTCCGCTGTGGAAAGCCCAGGGCTAGGAAATCTGCCGCTGCTGGCTGCCCAAGCTGAGTTGCCACCTTGCCTGTCTTTGTGCCTCCAGCTTTCTGCCATTGCTGGCACAAATTCTTTTTTAAAACGATAAACCTATGAGAATTGTGAAGTGTGTGTTAATGAGACACAACCCGAGTCGCAAAACTTAGGTCTCCAATTAATACTGAAAAGTCCTTTAAAGAGAAGTTGCTTAAAGGCCCTTCGGCTTGTGGTGGACTTGGAACAGGTGAGGAAGTTGAGGTGGGGCTGTGCAGAGCATTCCATTCTTCGTGGGTTGGGTGCTGGCTTTTATTGATAACAAAGAGAACTTTTGGGCTATTCTTGGTAACCAATGGGACGTGTGTGTTTTCATTTTGTATACACTTTGACACAGACCTGGGACAGAGGAGCATCTGTCTGCATGACCTGTGTTTAAAAATCCGTGGATTCAGTGTGTAAAATAAGCCTATCTGAGAGCACATCTTGAATTTATTGCATTGATATATAAACTAACAAGAAGGGCATGGACTTGATGTAATGTGCCATTAAACACTGGGCAGAAAACAGCTTTTTGAGGGCACATTACCTTGAGCATCTTCTTGGGAATAAGTGCTTCAGGCGTGCATTTGTACAAGTGATACAAAAACACTGAACTTTTGGGGGGTAAAAAACCAGTGATCTTTAAGCCTCCAAAGCCTCACTAAGAAAACTGTCTTTGCAACAAATCTATGAATTAAAGAGTTATTCGTCTGTTTGGGGAGTCTTGCTTTTTCCTAAGAAAGTCACTAAATGATACAGTGAAAAGCTGTTACGGCATCATGGTGTGAGCTGTGAAGTGGGAAACTTCTGGTTCGAATCTTTGCAGCCAGAAACACAGTGGATGGCCAGAGCTACTGTGGAGTCATGCTGGTATTAAGCAAACCTGGGTTCAAATCACCATGTTTTCTGCAGATGTATATGAGCAAGATAGTTAATGGAGATAAAGTTGGGAGGCGGAAGGGTGGAGTATGGATGCAGTGTCTCCATGCCTGCAATGCTGATACAGTAATACTGGCCTCTCTACCTTGCAGTGTTGTTGCAAAGATCGCTGAGATAATGTGTGTGAATTAGGTATATGATGGAGGTGGGGAAGCTGGAAAACGAGAGGAAAGGAAGGTTCTCTTGTGAAATGTAGGTCAGCTGTCTTGTAATGTGGCTAACAGCACAGAATCCGAGTAGGAGGGGCTTTATTTTTTGAGCCACCTTCTAAACCTTCCTTGGCTCTTCTTGTTTCTCTTGCCCAGTGACTGTGCTCGCCATCTTCCATGAGCTCCAGGTCGATGTTGAACTCTATGCCCTCCTTTTTGGGGAAAGCGTCCTCAACGACGCCATTGCCATCGTTCTGTCCTCGTAAGTGAGCTGCCTTTCCTCCCAGCCCTGCCCAGGAACCCCTTAAATCCGGATCTAGCCAGAAACATCCAGTCCATACATGCCTGTGCCAGGAGGGAGCCTGGGAAAATAACCCATTTGCACAAGGCCATCCGTGGCAGGTTCTGAGTCAGGGAACCTTCCTGGCCTGCAGCAAATTGTCCTGAGAATCCTCACCTACCTTCCGCCTGCCCCACTCACTATGTAAGTCGCCATTTGCTCTTAATAAGTGGCGGGGAGCCACCCACCACCGGATGAGGAGCAGGGAATATGCCCCCCGGTGGACTGAGGGGCGAGTCAGTGCCGCCCTAACACCCTGTAGCAGGATGCAGCGCACGGTGGGCAGTCCTGGTGGAAGCCGCCCACCACTAAAGCCAAGAAATCAGGGCATGCCGCTTTGCCGGTCGCATTGCTGTACCCGGAGGACTCCGCGCATGCCTGTCTGGTCTGTGGTCCCATCCCTCCTTGTGGGGGCAGGTTTAGCACATGCAGGGCCATGCATGCTGACATGCTTAGCAGGCTTATTACAAAATGTGTTTCCCCAGATCCATTGTAGCTTACCAGCCAGCAGGAGACAACAGTCACACCTTTGACGTCACAGCCATGTTCAAATCCATTGGGATATTCCTGGGGATATTTAGTGGCTCATTCGCCATGGGAGCTGCGACGGGAGTCGTCACTGCTTTGATATCCTTGATGTGGCATTTAGCATGTTCTGTGTCCCTGGAAGCGTTGAACCTTGCCACTTTTACTTCCTGCAAGAGGAAGAAATCTTCGTGGTAAGGAATGGTTCGACGCACCACACAAGTTTTGAAGCTGCCCTTGAAAACCTTTTATAAAGTGCAGCAGCAAAAACTGATGTTTAAAGCGAGAGTGCAAGACTCGGTATTTGATTGACTAAAATGTCTGTATGTTCTTTCCAACAACAAAGCAGAGCTCAAAGCAGTTTAGAACGATAACAAAGCATCACAAACTGGCAACATTTTCTATCATTTGGCCTGTATTACCATAAAATCAGAAGCCCAGTATCAATAATGAAGGCATAAATAATTCAAGTAAAGAGATAAACCGGTCCAAAGATAATCCAAAAACAGCGTGTCACAACAATCAATAACATTTAATAAGCCTCAAAGCAGCAGTGCAACAATTGGGCAAATCTCAAAGCAAAAGTATTAAGCTGAGTTTCTGCAACCTGCTATAAAGAGTTTAGTTTGCCAGGTTTTCCTTTGCTTCATAGAGAAAGATGTCCTTGCAGTTTGAAAGATCATAATAATTGATGTGAGGAATTACTCATTTCGTTTTCTTTTTGGCTAAATGTTTTGATTCACATTGGAGTCTGCCTGTTTTCTTTCTTAACCATCCTGCCACGTTACCAAATTCACCAAACTCCGTGAGTTCCAACTGCTGGAAACTGGTCTATTTTTTTTGATGTCGTGGAGTACTTTTCTGCTGGCTGAAGCATGTGGTTTTACAGGTAGGCTGCATTATTTGTTGTTTAATCAACTTATATCCCCCAATTAACTTATCCAAGGACTCTCCATAGTGCCTCTGACTGTGTGTGTTGTACTTTGTGATGTTACATGGAATGTAGCATTTACTGACTACTTCAAGCCCTCAGTTTGGGTTTAGTGTGGGTGGCTGTTGAAACATGGATTATCATATAGTCTGATTCCAGCCAAGTTAACAAACCATGATGGACAACCAACCAGTAACAACCCATGAACAAACCATGGCTTGTTAGTGCAGCTGGGTTCAGACGACCTCATAACTCAACAATTCAACCACCTATGGTTCAACAACAGCCCACACTCAACCTTTGAGTGTGTTGTATGAACCCAGTTGGTGTGCTTGTGCGGACTAAGGGACCAAGGCCCAAAAATGGCTGATCAGTTTGAATCCATATGTGAGATGGAACCTTATATCTCACTGGTATCTTTAGGTTGCCACGCTGCAATGCTGGGTAGCCACCAAACAGCACGTAGTTGCCAGCGCAGTGGCAGATAGGTGTGAGTTACCAACACTATTTTTATGCATTTATTTTTTTAAATCCTAATGTCAGCTTTAGTGGTCTGTTGCCTCCCTTTTGCCTGCTTGCTGATACCCATTCCAATTCTATATGATGAAGAGTTCTGTGTAACTGAAAAGCTTGCATGTTTCAGTGTGGTTCTACATGTTGTTTGTAGAGAAACAGGCTGGGAGATTGCCTGAAACCTGTAGCTGGGTGTTGGGGTCTGCATGCCAGGGTTGTTTATTATTAGTATCATCAGTATCTTTCCCTTTTCCCAGGTGTCGTAGCAGTGTTGTTCTGTGGGATCACGCAAGCTCACTATACCTACAACAACTTATCTGTAGAATCTCAGCACAGAACCAAACAGGTGAGTTTTCTGTTCAGAAAGTTTACGTGTGACAACTTCGCCCTTCCCCAGGAGCCTCAAACAACCTTTTGCTTTGAGGAGGTCTGGCTAGTATTTTATCTCTGCAGTCACCATTTTCATGGATCCTTCAAAATACCAAGCACCCCAATTCTCAGGTGCATCAAGTAGATTTGTGCTTTTATTTTGCTGGAATCAGGGCAGAGGGGCTTAAAAATCCTTGCTTTATAAGATCTTTTAAAAAATGTATTTTAAAAACTTACCTGATCTATTATAATGTGAGTTATTGATTATTTTAAAAATTTGGTGATATCAGCTATGTGTTTGGTATTTCCAGAACGTGATGCACCAGTAACTGCAAACCAACTTTTTTCCCTGTTTGTGCTGGGAGAAATTCTGTGCCCACTTGTATTGTTTACGGACATATTTGGCAATTCCTGGAGAATTTGTAACAACTGTCAGAAACATCACTTTTTCCCTTTCCATCTGTTTTCCCTTACAGCTGTTTGAGCTGCTTAATTTCTTGGCTGAAAACTTCATCTTCTCCTACATGGGTCTTACACTGTTCACCTTCCAGAACCATGTATTCAATCTGACGTTTGTGGTGGGGGCTTTTGTATCCTTTGGCGCTGGCTCATGAGAGGAAGCCGTGCAACGCAGTCCTTTGATGCCGGTGGAAAAACAGCCTTAGCTATAAAAGATTCTTGCCTGTGCTCTTTGGGAGGACAGGTTGGAACAGCGGGGAAGAGATGAGGGACTTGAGTCTGAGAGAGACCCTGCATCCCGGTAGCAAGTCATTTCCCCTGAAGAAAGGGATTATTTCTTTTAGGGCTGCCGTGTCCTGCACAGTGAGGAAAGGTCTCTCAGTGTGGGGGCTGAGCCTGAATGTACGCACAGTTCCTTAAAAGTCTTCTTCGATTCTTTAGGGATTTTCACAACTAAGAATCCCAAGGAAAGCACAAGTATTTCTAAAATTGCTTCCCACCCACCTGTGTGCCAAGTATTAATGCTTGATGTACTACAGCAAGTCTTGCAAGCCGTTTGTGGCGTATGAAGGGCCCCAGTGCGCTGTTGAAAATGCTGGGAAGGAAATCTGGGGGAGAGCTGTGCAGGGTTGTTGTGTCACCTGTTTGGTCACCTGTTGAAGATGCTCCCCCCCCCCATTCGACCAGACACAATTTACTAGCCTAATCCAATTTAAAAAAAATAGTTATACCATTTTATTCTTTTAAAAATTATTATTCACAGCTTGAGAAACTGGTCAGTAGAGAGGAGGGTATGAACCTTGCAAATGAGTGGTGCAGTGGTTAAGAGTGTGGGACCGGGACTCAGGCGCCCTGGGTTCTAGTCCCCGCTCAGCCATGGAGCCAACTGGGTGTCTTTTGGCCAGTCGCAGACTCTCAGTCCAGCCTACCTCACAGGGTTGTTGTGGGGATAAGGTTAAGAGCAGCAGGAGAAGAATATAATGACAAAAGTGGGATATAAATCTAATAAATAAACAACAGAGCAGCTGTTTTGCTGCAGAATGGGGATAATGAAATTGTTAGTCTAGGATGTTCTAAATATGCTTCATTCTGCCATCCTACGTTTTGTGACTGGGATCAGTAAGACTTCCCCTCAACTGCACAAATATAGCTGCAGCTGCTGGGTGTCAGATCCTGATTCATGCGCATCTGTGGCAAGAGATAAAAGTCCTCAATGTCCCCTGATCCAGCTGGCGGTGTTCCTGGGCAGAGCTGCAAACATTTACCCGCTCTCTTTCCTGCTTAATTTGGGGAGAAGAAACAAGATTGGGACAAATTTTCAACACATGATGATGTTTGCTGGTGAGTAAGCATCAGCTGGTGCATCTCATGCTCAGCCTTCATGAAGGCTTTTCATAAGCACTTGCTACTTTCCTGGGAATGAAATGCAGCTGCATGAACGAAGGGACCCTGGCTGCGCGGGTGCTCTGTCAAGCGAACCTAAGACGCCTCAAGGACTTGAAGGCGGGGCAAGCGTGCCGGCCATTTAAGGATGACTGACAGAGTGTGTGTGAAACGTGCCAACGCTTTAAACTCTGTATCAGGGCCAAGTATTAATAACTGAAGTGATAAAATTAGCATTTGACCCTGTTTGGGGATTTCCCAGGTACTCTTGCAGTAAGTGCCTGTGGCGTTACAGGGCATGGGTTGCTCTTCAGCAGGTAGGGTATTTTAAACAGTCTGAGCGGTGCTGCCACAAATGGCAGAGCAGATGTGAGCACCTCTTAGAGAGAGGCCTCACCGGGTAGGGCTCGGTGGCCAGCCCGCACCTGCTGCAGGGGCAGAAACACAGCCTAGTCTGGCCTGATGCTGTCCTCTTTGGTCACATGGATCATGTCCCCAGGCTTCCGCCACTGAGGGCACAGGCTGGTGGCTGCCAGTTAGGCCGGGGTTCAGTGGCAGCACAGAGGGGAGGATGGAAGCCCTGCTGGGATTTGAGGAGGCCGGTGGCTCTGCAGCCCCTTCCCCTCGCTGTGCCTGCGCTTTCCCGTCCCTGATTGGACGGTTGGCTGCAGTTCTGCAAGTTCGGAGGGTCCTGGCAACTACCTCAGGTGGCTTGTTCACTGTTTGCTTTGTGGAATCAAATATGTGCCTGGGACAGAACATGTCTCCGTAATTTGTTGGTTTTGCCAGTGGCATCTGCCTACGTATGGTGTTTATACAAACGGGCAACTAGGACATGAAGCATGAAGGGGCATGACTGCCTCTCCAGGGCTGACTCCTACATTGCACAGGTTTGAGGACGGCGGCTTTATGCTGTGAAAGCTCCAGCCCCACAGCATTTGCTAGTCCTTAAGGTGCCACAAGATTCTCTGTTGTATTTGCGGCAGGTCTGTCCCTCTGCAGGTGCAACCTTGAAGAGTTGCTTCCAGTCCACAAACCTCCATGTGGCAAAATGCATGTGCAACAAGGCCGTTTTCAAAGTAGTTTGTAATATCATCTGGGAATGAAGGGCAGGGTGGTGTTGCCACATCGGAAGGAACAGAAAGAACACACACCGCTTGGGTCTTGTGCGTCCCGATCGAGTGAGTGGTTAAAGCGTGGTTCCCCTTCAGAACTCTCACTTCTCCAAGGTTTTCATTGCAGTTCACGCATCAAAAAGGTGCACAGAAATGTTTCTGCTATGGGCAACTGTGTAAAAAATGCGTACATACATGCATGAAAATAACTTACACAAATACATTATTTTATTTATTTATTTTATTTAAAACTTTTCTATACCATCCCATCACAGATGTCTCGGGATGGTTTTACAGCAACATTAATAGAATAAAAATAGAAGAAAAAGTAAGAGGCACAGCATCCAGTGCTCAGTGTAAAATCACAAATTAAAACAATTTAACAATTAAAATATTGGGCGAATAAAAAGGTTTTCACCTTTACAGTACATTATAGAACACAGGTGAAATTGCCGGCAAAGAGGCATATAGGAGAAATGAGAATGCATGCAGACCTTCGTATTGACATTAATGAAGTGCAGACAGACAGGGAAAGAGGATGGAGCACACTTAAAGATGGGGAATGGGACAGGCAGAAAGGAGCCGTCACTGGCGGATTCATGCACGTCCTGAGCTGTTGAGAGAACTGAAGTAGAACTTGGCCGGGACCACGAGCACAGGCCAGTGTTCCCACATGCCTTTCTCCCCAGGCCTTCGAGGAGCCATGGCCTTTGCCCTGGCCATTCGGGACACGGCCACCTACGCGCGGCAGATGATGTTCAGCACCACGCTTCTGATCGTGTTTTTCACCGTCTGGGTGTTCGGCGGAGGCACCACTGCCATGCTCTCGTGCCTGCACATCAGGTGGGTGAGGCAGTCTCCCTCTTCTTCATTCCGGAAGTGCGGTGTGCCGTGTGTCGCTCTGCAGGTGGGAAAGGAGGTCGCACCCGCGCCTGTGGGGTCCTCAGCAGCGCTGTTGCTGCTGCAAGCCACTTCCAAGAGCCACAGCCCTCCCTCAGTGACCACCTGTCCTTGGGGGATCCCTTCTGGGCTCCCCCTCTCCTGTGCTGCGCCTCTTTCCCCCACTCAGCGGTTGGCACTGACTGATGAGGTTCAGCGCCAGAAGCACTAGCAGAGGTCAGGATGCTTCTCCAGATGTTCTCAGCTGCAGCCTCCAAGGGGCAGGAAACAGGGTTGTGGAGGTTGTTCCACAGAGCTGTCAGCCCTTTTTATTTGCTTGTTAACGCTTTTCTATACTGTCCTCTACCAAAGGGTCTCAGGACGGTCTTACAGTTTACAGGCTTTTAGACCAGGTTCCAGGCTTTAAATCTTAAAACCGCACCACCAGTGGCAGGCTGGGCCCCAGTAAGTCCGCTGGGATGGTCGCCATGTACGAGAGTCCCTACAGGCGGGCTAGAAAGCGAAGCAGAGGAGCCCAATCTTCTTCCTCTACTCTTGCATTTGTGTCCGTTCATGACTGCGAAACGCACGGCACTTTTTTGGAGAAGGGCGATAATGCACGATCTGGCCAGGACGTCCTCTGCTGGTGAGATGCAGCCGCTTTGCCACTGGGGGTCACCTCAGCCGTATGCCTGGAGGACTGGAATAAAAACAGCAGCTGAACAGAATGAGGACTGGAGAAACTTAAACATGCTCGGTTTGAATCCCATATGCATTGACCTGGAGATCCGTCCTGTCCGTGCCAGGAGAACCAAACTGCATCCACTTCCAAGGGGGATGTCAGAATTTCCTTTCCGGTTTTCCTTTTTACGTGGAAGGTCAGCCCCCGTGTAAGCAAACGCACACACACATGCACACACACGTGCAATATTAGTGTGATACTTTGCTTGTGGTTTCCCCCCAGCTGCAAATTGGGCAGTGGAGGGAGAGGCTGAGATCCACAAGGCAGCTTGAATAAAAATTGATATGTGCTTTTGTCTGCAGGGTTGGTGTGGATGCCGACCAGGAGAACGTGGTAGGTCTCACCATTTTTCTTCTTCACTTGTGTGTTCTCTGTCCCTCTGCCTCACACGCACACACCCCTCTCCAGCCTTGGCATGGCATCCCCACACTTTTGTCAGTAAATTTAATCACTGCTTAATTTCTTACCCCTCTGCAGGCCTGGCACTGGAGAGGACTTACCTCATCTTGCATCTTGTAATGTTGCCGCTGCCCTGAGGCCGTGCATTGAGCCCCGTGGTTATGGAGGGACCTAAACACTGCCATGCATGCCCCTCCTGGTGTGCCAAAAATGGGGGCAAGCCAGCCCTCAGCAGGCCTCGGGGGTCTGGTGGATTGCCCCTGTGCCTCTGTTATCAGGTTGGAAAACTAAAACTAAATTGGGACGTCTTGGCCTCTAAAGCAGCCTTACTCAGCCTAGGGCCCTCTGGCAAAAGCAGACCAGAGGACAGCCCTCTGTTCCAAGTGAGGGTGAGCGGATCACCCTCTGCCCTCTGCTCTGTTCAGCTGAAGTGTTTCATGGCCTGAGACGAGAGGGGAACTGGCCCGTGTCACATTCAATTTCTATTTGCTGTTCATTAGGACAGAACTCAGCATCGACCTCAAGGGAGGGTGGCAAAACTCCAAGACTTCCACCCCGTGGCTGCTTCACGCACGTGCCGTGGTGTCTGCATTTCTCCTCTGGATATATGACTTCCTGCTGGCTGCTTTTGTCACCTGCTAGGTGCTAATTAAAAGCAGTTATGCATTCGTGTGCATGCTGCATTTTCAAAACTGAAATTTAAAGGCTTGCTAAAAAGAAAGGAAAGCATGGCAAAGATGAAAGCTTTCTCTTTTGAAAAGGAGCTGTGCATGTCATCGGAAAAATGAGCAATCCTTGCAACTTAATATTGAAGCAGATGCCACTGATGCCGGGCTTTGCCGCCAGCCCAATGCCTGGCAAACTGAGGCGAAAGCAAACAGAACAGTCATTGCGTTTTGTTCATTTCTTTCAGGGTGTGCCGGAAAATGAAAGGAGAAGCACCAAAGCTGAGAGTGCGTGGCTGTTTCGGCTGTGGTACAACTTCGACCACAAGTATCCTTAATGACATGCCTTCCGGCTGGCTGCCCTTGGCATGTCTGAGATTCCCGGCCCCTGGCCTGTGTGCCAGGCGCGTTTCAGCTGTGTTCCTTCTTGGTGGCCGGATTGCATTCTGCTTCCCAGATGCCTCTGCCGTTCAGCTGTGGATTCCTGTCTCTCTTGCCACCAGAGACACGCACAAGGAGCCGAGAAGTACAGTGATATGTGCCTTGTATTTGCGGTTGCTCAGGGGAACAGCCTGTTATTCCAGCTTCCTGGAAGCAGATGTATTCTCCAAGAGTACCATTTGCCACCCTGGCCAGTTTTCTCTCAGGAGGTCTGGCTGTGGAATAAAACTGACCCTTAGCAGTAGATATTTCAGAGCGGTAGAGCGAAAGCTGATAGAGAAACATTTTATTCAAGGGCAAAATCATCTTTTCCTCCTCCACCATGCCAGGAACTTTTGGAAAAGAAATTCCTTAAAGTGAGCGCAGGCAAAATGGCTTGCCATGCTTCATGGAAGTGTTTTTGCCACGCTGGTATGGGCCCGGTAAAAGTAGGGGCCTAGGAATCTGCCTCGCCTGGGATCACATCACGGCCGGCGTAGTGTTGGCTGCCAGTGTCTGGTGGGGACAACCCTGGTCAGAGTTTCAGACTGAATGTTTCCGAGCCCTGCTTGACGCCTGCACCCGGGACCTTCCGCACGCAGCGTGCCAGAGCCTGTGAGACTCCCGACTTGCTTCGCTCCCCCCAGACTCCTGTTTCCGTGGGCTTTTTGTTTGCAATATGCTGTCTGCCTGCCCACAGATTTAATAGAACATTTTTTTGCCTTGTTGCTAGTTTTTTAGTGTTCCTCTTATATGCGCGTTTGTTACTGCTTTCAGAATGCTTCCGTGATATTTTTATGACTCCATCGCATGCTTTTGTGTCAGGTTGGGTAAAGGTGGGATGGTGTAACTCAGTGACCTGCAAAAGCAGGGGGTTGCACCCATGGCCTTCACGGCCCCTTCCAACTCTACTCTTCTATGATTCCAGGTTGCATACCATTCCATTGGAAGAATGCAGTGTAAGCATTTTACTGTCCACAGATTTAACCAAAGGTCTGGGGCTTCTGTAAAAGCTCTGCTCAGAAAGTTTCATTCCTTAGCAAGCACCTCCCCCAGCTACCTGAAGCCTCTCCTAACTCACAGCGGCCCTCCTCTCACGACCACCCTCCCAAGCTGCTGTGGGCCCATCGCAAGGTGCTTGACAAGCCCCCAGGCGTACGAGGTGAGTGCCGCCCACTGTGGCAGTGGCCCCCCCAGCCCCCCTCGCAGCAACCCACTGTGAGTCGGTTGTCACGAGACCAGCCCACAGAGCTCCTTTCGGGGTCCCCAGGAGCCGCCAAGCCTGTGCCTCCCAGGAGCTGCTTGCTTCCCCACACCTTTCTCTGCTCCTTCTTGCCACTGTTTTTCTGAGGGGTGCTTTCTGCAGCCTTTGCTCACTGGTGCCACCCCCATAGCGGGATGGTCTTCTGGGTTTGGAGGACCAGCCAACCCACCATGGGTGGAACAAGCCCTACTACAGACCATGGTTTTTCAGCATGACTTGTTGACCAAACAAAGCAAAGAAACCACCCTGCCTGGGTTCAGACAACGCAACTATCAAGCTTGCTGACCCTGGTGGATTGTTGTCTCATGCTAATTATGTTTTTGCAGCTACTGAGGTTGGTCTTGAAAAGCTCTTGCAGTTAATTGAGGGGCTGAATCTCTTTAAACCAAGGGCCGGATTCTGTTTCTGAGAAGCTCTTGGGGGCTCATTCAAGTTCCAGGCAGGGCTGCAGACAAACACAATAGAGGTAGAATACCAGCAGATCTGCTGGGAGAGGTCATCTGGAGGTTTGGGAAGTCCGGAATCTTAGTGGGAAGTCCATCTGTCCAACTGGGGAATTTTCAACCTGTCCTGGATAGGGTTTGCAGCCTTAGAGAGCTCCTAGATCCCAAGCTGTTCCTCATGTCTTGAATTGCCCCTTTGTTTTATATTTTTACATTTTTATTATGCACTGTTTCAATTGAATTGTTTTATCTGTGGTTGCATAATGCATTATGTGTTACATAATGTATGTATGGCTAAGGGGGACAGTATACAAGTGTCATGAATAAATATGTATTCCAGCCTGCAGCCCTTACCACCGGTAGCGATGCCTCCCGGGAAGGGTTTCAAGCTTTTCAAATGGGAGCGCTGAATAGGCACCGGGAAGCACCTACTGCAGGCGGCCTGGTTGAAGATTCAGGGGTGACCTTCCAAATCGCACTGCGAGGTTGGAGCTGAACCGGCTGCTCTGTACCAGGACTGGAGGAACTACTCCTTTGGCTTTCCAGATCAGGGGTGGCTTTCAGTTGAAAGAGAACTCCTTACCAGGACCTAGTCAGTTGTATAACCGGTTGCTAAGTCACTTCCAAGAACGTCGGGACGACCTGGCTGGTTTGGTCAAAACTCTGTTTGATCTAGTCTTCTGTTTCCAACAGGGGTCAGTCAAGCTATCGTGCGAGGCTGATATGATGGGGATGGCCATGTCCCTGTTGATTATCCCCAGCATCTGATACTGCTTGTGGACAAGGAATCTCCATTTAGTGGTAGCTAAGAACTGAGAGATCAATTCTCCATGGATGTTTTATATTCCCTAGGATTCCCCAGCCTCCAGATTATTCCTTCAGTCCTGCTGTGCCTGGCCTTGCAGTCAGGAAACACCTGAGGGTGCCAGGTTGAGGAGGGCTAGTGGACAATAATTTTGTTAGCATTGTGTGTCCTTAAATCCTATGCATCTTTGCAAAAACTTGCAAACAAGGCCTTTAGGTCCACTTTGCAGGCGTGGGCATGACAGGGAAGAGAGCTGGTCTTGATGAAGACCACTTGGCGACTTTGTGGTGCTGGAACCTAGGCATCCTGGCCCAGATCTCACGGGACACGGAAAGTCTTGGACCAGTGATGCCACAAATTGCGCCTCGCTGCTTGGTCCTCTGGAGGAACTGCTGACATCTTTTCCGTGTACTCGTGAATCAGTAAAATGGCTCTTCCTTTCTCTTCAGAATCAGGAGCAGCTGAACGACGACGATTCAGACCTTATTCTGAACGATGGAGACATCATTTTGACGTATGGAGATTCCACCGTGAACACGGATTCTTTGACATCTGGTGCCTCCAGAAGGGTGGCAGGAAATGGTTCTGAGGACGCCTTGGACCAAGAACTTGGCTTTGGAGACCATGAACTTGTCATACGGGGTACGCGCCTCGTTCTCCCCATGGATGACTCAGAACCTCCCTCAAATGTCGTGGACAATGCCCGACATGGTCCAGCATAAGATCCGTAGCTTGATTTGGCCGATCGTCAAAATTCAATCCAGTCCACATATGATCATGAAGAAAAATGTACTACCTACAACAAAAACCTACTGCATGTCTCAGAATGTCTAAGCTGTATAAATATTTATTTATTTATATGGTGTCAGGAGAATATAACTATCTGTACGAGACAATTTGTAGAGAGCAAGCTCTTAATTGCATCTGTTTAAAAACAAGACACAAACTCATGGATTGCACTGCATAGCAGTGGAACTGTTGAGAACAAATTCTGCTATGCTGAGGAGTGCGGGAGGAGAAGAGAAAGGAATGGCAGGAAACAATGGCTTTTCTGTTGGTTTTGATAGGTCGGCAGAAAAGAGGGAGAGGAGAAGATGGGTTACTTTCCTATGTCTGTTCCAGCTTTAGCTAGCCCATCATTCAGCTGCCCAAGAGGGCGCCTGTAGAACGTGACTAGTTTAGAATCTTGAAGTTTTAGTTTGAAGCACATCCATAAAATTTGATATTAGAGATCTGGACAAAATTAATCTCCTGGTCTCTGATTTTGCTTTAGGCTTCCCAAGCAGCCGTCTTCACTTAGGATGGGTTGCTAAGATGCTTTCATGGAAATGCAGTGCTTAAATCCAGTCGTCACTTGGCTAATTGTTGGTGGTTTGTTGGCATTTGCCATTTGCAACTCCATTTGCATGGAAAGGTCACATTATAAGCCAGAGGTGATTCTTACAAAGTCACTTCCTTTGAATTTGTATGTACTTTGAGGGTGAGTTTGTTTGGTTTTGATTTCTCATGCCTTAGTCAGGTTTTGTGTTATGGTGCAGTCAAAGCCGGTAGAGTTTGCTTTCTCATATAGAGGATTAAACAGTGTTTTTAGACAGGCCGGGAGAATATGAAGAGGTTTCTGGGCTCCTCTTTAGCTTCTAGTTGAGCTTCTGTACCTTTCTGGTACGTAAATTTTTCTTCTGGCAGCATAGCTGCTAAGAAGACCAGTTGAAGTTAATTGTTGGGTGCAGTTCCATGCTACATCAGGGAGTCCACACAGTGTGAAGTGTTCATGCAGAGTTTTGAGACTCTGTGCAGGTTTTAAAAGAGACATTTTAGAATATTAGGTGGTACTGAAAGGGAGTTGTCTGTCCGTCCATCTTGTATAGTTGCACTTTTGTTTGGTAACTTCTTCGCATGCTTTGTGTGTCTATAAAGAAAGAAGAAACCTTTGGGTTTTGTTCTGGCATCTGTTTACAGTTAAATGAGAAATATTTTGTACCCTTTTGCCATGGTTTCTTGACTTATTTTTGCCCAAGGACGAGCACTGAACAATTTGCTGATTGTACACCCAGTGTATTCACCTTGACTTTGCAGTGGGGATCTTCGTTTGATGGTGCAGTGGGTGGTTTGGAGAAGCAAAGAATTCTGATTGTTATGTTTTCTTCAGAGAAAACAGATGCTGTTCGAAACCTTTCCATGTACAGTTCTTACTTTCCTTTCAAAGTAATCATTCATAGATTTTCTCACAGTTCCTGTAGGGCTGTTATTAATGCAACCCAATGCTTTGGTCCCCCTAGAGGATGGAGAAGCCCAGACTGGATTGGTGGAACATCATCTTTAGGAAAGATTGAAGGGACCTCAGTGATCGTCTTTCAGATTTTGGGGTTGTTCATCATTACTTTTCCAGGGGGAAATTTCAACCCAGAATGTGTGCTTGGCCTGTACACAGATTGGGTGGCCATGGATCTGTGTCTCAAATAAATGAGCTCTTGTCCAGTTCACTTGCTATTTTCTCCATTTGGCAGGAGTTTACATCTTGCTCCAAGGTCAGGTTTCTCCTTAGAAAATAGAAAGCGAACAGACCTAGCACTTTTCACCTTTGCAAGAATAGGGCCATCACTTCATTTAGGGCTTTTGTCAGAGAATGATTGTCCCAGCCTTTCCTGCACTTAGTGGGATTAGAGAAACACGGGGAGGTGTAATATATACGTAACAGCCAAGAGAAGAAATCACGTTTCCTTTTTCTTTAAAAGGTCTTATGTTTTCAGGTCAAAATTACATGCCTTAAGTATACTTCAGTGCAATTTTCTGGGACCACAAGATCATAGGCTCCTTCCTCCTAAGAATTCAGGATTCCGGCCAAGGGTGGCTGGTTTGCGAGCGCCCTCCCATTGAAGGGGAATCCCTCAAGAACAACCCCAGATGGTCTGTTTTACTTGGGAGAAGCAGGGCTGCCAGTGCATCCAGGAAACGTCAGCTTCTTTTGTTGTGGTTGCGGTTGTTGCAGGATTATTTTCTTTTTAGTACCATTGTGTCTTTTGTTTTTCCTGCTATGCAGGAATTCCATGGAGTGCGTATGTGCGTATGTGTGTTTTATATGATGTCTGTATCTTAATGTCAGATGTTAGAACAATAATAATAATTATAAGAATAATAATAGGAAAATATTTACGAAGGTTTTTACACCATTTGTGTACATTTGATTTCTCTTGTTTAAAGCTTTTCCAAACAAGAAAGAATGATGCCCCTCCTTCCTGTTTTCTTTTTTCTTTACATGTTGTGCAACCTGATGGCTGGTAGCCAGGGTTGCAAAAGGTCCCCACCCCATCCCGGGGAGTGCCATCAGGTGACAAGTCCCATCCCCCCATTGATGGAAGCTTGCTTATTCTGCGAAGGGGTGTGGCACCAGGTGCGATGATGGTTGGGCCTCGCTCATGCAAGTTTTTCTGTCCCCGACAGGTGGGAGCAGCAGCTCCTGGGCTCCCACTGGCCTCCCGCCCTTCTCAGAGCAGAAGCTAGAAGGACCCAGGATGGGGCCACATCCCATTCCTGACTTTTCTTGGCATGTTGCCCATCATGGATCAAAGTTGCCCAGGTGCATCTAGTACAGTGTTGAGTTGCAGGTTGCTGTCTGAGGAAGGGGAGGCTGAGGAGTGTTCACCAGGCCAAGGATGCCCTCGTTTCATCAGGGCACAAAAGTGTCCCTGGTGGTTCCTGCCTTTGTTTCCAGGGCAAAGCTCAGTGGCCCTCGTGAGGTGCAAATGTCACCTGCTGGCTATTGTGCAGCTCTTGGGGATGAAAATTCCCTGTACAAGGAGCAGCATCCTCATGCTAGGAATAGCTTTGTGCCTACAAAAGGCAGGCAGGCAGGCAGGCAGGCGTGTCCCTAGAATGCAAAAGAGTAGTCAGTCATATTGTTCCTTCAGAGGCATTTCCCCACATGATGGCAGTTGAATGTACGGCATTCCCCTCGGAGCATTCCTCGCCCTGGCCCAGAATCTGAGCAAATCCGCACTGCGTCTGTCACTGAATTCTGAAAAACAGTTCTGGACTTGCGCTCGGAACCTTCTCGGTTCACTCCCGACCTGCTCCTTTCTACAGACTGAGCAGCTGTGCGTAACCAAAATCCTGCCGCTCAGTGGACCCTCTTCTTGCACAGTTGTACCCGCCCCGCGTCTGCTGTGGCACATTGCAGTCGACATGCGGTTGTTATTCCGACCTCTGATGCCAAGCGTTGTTCTAACTGCTTATTGAATTCATATTCTGTTTGTCAGGGTGGTTGTTTTGATCTTACACTTTAATGCATGTGAATAACAAAGGAAGATTTTTAACATGGGAACTAACATCTAACAATCACCCAAGACTCATCCCTGCTTTGCCAGAAATAACTAACTAGGAATTGTTTACTAATTGCTTCGATGTTACGGAAGAGCATCTGCTGTGCTTCATTTCTCCAAAGGGTCTTTTACACCCACGGTTCTTAATGACCTCAAATGCAAGGGTGGAAATTTATTACCTCCCAAGTCTGGGCATAGGCCCTGAAAGATTGAGTCTGTATATGAGTTATAGACTTGATAAAAGTTCAGGAGAACTCTTCCCTTGAAATACTCTGCTCCGTAAATAGAGCAGCCAACTTTTTCTGCACCAAATGGCACTGCAGGTCAAGTTCTGGTTCACTCTACTTAACCGTTGGAATTGTCTGTTTTTATGGTATTAACTGCTGTAGTTGTGATGTTATTGTAATTATATACTTAAGCATAATTGCACCTTTTTTGGTTTCTGATGACTAAATCTTTTATTGTTACATGCACTGTGAAAAAAAAAGAATCATGGGCCTATAAAAACAAGTTTGTTTCTTTGAATTTTGTGTGTCTTTGTGTTTCTTTAATTGGCAAGAAAACGTGTGTTTCAAAATCATTTCAGGGTGCAATCCAGGGAGGGAGATGAGGTGTGACCAGGATCCATCAGATCTCAGCCGTTCTCAGTACCCTAAACCCCGTCTCCGGGGCTGCACTTAAACTGCATGGAAGCGGCCAGTTCTGAGCTTTTCCACATGTGCAGCTGAGTCCTTCACATTGCAGCTGTTAATGGCACAGGAACTTTGCTAGAGCAGCCTTGGGGAGGCCGTGCAAATTCACACGGTTTGCTAGAAGCATGCTTTTGGCTCTCGCACCACGGCTCGGCTTGGCGCATGGCTGTTTGAACCGTGCGTTTGAACGCGGGTTCCCAGGCGTCTCTTGTGGGACTGGGCATGGCACTGACCCTTTGTTACTCAGCGTACAGGGCCTGTGGCTATGCACACCCTTGCCTCTTGAAAAAGCGTCCAACACTCACGTGCAAAAAGAGTTTCCTGGCCTGCTGGCAGAGCAGACGTGGTGAGCTGTATTGTCTGTCACTCTCCATCCAAGTGTTTCTCCCATTGCGAGGAGCCCAACGTGGCTTCTGTGGGCCACCTCTGCTCCATTGGCTTTTCATATCAGCCAGTCTAAGCAGCAGTGGTTAGGCCGAAGTCACCCAGGGAGCTTCATGGTTGATGGGGGACTAGAACCTGGATTTCTCCAGCCCCAGTCTAA
This sequence comes from Varanus komodoensis, assembly GCF_004798865.1. Lineage (NCBI taxonomy): Eukaryota > Metazoa > Chordata > Lepidosauria > Squamata > Varanidae > Varanus > Varanus komodoensis. The sequence continues at coordinate 3,040,111 of NW_025336401.1, forward strand.
GTCTAACCACTCTACCTCACAGCCTGTCAATGCTGGCTGTGGAGAAGGAGGCCTATCTCTTCCTTGCTCGGGTTCTGTGCCAGGTTCTGAGCAGAAACAACTCACCTGCTTGTTTGCATGCAATTCTTGGCCACTTCTGACTATTTAAAAAGCTTCTATCAGGCCCTTTCCCACCAGCCACACGCAAATCCGCTCACAAGAGACGTGTCTTAAAAATCAGCGGCATATCAAAAGTGTTCGTTTAAATGTACCGTGTAAAATACACAGGAAAACAGTTTAGCAAGTGCATAAGGGGATCGGTTCAATGCACATCCAACAAGAAATCCACCGAAAGCCTTTCAAACAGCCACATTTAGGCCCCCAATGGAATATCATGCTGGGTGGGGGCGAAGCTCTCTTGGGGGCGCCGTTCCATACAGAGGCTGTCACTGCCGCAAATCTTTTGTTCACATAGTTGGACTAGTCCTTAGGGCAGTGAGAACACCGGGATTAGAGAAACAGCTGCCTGGGTTAAGTAATCCCACCCTGTGAAGGATCCATGTCTGGCGGTTCTGAAACCGTTTCCGGTCGGGGGTCGTTCTCCCCCAAGAGCTACTGTGGCCCACAGATCCAGACTGGACCTCGGAACAAGGGCTCTAGCAGGGCCCACCGCACAAGAGTGAAAGCAGCTCTCCAGATGTTTTGGGCTTTCCGCTTCCAGCCTTCCTGGTCCCTAGCCTTGCTGGCAAGGGCTTCTGGGAGTTGAAGTTCAGAATCCCTGCAGATCCACCTTCTGTCCACCCCAGCATAAACGAGGAATGGCTTGATGGGACTCTGAAAACAAATGCAGCATTGTTGTTGTTGTTGTTTTAATAAAGGTGGAGTGTGTGCATCCCAGTTCTGAAAGGCTGCCAGCCTCTGCTGCTTCTAATAATCAGAGCCAAAGCACTTCTATGGATCAGGCCTTTTCCTTCCGTAAGGAGAGCTTTTAAATTCTTGGCCAAATATTTAGACAGACACATCTATAAACAAGAGTTTTTGTCTCCAGCCACGCTTTTTCCAAGAAATTCCAAACCAGTTTCTCCACTCGATGCCGTCAGAGGTGCCAAGCTGTTTTGCAAAATGGGCAGCTGCTGCCGCCAATTAGAAGTCTCCATATATGGTCACAGTCTCCTAACTTGGTCTAGTCCACCAAAAAGCAGTGTGCCGTGCTCACTTTTAAGGTGATGCGTGTGGATTTCTGCCACTTCCCCTTTTGCCTCAGTGCCTGGGAATGCAGAGAGCAAAATGCTATAGCTCATGCGTCAGCTTTCTGTCGGCTGGACATGCTGGCTTTGTTGGTGGCAGCAGCCCATCTCCCGCCTGCCCCTGCAGAGCCTCAAGCAGTGAGAAGCTGTAGCCCAGGCCAAAAGCAGCTCTTGGATCTATAAGCATCTCCAGGAAGCCGTGGGGAGGCCAGAGTTGCACCCAGAGCAGTTCTTTCCTTTCCGTCCTCTCCCTGGATCCGCCGTTCACTGAGCTTTAATTTGTGTAGCAAGACTGGGCAACCTTCCAGATGTTTTGGACAACCATGTCCCATAATTGCTTTCTGTTGGCTGTGCTGGCCGAGCTGATGGGTGGCTTAGTCTGAAACATCTGGAGGGGACCAGGTGGCAGGCCTTTGGTGGCGAGCATGGCCAGTGTTGTTCGTGGTCTGTTCTTTCAGCTTGGACTCTGTTCTGGGGAAGCATGTTCCGTTTCTTGATCCCCACCAGGAGAATGCTGGCCGCGGGACATAAGAAGTCCGCAAGCCAGCCACCCGTCTGTGTGCCTTTCCAGCGTCTGGGTCTGAAGCACTGACACTGTGCCTCCTGGTTGCCCCGCAAGTGCCTGCAGGAGCAGGAGCAGCAGCACACCTGTAGGGACCTGCAGCATTTGAACCTTGCAGTCCTGAGGCTCAGCTGGGAGCAAGGGCAGGGCCCATAAAAGGACTCCTGTGCTGCTCAGGTTTGCCGGAGCCTGGTGGGTCTCTATGGCAGCTACTGTGTGCTTCTGATCCTGGTTCCCCTTGACTTGCACCTGCTCTTGCATCTGGCCTGAGGTTGCCAGGTTGCTGACCCTCACCTGCCTTTGATTCTGGATCTGCCATGCCTCCTTGGCACCTCATCCTTGTTAGCTCCTGAGCCCTGGACTTCCCATGCCTTGTTGGTATCGGATCCTAGTCTAATCCTGGCCATCTTTTCTTCTGGTCCAGTTGTGCCTTACCTGTATCTGACTCTGGTTTGCACCTTGGCCTCCACCATCCCTGGTGCTCCAGCTGCAGGTACCTGCTGCCTGTGTCCTGGACCTGAAATAGAAAGAATTCTATTGGGAGAATTGATCCTTCGGGCGTCAGTGATGGAGACACTCCACCGCCGGTGGCAGAACACTCAGCTTAGGACCGAGAGTTTCTCATTTTGCTCCTGGCCTCTCAAGTCTCAAACAGAACTTGAGCTGCCAGACTCCTGGAGAACAGAGTTCAGCACTGGAGTTCCACATCGAAAAGACCTTCGCCTGCCTCATTTTAGATGGCAGCATGAAAGATCTTCCTGTAAAGCAGGAGTGGAGACCTCACGCAGTCCTCTTGGACTCCAGCTTCCAGCATCCCCAGTGACTGGCCTGCTGGTTCTGACTGATGGGAGCTGGAGACCATCAACTTCCCATCCCTGGCATAAGGGCAAATTAAGTGCAGGAGAAGACGTTCCTGTGATTTTCCACATTCCGGTCTGTGGGGCTTTTAAAAGGGCTTGGAAAATGACTGGGAGCCAGCAGGGTCCTTTGGGCATTGGTGAGATCTTCTCCAGGGTGTGGACCTCAGCCCCGTCCCTGCATTTGGGAGGCATCAAAGTTTTCGGGCAGCCCCAAAGACAAGATGTTGCCATCCTCCAGGCATATTGGAGCACTGTGGACTGAGAGGGGGACTCATCCATGCCTCCCCTTTCTCTCACTGCCCTTCCCTTCCTTCGCTTCTTTGCACCCATCTCGGTCTTTCTCAGCATGTGTTCAGCCAGCGAGCGACTCCGTGGGCCCTTCTGACCTTTCTTGTGTGGGTGCAGCATGACAATCAACAATCGCGAGTGGGAAAGTGCAGGGACGGGCTTGGCGGAAAAGGTGACTTTGCACGGTCCCTCTTTTTAACTGCACTGCCATAAAAACTTGAGCATTTCCTTGCCTTCATTCCTCCAGGGAGCTGACTTAAGGCAGGGCTGGGCAAAAGGTAGATCCCCCTTCCCAGATCAGGCAAGCTTTCCTGAGCCAAATAGGAGCCACTGAAAAGCTTTCCTAGCCCCCGGGCACTGGCCAAGGGCCCCTCCTCTTCACTACCTCAAGTTGCCACTGCTCCTTGCTCTGGCCCAGACAGCAGAAGGACCGGGAGGGAGGACTGGGGAGCCAGCCGATGGGCGGAGAAAGCGACCAGGAGCAAATTCAGCCAGTGTTTGTGGCAGGGAGAGAGCAGGTGCCCTGAGGGAGGGGAACCGGGCAGTTTGCCACTAACAGCCCGAAAAACCTGGACCTGGCATGGCAAGCGACTGCAGAAGAACCGGACGCGAGAGGATAGCCAGGAGGGTGTGTCTGTTTCTTGCCTGGAAGGACCACCGAGTTTTGTTCTGGCACTAATCACAAATCCCTGGCCTGGGCAGATGCTTAATTCTTAGCATGAATTTATCGGTTAATTCTACTCCCATCCTGCTTTTCTGCCTGCCAAGGATGCTAAGGTGGCTCACGACCCCCGCTCCTCTCCATTTTTTCCACACAACAACCCTGTATGTGTTTTAGGTTAGGTTAGGCTGTGGGTTAGGCTGAAAGTCAGGGCTGGGCCACAGTTTTGCTTGTTTGAGTGGTGGACCTCTGGTAACTGAGGAAGGAAGCAAGGAAGGAAGGAAGGAAGCAAGATCAGCAACCCTGAAGTCTCCCAGCGCTTAATCTAAAGCACCTACTGGGTTAGCTGTCAGGGCTGGCGAATGCTCGGTTATTGCTCTCTGATCCTGTTCTAAGCCCAGCAGCTCTGCGTGGTTTTTTTTTTTGGAGGGGGGGCTGAAAAGAGGTGAGGTCAATCAGGGACCGAATTACTCCACTCAGACTTCATGCAAACTCTTATAAGGTAGCTTCCTACGTTCTTCAGACGGATGGAGTCAGATCCCCTCGGCGAACTGTGCCTTTGCCAGTTTTAAAGGGCTGGCTCCTAGCAAATGCCACACATTTAGCAAAGAAGGCAGGACGTGAGTCCATCTGGAAGAAAAACTGGTTAGAGGCAAGCGACATCCAGCAGGGTGCTCAGACTGCTTTGTTGCAGCAAAAACAATGACCGCTATTATGCCACCTTAAAAGCCAACACACTGAGGATGGTTCTAGTCCAGCGGAGGTCACAGCACAAGAAGCAGCCTGCTTGTGCTCTGGGTCTGCCAGAGTCTTTGTTCGGTGAGCGCATCAACCGTTTGCCCCAATGGTTTGGTGTCGGGTCTGCAAGCAAGCACGCAGGTTCCCGGGTGCTGCTCTCACTCTGGGCACGGCTTCAGCTGCTGCGGTGCCTGCCCCGCAGCTTTCCCAAGGCCCCTTGTGAAGAAAGGAGTGGTTCCCAGGACGAAGGAAGGAAGGAAGGAAGGAAGGAAGGAAGGAAGGAAGGAAGGAAGGAAGGAGCTGCCCTCTGGCTGGGAAGGGAAAGACCGGGACCGGGACGGGACCTCCGTGCCCTGGAACTGCCCTGCCCCCTCCTGCTTTGCCCCCTGCTGTGCCTACGAGAGATCAGACGGTGTGATTATCCCTGCCTGTGACTGATAGAGTGTGACGTGTGCTGTGGAAGCAGCACAGTTGTGTCCAGTGTGAACTTTGCTTTGGGAGCGCTGATGGTTCTCGTGGAAGCGACACTTCTTAGCACTGGGCCCTTGCGAGAAAGTTTCAAGGTGAAAATCGTCACTTTCTTCTGCACTCATGTGGCAGAAAATCAACTTTCACCCTCCCTCCCTTTTCAACATTTCCAAATAAAGCCTTTTCCCTCGCAAGCTGCTTCTTCAGTGACTAATGCAGTGGGATTCACTCCTGAGGCCCTGTGCTTATACTCTGCTCTTGTTTGGATAACAGGCCAGCTTTTCATTTGTCTTCATTTTCATTATGCCTGCCAGGAACGAATATACACAATATTAAAAAGTCACTATATTTCTCTCTGGGCGGCAGCAACAGCAGGACCCAACACCCTCGCAGCAGATGCAAAGTGATACAACATTCCCCAAAGCCAACAGATTCCTGTCTGGAATTCACATAACCATTAAAAATGGGCGGGGGAGTTACTTTGCTCACACATCTGTTGCTAGGAAAACATTTTGATGCGTAATGAAAAGCCCGTGCTCTTCTGAGAGGTTATAATCATAGGGCAGTCGTTCCCAACCAGGTGCCCTCCACATGCTTTGGATCAACTCCCATCAGCCCCAGCCAGCACAGCCAGTGGTCAGGAACATGGGGGCTGTAGTCCCACGCATCTGGAAGGCACCAGTCTGGGGAAGGCTGCCTTGTGTACTTCCAGATGCCCATATTGCACTGTTTGTGCGCAGAATGTTAACAGGAGGTGCAGGAGTCGGAAACACTCCGGTTTCTCCAGCGGCCTTTTTCTCTTTCCAGAGGGGAAAAAGTTACAACAAAGCAACCCTCGGCTCACACTTCTCTGAGGCATGCATCTTCTGAATTAATCTTGGAGTGATGTTCCACTCTTATGCCCACTAAGGTTTGGCTGCAAAAAGGCAGGGCCACAGATTGGGGGTGCTGTCAGTGCTTTGCACAGAGCGGGCCCCAAGTTTGGTTCCCGGAGACTGCATCAGGAGTCATGGAAAGGAGCAGGGGGTGGGGGTCCTTGGTCCCTCTTGGAGAGAGAGCAGACTGTGCGGACAGACAGGTGGGCAGCCTGCCGTGCAGGTGTGTTCCTTGGGCTGGCAGTGGCTACCAGTCCTGGAGGCGGCAGAGGCAGGGGGCATGAGCCCCTGGACACATGGCCCTGGGTGCAGCAGCGAGGCAGGCCTGCCGCCCTTGTGCTGAGCTCCGGGGCTGAGGACTCAGCCCGTCCCTTCTTGCCCCTCGGCTCCAAAACACCAGGCAGTCCTCTTGCAATGCAGAGCTTTACTGCCATTTGTAGCTGCAAGACCAAGTACCTCTAGCAGTCCTCTAGGGAGCTCGAAGATAAACCTCTGCTCATGCAACAAGTGTGGAACCCAAACTGGGAACTTCTCCCCAGAATCCGTGGAGTCCACGCTCAGGGTGACTCCTGCAAGCAACTGGGTAACTTGTCTCACCTGAGGCCTCATAATGGAGCCAGGGACTGGGGAAGGCACTGGATCTCCCTGCTCCCGACTGGTCTCTTCCAAAACATCCCCACCCTCCTTGTCAGCCTGGAAAGCTGTGCGAAGCTGCCGTGCTCTCGCTGAGTTTCCAACACGCCCGTTGCCATTTTCAAGGTTCTCGTCTTCATAATCTGGGATGTGATGGAGGATTGGGAACTAGGAATGGGCGCCTAGTTCCTGCACTACAAACTGGCTGCCACAGCGGGAAACAGGCAGTTGGTCCACTTGCCGTGGTCCTGCTGCAGTGGAGGCTGAGGAAGGTGCCCAGGCATGACTTGGGTGCCCCCGAGAGGAGAAGCGACTCCAGAGGGCTTTTCCTGCACTTCTGCTGCAACGTGGGCACTTGGCAGGGGCCCAACCGCCCCTCCGTCCGCCTGACACCGTCTTGCTCGCACCGTAAAAGGCAGGCGGGTGAGGGAGAAGGTTGCCAGCAGCAACTGCAAGGCCTCAAAGATCTGCCCTCTCTCACATTCAGTGGAGGGGACCCCCCCGCCCCATTCAAACATTCAGCGGCTCCCTCACCCAGCACTAAAAATTCCTTCTTGCTCATGTCATTTCCCTCTTGTGCACTTATCTAAATTGTATATAAGCCGGGAGTAGATTATTTTGAATCGTGACAATGGAAAAAACAGAGCGAGTGCAGGCGAGACCCGAGAAGCTGAGGTCCCTGGATGTGTTTTCGGGAGGTGTTTGCTGACACTTGGAGAGGGGACCCAGGCCTCCTCCTGCCCCGTTTGCAGCTCCTTTTAGGGGGCCAAAACTAGGACCGTGAGCTTTCCTGCTTTTCCTGTCACCTCCCTCCCGTCTGAGGGGGACTGGGGTTTAGATTTCCTAGTGAGGAGGAGTGTTTCTGGAATGGTTCCTGGGGAAACTGCTCCATGGAAAGTCAGAGGGCAGCAGGTTTTTTCCCATTAATATTCCATCTGTACCTGGGGTAGTTAATTATTTGCCAAAGGTGGCAAGCAGCAAACAGTTAAAGCAACATTTGTAAAACAGGCACAAGGCGTGGAACAGGTGCCAGCTGCAAATCCTGCCTGAGCCCAGTAAGACCCTGATGCATCCGGGCAAAGCCACGGCCCACTCCTCTTGCGTCCGCCGTCGGCCCAGGGCCAGCAAGATGCCTCTGCAGGAGCCTGGGAGCAGGGCGTGGGCGAGACTGCCCCCTGCGCCAGCGCTCGGCCTGTTCAGAGCTGTGGATGGCCTCTCTCCAGGGTGGGTGTGCTTCCAACCATCATGGCTAAAAGGACTGTCCGAATATCCCCCTGCAGCAAACCAGTTCTAGAAGTGGGGAACTGTTTTGTCTCCAGAGCTGCATCCCTTGGGGTAACCCATCAGAGGTGACAAGCTCCCCCCTTCTCTCTCTCTCTCTCTGTCACCCTTTCTTTGCCACTGCCCATTTTCCTGCCACCTTCCTCTTCCTCTCTGTCTCTGTCTCTCCTGCCACTTCCCCTCTTCTCCCCCTTGCCCTGCAGGTTGCCAGGGAGCCGACAAAGCCCTCTTTCCAGATGCTTGAGACGGTTTCTAGTGGAAGGCCCCAGCCATTGGCCCCAGCTCCCCATCCCTGGTCCAGCCTGCCTTCCACAGGGAGGCACCTGATGCTTAGTCTCCCAAGCATGGCTTGAAGGCAGGAGCCATTTGGAGGTGAACGGCTTCCCATTCCCAACTCGGAGGCCCCACTGAGTTCTCTAATGAATAGCGGTTGTCTCTTTAATTAGCAAAGGCATCAGAAAAGGCAGTAGTTTTGATACCACACCGTAAGATGTCATCCCCAAGAGAACCTTCCTGGGAAAGCTGCAGCAGGGAAGTTCTTGCTTCCAAGAAGACCCGGCATGCAGCGCGCGCGCGCGCGCGCGCACACACACACACACACACACACACAGCAAGTGGCAACATACTGTACATGTGCTGTAAGCATCCCTGTGTGTCTTGAAAGAACCCTGTCTCCTAGGAATGCTCCAGTGTGTGGACACTATGCATGGCCAGGGTGGGGAGGGTATTTGACCTGGGGAGGGGGGACTTCCTGCAGAAAGATCCACTGGGGGGCATCAAATAGGGTAGCACATCCAGCTAATCCCCGGAAAAAAGATACAAGAGAGATCAGTGGGTGCCCCGTGCCTTTGTTTCAGCCCAAGGACAGCAGGATAATGGTGCCCATGGCCTCCCAGGGATTTGAAGCATTCAGGGCTTCAGCCCCCTAAGACTGCCTCTGGGAGGCTGAGTCCAAATCGGAGTGCCACCACAGAGAAGCCCCTGTCTGCAGTCACCATCTGCCTCAAGTTCTTGTGGTGGGAGCCCCGAACCAAGCTCTTGATGGCCACCCGAGTGGCTGGGCCAGCTTATTGTCCGGGAGGAAGCTGTGTTAACCACAGCCTCCCTTAGTGTCCTGCCTCTGGCTTTGGCTTTCTCCCTGCTTGGCGGAGATTTGGTAGGCAAAACTTTTCTGTGCCAGGTAGAAAAGCTTCACCTACTTAGTTTCTGTGTGTTAAAGAAAGAGAAGGGCAAACAAACAAACAAACAAAATTTAAGCCAGCAGCACCGCATTGCCAGGAAATCATTTTAGTGAAGTGCATGAAATATCTGCGGGGAGGACCTGCATGAACTCTGTATGTGATCCAAAGTATTCCTCCTTCCTGTATTAAAAAATCCTGGAGTTAAGCCACCCTCTGAAAACGTAGCTGTACAATTCAGCGGATTTCTTGGTGTCCCCACCGCCCTTCCACAGAACGCTCTGCAGGGTGACTCACGAAAAAGAGGAAAAGGGAAAAGTCTGGGCTGCACCCCCTGAAGCCTGGCAATTCTTTCACCATCTTTTTGGAGGCTGCAAAAAGAGGGGCCCGTGTCTTCCACCATCTGGTTGTCCACAGGGATTAACCTCTTGGGAAATCTGGCACTTCTCCATCCGGCAGCAGCGTCCTGCCTAGGAGGGACCTCGCGGGCTTGCCTCTTTCCTCCTCCCCTGCCTCCAGCCCCAGCACTCTGCCGAGCCGCAGCCCTTCTGCTTCAGCTCTTGGCTACTCCCCGGCTGCCTTGTAAACAGTGTCAGCAGCTGCCTTGGATCTTTTCTGGGTATCCTGGTGGCCGGTCAGAGGATCTTCCTGCGTGAGTATGTCTCTTTCCTCTCCTGCATCTGCAGCATCTCTCCAAGGGACATCTTTCGGCGAGAGAATCTGGGGTATTCGGTGGCTTGCAACTTCGGTGTGGGGGAAAGAACATTTTACAGGGCTGGTGCTGGTCCTCGCAGCTGCAGCTGAAGTAGGAATGGCATCAGGGAGTGAGGCTGGAGCAGCAGAACAATCGTTCTTTCCCCAACTTTATAATTTTTGGAGGGTCTTGGTTTCTCATACTTTTCCTTTCCAACTAGTCACTAACTTAACACAGACGTATTCTAGCAAGAGGCCTTGGTGCTGAGTGTGAGTTGCTGGCAAATGGATTTGCAACTTCTCTTTCACTTTCTTGTTTGCATTTCCTCCTCGTGAAAGCTGAAATTGCTCTGCGGGGGGATGGCAAGCGTGGCACAAGCTCCCGCGGGGCTGGATAGCCTGGTGCTTCGCCTGGGGTGGTTCTGCTCTTTCAACTCGGCCCAGCATGCATGGGTTGGTCTCTGCTTTGAACTCTTGAACTGGATGAGGCTTGTCTCCCAGCAGCAATGGCTGTCTTTTGTTCCTGTCTAATTCGAAGCAAATCAGCATGAAAAAGGCTCCAGCCCAATGTCTGTTATTTTCCTTGAGCATCTTGCAAAGAGCATTCTGTGAATCACTTGGTACCCGCTTCCCTCTCAGCTTTCTAAACCTCGCTTTTCCATTACCCGGTTATGTGTTACTCTTGCCATAACAATTTCAGCTTGAGTGTCAACCTGGTCAAGAGGTCCTTGCGGTTTATGGGGCCATACAACCGGCGAGCAGCGGCCGCGTTTACCGACGTGCGCCCTTATGTTACATATTGCCAAGGAGCTTCAGTTGTGAGCTGCCAAGCCCCCCAGTCGAATTGTGTCGCTTGTGCCACGAACATGCCCCTCTCTAGCTCAGGGCACCTTCCCCCACCACCCGCAGCCTCCATAGCAGGGAAGGGAAAACGGCCGAATCTGACTTGACCAGGAGACGCAAAATTAGGATCTCTGCTTTTTTTTAAAAATGTACAGCAGCGAGAGTGGGTGCGCTGGTTGTTCTTGGGGTCTCTTGCTTGTGGTAGTTTGTAGACCTCCAAGGTCTCCCCCGTTCTTTCCAGGCATTTGTGGTTTCTTTGTAAAGGAAGGAAAGTGTAGTATTCTCGGAAAATACAGCACAGCTCCGCTATGCCTCTGTGGGAGCTGCATCACCGAAGATATAGAAAGATAGAGTAAGGAAAACAAAACAAAACAAAACAACAACACCCAAAGGAGAAAACACATAAGGAAGTTAATCTTAATTGTGCAAAGAATCCAGAAGAAGCAGCAGCCTTGGTGAAGTGGCAGGGTAAATGTTTAACCTGGAGAAGCCCTGGATGCATGGATGATTGGCAGTAGACCGGCAAGTGTTTCTAATTCTTAACAGTTTAACAATAGCAGGTGCAATAGAGTCTCTTCTGTAGCCTTGCACTAACTGCTGAGCCTCAGTCTTCCTCACTTGTAAAATGGGTGTATGAATCAGCTGCTTTGACCCCATTTCTATGGACCTCTTTGAAAGTTTTGTGCTGGAATTCCTGATCTATAGTAACTTAGGGGTGGGTTGGAATTTGTATATAGAGTGTGTCATGGTCTCCACTTCCCCTGCCCAGCAATCTGCACCTGGACCATGGGGTCTGATTGGGGAAAAAACAGGCCCCACCAGCCTAAAAGCTGCCCGTCTCTGGTGTAGCAGAGACAGTACGGGAAGAGGGTCAAACGGGGTGGTCACTGGTGGCAAAGGAGAAATGTTTCTTCCCGCCACAAAGAGCTGGAACTCTCTCCGGCGAGGCCTGCCAACGGCTCCCTGGGGGGCGCAGTCCTATGGCCGCCTGGCATGGTCCGGGGGCCACAGAATTCCTCGGGGTCCCTGCTGTGTGTGCCACTGATCTTGGAGCAGAGGCTGCAGGCCAAGCCCCCCCCCCCCGCCAAGGAACAGAGCCAGCTGCCCTCTGCAGGGTGGGCAAAAACAAGCATGCCCAGGGTGGGGAGCAGAGAGGTGGGGGCCATGGGCTCACAGGGGTCCTCTCTGCTCCCGCAGCCCTTGAGCTCAGCAGCAGGTGGAGCCACCTTGCTGGAAGGCAGGGCGCAGAGGGTGGCAGCAGCCAGCACCCCTGACTGTTCTCTCTGATGCTCTGAGGATGGAAGCATAGGACATGACCCTTCAAATCCACGGCACAGGGCAGCCGTCGACGGCTCAAGTGCAGCCTCCGTGTTCCACAGCAGCCGTGCCCTTCTAATGGGCCCGTCCTTGCCAGGGGCAGGCAACACTGGCTGGACTGCCTCCGCCACCCCACATGCCCAGTGGGAACAGGATGGCTGTGTTTGCACGTACCATTAAACAAGGTTTATGTTGACCACGGTTTGTTGCTTTAGCCATTATTGTCCTGCAGGCATGCAAACAGGCTTGTTTTCCTTATTTCTGGATTGTTTCTCTCCCTCCCACTTCGCCCACCTTTGGTACACACTCAGTTTCAGGTCAGACAGCAGCACAAACAAGCTTGGAATGAGCCAAGCTTCTGTGCTCAGGCATCACCAACTCATGACTTGGTCAGCCCGCAACAAGCCATGGGTTCTGTTCGTGCCCTGTAGCTGGTTAATAAGCCATGGATTGTTCACAGAGATGGGTTCAGACATAATTCCAATCCAAATTTCAACAAGCCATACCTTGTGTTAGCATAACATGCAGACCAGGTCTCTGCTAGTCTTACTGGATGTTAAATTCAGCAAGGAGGCATTTATGTTCTTTTTAAAGCAACGCTTTCAACAGAAAGCCCTCCTTTTTATACATCAACATTTCCTGTTCTTTCCTTCTTTCTCTCTCTGCCCCTCACTCTCTTTTGTGCAAGCCCATGTAAGATGTGAAAGGACCCTTTGGAAATCGACACAGTGACTTTTTAATGTGCTAAATTAACTATTTTCATTTATTAAAAATTAGGGAACTGCAACCGTATGTTAAAAAATGGTCTGCTATTAGTTCTGTTTATTTCGCTTTCTGTTTGGAGAGGAATGAGTAGACATGGCACAGAAAATGGTGCTTTTTTTCCGAGAGGAGGAAAAACCCCACTCAGATAGTTTAGGCATGATTTGGACAAACCACCTGAATGTAAATAGTGGCGTTTCGGCTGATGTAACCAAATATGGCCTGAAAGAGTCTGGGGTTGGGCCTGGAAGAAAAGTAAATTCTGTTTAGCGGGGTTGGTACTCCTGGAGATGAAAAACTTTCTGTTAAATTTCATCCCTAGAAAAATGCAATGCAGTGTAGTAGTGAAAACGTCGGACTGGGGCTCAGGTGATGTGGGTTGTAGTCCCCACTCAGCTACAAAAGCACTGGGTGATTTTAAGCCCATTGATGGCTTTGAGCCTAACCTACCTTGCAGGGCTGTTGTTGCAAGGATAAAATGTGGGGGAGAACCTCGTGAACTGCCCTGGGTTCCTTGCAAGAGGAAGAAAGGCAGACTGTAAATGCACTGCTAGAATAATTATAAAATGTGTGTGTAAGAATTGCTATACAAACCAAGTGTTGTCGGACTGAGAGTGCAGTCTTGTGTGTCTTTACTCAGAAGTAAGCCCCACTGAGTTCAATGGCACTGCATGCTAAGTATGTGTGTAGATAGTTGCAGCCCATTGAACTCAATAGGACTTGCCTCTGACTAAACATACAGAGTGCTTTACAGGTTTTGAGTCATGGTCACAGGAACAGGGCAGATGATGAAGAAATAATGGGAACATAGTCAAAAAGATTGCAAGAGATCTGCAGAGGGGACTTAATACAGCAAATGTCAGTGATTACAGGATATTGACATGACATTCAGGAAGACACAGGTCTTGGGTGTGGGTTTGAACATGCAAATGAGAGTGATTGCAATGCTGCTAGAAAAACTAATCTGGCAGCTTTTATCAGCTTTGCTGCAGTTAGCAGAACAATAGACATGGATTAACTTTCCTTGGGAGCCCCTTTCTCCAAAGGCTTTTGCAACCAAATGTAGCAACCACCTCAGGCAGTAAAGTGCTCCAGCCTTGACAATGCGATGCAGCCGCCAAAAGGGCAAATGCTATTTGGGGATGCATTAACAGAAGTATTACTTCTAAATCATGAGACACAGTAATTTTCCTATTCTCCTCACTAGTCAAGACCTCACCTGGAATAATGTGTCCAAGATTTAAGAATGACACAGAAATATTAGAGAAGGTCCAGAGGAGGGCAACAAAAATGATCCAGGGTTTGGAAACACTGCCCTGTGAGGAGAGACTGGGAGAACTGGGCATGTTCATCCTGGAGAAGAGAAGGCTGCAGGGGGACATGGTATCCCTCTATAACAGGGGGTCCTCAAACTTTTCCACCTGGGGGCCAGCTGAAAGCTGCCGATACTGGACACGTTGCCGATGTGCCAGGGCAGGGGCGGGCGTGTGGGCGCGCACCCTGAGGTGGAGCACAAGGCAAGATGAGGTGAGGTGGGGGCAGGCGCGCACAGTGAGAGGAAGCGAGGTGTAGGCGGGGGTGGGCATGCTCCGCGAGGTGGGCGCATGAGGCAGTGGCTTGCTTGCTTGGAGACCGTTTTCTCTGAGTGAGCAAACCGCTGCTTCCTTGTGCACAGGATGAGGGGGGTGGCAGCGTGCGCGTACGTATGCACAGGCGTGCGCACGGCCGGTCCAAATGGGCATGGCGGCTGGATCCGGCCCCCAGGCCATAGTTTGAGGACACATGCTCTATAAAAACCTGAAAGGCTGTCACAAAGAGGAAAGTCAACATAGAAACAGAGCAAGTCAGAATGGGCCTCCTGGGTCATATAGTCTGATCCTCGGCTCCAGCCGGATCTGCTCACGACATGCCAAGATCTCTTCTGGCTGATGCCAGAGTGTAGGACATGGAATAATCAGCTCAAGTTGCAACAACCCAGGTTCAGGCTGGGCATCAGGAAACGCTTCCTCACGGTCAGAGCAACACGGCAGTGGAACCAGCTGCCTGGAGAGGTGGGGGGCGCTCCCGCACTGGAGTGAAACTGGACAGCCCTGAGTGGGATAGTGTGCACTGGTGTCCTGCAACAGCAGGGGGTTGGACTCGATGGCCTTCGTGGCCCCTTCCAACTCTTCTATGATTCTTAAAGGAACAGGTCACTGACAGCATTTCAGGGAATCAAAGGACATCTGGCTTGGAATTCTGGTTCTTTCTGGGCAAAAGGAGAAGGGATACTGCGGTTCTGATTGTATGTCACAAAGACACGTATAAGCAACCTTCTCTATACAGATCTATCTGGGTTTTCCCAATACCTGCTTGGCTTTTATCCCTCCCTGATTCTAAGGGGTTCAGGAATGTTTACAGCAGACCCCATCTGGCTTTCGCAATGACCATGTGAGGCTGGCTGGAAAGAGAGATAAGAGGGACGGGATTCTGTCCCTTTCGGTTTCTTCTGCCTTTTCATTATCCCAGACTTAAATTCATCTCATCATGTTTCTATATTAGTTTTGTGGTTTTTAAAAAATGTCTGCACAAAAATGCCAGCTACGAGTAAGTCGAACAACGAATTAAAACAGAACATTAAATGAATGGAAAATCCCCATCAAGGGTCTTGTAACCCACCCTACCAGGTTACTGTAAGAGTAAAGGGTGTGAGGAACCGTGTGGACCACCCTGAGTTCTCTGTTCATGGGTTCACATTCCCAAAAGACAGGACACACAAGGAAAAGGGGATGGGAAGGGAAGAGGAAAACGCAGGCATTCGGCTGAGCTGCTGGAATAGCTATGCTGGTTCTCCCATCTCTGTAGAGCCTGCAGGTACTTCCCATGGGGCAAATTGCAGCTCTGGCAGAGAGGGCAGCGAGGACTGGGAAAACGACAGGGGGGAAGTGCCCCCCAGGCCATACTCCTATGCAGTGCTGCAGCCTCAGTCCTAATCCTGTATCTCCCCCGCCCCTCCCCGGTGGCTGCATTTGCCATGTTTTGGTTTTGGAAGAGACCACACTTTTCTTGACATTAACCTCCAGCTCTCCACCCAGCTTTATATAGGTGGAAAGAACGAGGTTTGTTTTAGTTAGTTCTCGCCAGCCTGGTGCGTTTGGATGACAGCTCCCATTGTCCCCCACCAGTATGCCCTGGACCCCGGAGCCCAGCACATCCAATGCAAGTGGCTGCGGGAAGTCCGGTGCCAGGGCGAGGCACAACACGGAGGGCGGCTTCCGCCCCGAGTCACCTTCAGGCGTGGGAAGCAGCTCCGCTTGGCTGGCCTCTTGCTGATCCTCGCCTTGCCTTCACTTCTGCCTGTTCCAGCTGCGTTCTCTGCCGTCTGCAGTGGAGAAAGGGAAATGGAGGCTTCCTCCTCGTCCGGCAGCAGGCAGGCAGGCGTGCCCAAATCTAACTTTTCCTGGCAGCTGGAGGTGTTCAAAAAGACGATCTGTCTCTTGTGTGACCGGAGCCATATAAAAACTAGGATCTTTGGAGAACGTGTGCATGCACTGTTTCCCCTTCTGCTCAGCATTGCGTGTGGGTTAGGCTTTGGCCCAGTAGACTTTTGCTCTGCCTGGTCATGCCCAAGCGCAAGAGCAAACACGGTTGTGCCCCTGGCAAGGGTCCACACCACGGTGCGCTGCCCTTCCTTCTCACAGTGGCAGGCTGCTTGTTCCCTTGCCTTGGCGGCCTTCTCTACATGAGGGGTTTAACCCGCTGCAGAATGGGGGCTGCTTCTTCCGGTTTTTTGTTGCAAGAGAGAAGTGCATCTGTATGACATACCTGACTGGCCGGCACTGGGCAGCAGCTGGCTCGTCCCATCCCAAACACACACACAGCAAGAGAGAACCTACAGCACAGTTACAAAATAACAGAGAATGTCACTGGCCAGAGATTGTACAATCTCCTGCCCAAAAGCCTGCGCCTCAGCTCCCAGGTAGACTTGCCCTGCAGGTGTGTGCAGCGATCACACGGATTTGAATGTGCCAGCCAGGAATCCCGGCAGGAATTTCAGCCCAATAAGCAGCTGTTCCGCTGCCTGGCCATACTGGGCAGAAAAGGGGGCTCCGCAGTGCTCCTGAGGTCGATTGCCGTTGTCTTGATGGCGGCCTCGATGGGAGCCGCAATAGGGATGCCCAGGCGCAGTCGGGAACGACCCCCTTCGCCTTGAACCCCAGCAGTTTATTGAAAGATCTCCCAGGCCCCCCGCAGCTGCTCACGACAGCATGCGACCGGGCCGGGTTCCCACCCCCAACTCCACGCTTTTGGAACACACACAGAGTGTTTCATAGGTTCCGAGCCACGTGGGCCCAGCAGCCGGGCAGGTCATGAGGACGGTCACAGTCAGAAGAAGGAGAGAGGCTGCAGAGGGGGCATTTGATTGCAGGAGATTAACATTAGGGCCACTGAGGCACAGGGATTCCTGCGGGTCTTGGCATGCGGATGAGGGAGATTAGCCAGGCAGCCTTATCAGCTCTTAGCAATCAGCAAAGCAACAGCCCTGGCAGCCCCAAGGCAAACTATCAGTTCCCAGTCTTAAGCTAACAGCAAATGCCAAACAGTAACCTGGCTTGGTGCTTTCTGAGAAAGGGGTGCAGATTTGATTGGATAACACAAAGGCACATATACACAACCCTTTTCTGCCAGGATTTATCTGAATTTTCCCAACAATTAAGCCCTTGCTGTGCTTAATTGGACCTAACACGCCACGGTCTGGACCCGTGGGTCCAACACATCTCCCACACGTTTCCTCCCCCCTGGAGCACGTGCTTCTCTTCCTTTGCATAGATCCTGCTCACCAAACACAAGATGCCACAGGGCAGGTTTACCCCTTTTGGCGAGGTTTCAGTTTTGGCTCACTGCCATTTAGGAGCAGCCTCCCCTTGCTCTGAAAACAAAGCAAGCAACCAGCCCAAGAGAACGAGCAAAAGGGACTGGAAGGTGTGGGAAAGCTGGTGAGGTGAACAGGCCCGGAAAAACCGTATGGAGGGGGGTTGCCCAGAGGGGCTTGTGTTGCCAGGGCACACAACAGGCAAGTGGGGGAAGGCAGGCTGGTGGAAAAGCGTCTGCGGAGCAAAGGCAGCCTGTGGCCTTAGTGGGAAGAAGATGGGCTTGTGCAGCACGGAGGCAGGCTGTCCAGAGACACACACAAACCTGCACCCCGCACAGCCTTCCCCACCTCTTCCGCAGAATCTGGGCTGCCGAAGCCCTGCCTTGTGGTTTCTGAGCCACCGCTTGCTTGCGTGCTGCTCCCCATCGCTCCTTCCGGGACGTCCAGAGTCAAGGAATAAATCCGTTCTAAACAAATGAGTCACTATCGTTATTATTTTTGGGGGCAGGTGGGGCGACTGCCAAGTGCTAATTTAAACCACAAATCCATCCCATGTGTGATTGAGTTAACCAGCAGCCCGATAACGAGAAAGACAACTGGCTGGCAGCGAGGGCTGCCACGTGATCTCACGATGCTCCTGAAAGTGTGCCGGATGTTGAGCTGGAGTTTTTACTCTTCGCGGGGACCGGCTTTGGAAAAGACTGAGGTGCCTCCACTTGTTGCGACTCTTTCCCAATGCAAGAGCTGGCAAAGACAGCGGCGTCCCTCCCCCCTCCAGCCCAGAAGTGTTTTGGCATGCATGGAAGCAAAGTTTTTAACAGATAAAATCTAGGATTCTTTAGTCACCCAAACAAAAAGGATGCCAGAAGAGCAAATACCGATGTATCAACTGAACGGAATGGAAGTCTTTTAAGGGGAACCAAACAGACTTGTGAAGTGGAAGTTTTCTGGAGTTTGCTTTTCTAGTTAAAAGCATATTTACAAACCATTATTTTAACATAAAATGTTTAGGGAAACTAGTGGGGCTTTGTTATTGTGTGTGTGTGTGTGTGGAGCATGAAATTAAAATACTGGAGTTTAAAAAAAGAAACTATGGATTTAGGATGCCTCTTTGGACCCTGTTACTCTGCTGAATCCACTCCATGTGAATGAAAACGGAGGCTGGCTTTCTCAAAAGCCTAATCAAAAGCAAACCTTTTTGTGAAATGCCAAGTCCCATGTACGAACCTTGTTTCCCTGCAAACTAACTTTTCCTTGTGATTTTTGTTCAGTTTCCAGCTGGCCTTGAGATTCGTGTTCTGCCCTGAAAGTGGTATTAAATTTCCTGCACATACCCTGAGTCGTGCAAGGTAAGTTTCTCTGGGTGAGTTTGCACATCTGGCAACCCACCCTGCCAAGAGTGGGGTTCGGTGCCAAGGTGGAAAGAACCCTTCCCTACAGCAGCATGGCCAGATAAAGATCAGAATCAGGTTATCCCCAGAACACACCCCACGAGGGTCCGTCTGGGCCAGTGTTCTGCTCACATGGTGAAGGCTGTGCAGAGCTCCTGAATAAACAAACATGGAAAACACACATTTTTGCATGACCTTTACACGTGCTGATTTATAAGTCCACTCCATAGTTAGAAATGATGCCTACATTTTAAATAGCAATGCAATGCACTTCTCCATAGTGTGACCCAGCACTGTTCAGGAGATAGCTACTGATTGAAGTTGATGGGTAACTGGCTTCAAGGTCCCTGCTTTCCCTTCTTAACTGTTCTTCATCTTTAAACCCAGCTTGGACGGGGCAGCCCTTCATAGAGAAGGCACCTTCACACTGAGGACTGCCCTCTGGCAGCCCTTCAGGTGTCCATCGTGTCATTTTCATCAGCAGGCCCCTCCTCTTGGAAGCCTGGTATGAGCGCGGAATCCAGTTGGCCATTGCTAGGCAACCCACTATGCGCCCTAGCAACGGCAACATCTCTTCCTCTCCATCACTAAGAAGTAACCCCTCAGGGAGAGGCTGGAGAACGGAGGCATCTGCTCGCCCAGATGAATGGTGAAGATGCAAGTGAAAGCACTGAGGATGAAGGCAAATTTCAGGGGGATAGTCGTGGATAAGTGTCTTCAGATGAAATATGGGGCCTCCGAAAATGGCGTGGCTATTAATTGACTTGCTCTGTCCAGTAGATACTTGTGTGTTCTTCTGACCCACCCTCCTGCAGACACACTCAAAACACAGAGGTTTAATTCATCATAAAATTAATTAGGAATTAGGAACCCAAAACTAGGGCAACTGACTTTCCCTGTATATTTTGATAAACTACCATATAAGGGGAAGTTGTATAAGGGCTCTCCACTGGCATGGTGAACCAGGACTGCACGTTCATGGTTGGACGAGTGGCATGCAAACTGTGCATGGGGACCTTTTGAAAGGCCTCTGTCCCTGGCATCCAGCCCTGTTTCTGCCCCGGCTGCATAGAAGGCCAGCCAAAGGAGTGCATTAAATATAAAATGTGATTTATTGCAGAACCATTCACTGCGTCAAGCTGCCATATTCCATGGTACACAAATAAAGCAACAGCAACTACTATCAACATAACTGTTTTGATTTGATATTAAATTAAATACTTTTAATTTGATATTAAATATTTTAATTTGATATTTAAAAGCTGGGCTTGGCCTTCAGTAAAACCTGATGCCATAATGACTTTGCCCTCATTTTCCAACTCATCCCTTCTCAGAAGTATCACTCTCATATTTGCCCTTCTGGAGATGAAGCAGCTCCTGTACCTATTTGAATAATTTCTTATTTATATATCTGGCCCCCTCCCACCCCGTTGGAAAAGCGACCCTAAAAGAACTGTTCCGGAGCTCATAAGACGGGTGATGAGTCTTTGCCAAATGCTGGGCATCTGTGAAGAGACAGACCCTTTGCCTAAAGCTTCCAGCCAATGGGGACTGCAAATAATGCATTTACAGTGGGGGCGAGGGGTTCGTCCTATAATCAGCTGCACTAATGTATATTAACTCTGCAAAGGATTCTTTAATGTTTGTTGTGAGACTGCTCTTTGGAGTTCATCTCCCCAGAGTTGTTTGGAGACTCCTAATTTTGTAAATATCAGACAAGCAGAAATTTGGCCTGGAAATTCTCCCTGGAAAACCTCCCTTCAGGTTCCAGGGAATGGTGGATGCTATATATTTTGGGCTATATATTTTACTGGTATTCTATCCAAATGCAAATCTCGGCCTCTCTGACGTACAGATTCTGCTTGCACAGACCTCTGGGCTGACCTATCTCGCTGTGCAGTTTGCACAAAATTTCATCGATGGGCTGCTTTTTTTCTTTTTGTCACAAGAGAAGGATGAATTATACTAACTAGAGACTCACCGCTCTATTTTGAGTAGCACTAATGTTAGGACGGGCAAACATTTGATCTCATGTCCCCCTTCTGTGTGTGCTGAGTTGCCATCCAAACACCATGGAAATTAAGCCCCTGGGCTGGGTGAGTGACAAAGAGATTAAGGTACTCCTTCAAGCTGGAATGACATTTTTTCATGCCCTGGGGGCAGAGCTGCTGGATTAAGACCTGACACTTATTTTAGGATACCATTTGCTTGTGTATGATGCCGAAGATGCCAGCTCTCATCCAGACTATTGGCAGGGGAACCTTTGCACTTAATCCTTTCCACAGGATCTCGCAGTTCAGGGTTTTTGCAAAGCTTTGCAGCTTTGCAGATCTTTGTAAAGAATGGCAGGTGTGTTGTGACAATTGGCAGGAGCACCACCAAGGTATTCTTGCTAGTCAATTCCCTGGGGCCAAAAAAAGTCAGGGAGGCAAACATTGTTCCCTCCCTTGTTGTCTGATATCCATACAGACAGCTGGTTTTCTCCAAGGGCCAAAGGTTGGCCAATTTACTTCCTTGTGTATTGCAGAACTTGTGCATTGCAAACTGAAGAGGTCCAGTGCAGGAGATGAAACATGGAGACTCAGCACTGAGCTTAGAATTCCCTTTAGTCTTACTTCCATTGCTACCTGTAAGAATTTAATTCAAAGCCACCTTTCTGAGAGCAAACTCTATTCATGCCTCTTTGTTATATAAATATTGGACTTTACACTCAGCTGGCATGCATAATTTTCTTTTTACTTCTTCACTGTCCTCTGAACATTTTTGATGACGTCCTTTTGTTTTCCTTTAATAATTTTCCCTGACAAAGATGTTCAATGCAAATGCCAGTGTTGGCAAACAAACCTAAGGTCCCGTGGAGCCCTGCAAAAGGTTCAGGAACTCTGCTGCAAACTGAACCTGCCAGTCCTCTTTGCTGAACTGGCTTTGTGTTTATTTTCGGTTTAATTGCAGCATTTCCAAGGAACTCGACCTTTTCAACCATCTGGTGGGGTAGAGTAGGCCAACAGGTGGGGCATTTTGCATGATGCATTTTTGTGTGTGCTGGGGATCCCTCACTCAGGGAAGTGTGTGGGTCCTGAACATACCCTGTCCTCCCAGGGACTCTCCCATATTCTCCGGCCATTGCTGTGGCTTCGTTTTGGAGTGCGGATAATGCAGTATTTTGCTGGATGACTCTATCATTGGCTGCCAAAGCCCCTTGAAAAGCTTGAATCCTGCTCTGCACCAGAGTGCCATCTTGTGTTGTGCAGTGGAATTTAGAGGAACATAAGGGAAGGCAGAGAGAGGAGTCCCCCACCAGGGGTGGGGGGAGTCTTGTGCAAAAGGCTTTCTTCCTGCAATAAAATGGAAGAGGTAGTCTTGGAGAGGCCCAGGTAAAGGAGGCTGTGAAGAATCCCCTGGTCGCTTGGTGGATGTCATCACTAAGCGGAGATTTGGAAGGATACGGAGAAAGGATAGAGCGAGTGAAGCACATGGTCTCCTTATGGTCTTCTGTAGGTTGGAGTGTACATTCGGGGGCTTTCCCCAGGGCCCAATGGAAAGATTCTAGTTTCTTCTGCACATGTCACCTCCTGCCCACCACGAACCCTGTAACCCACGACTCTGCTTGGCTTTCGCTAACTCCACCTGTTGCTGAAATTAAGCGTCACCAAGTACTTGTTGAGAGGTGCTTGGCAGAGAGATTTTGGTGGGCAGGCCAGAAACGAGGAGCATCAAACAGGAGGAGCTTTGACTCTCCCAGTTGCCTTTTCCTCCTCCAGAGTCTCTGTTTTGCTTGCCTTCATATTGATTTGGGCCAAAGCTGGAATGCTCCAGGGGGAAGCAGGCATGGGAAACACTGGTGGGGACTAAACCATGCACGGGGGCATTTCCAAGTTCTTTTGGTTGGTTGCTCTGTCCCTGGTCTCCTTGCCCAGTACTCCCGTGTCCACCTCTCCCTCTTTTGCCTCGGGCCCCGGCCAAGCCCTTCCCAGTGGTATTTTGGCACTGGGAAGCGAGCTGTTCACCCGGCTTGCTGCAGGCACTTGCTCATGATGGCTGGTCCTCAAGGGGCCATGACTTGGACTGAGCCAGAAGGGGTGGCTGCCTTGTTTCCTACATTGCTTGTATGGGAGTTCCAGACTGAAAACATATGCCTGGGGCTGGGTGACGCCCAGAAGAACTCGGGGGCATAAGGCAAGCTGGTGCAGGCCACTGGTCCAGTCGGTAAAACCTGGGCTGAATTCCCCAGATGCTACCTTGAAGCTTATTCCCACTTTTTCCATGTCGGTTGGCTAGATTTGCTTTCTTCTCATGCAAAAACCAGTGCGTATTTTTTTCAAATGTATGCATCAGTTGTACACATCTTTAAGATGTATGCACTTTCTACCATTGATTAAAGCATATTTGTGCACATTTCATGCACATTTGTCCAATGTACGCATACCATTGAATGCATTTGTTGGGCTCTGTGAACCAGGCTGCAAGTTCAGGAATACATGTGGATGCAGACTGGGGCCAAATTGGGTTCAGTCCACAAGGTACAAACTGGGTTTTCTTGGTCAAAAACCAACTGAACCAAATTTCTCATGCATCCTTAGGCATGCCTGGGGATGTTCAAACTGTAGCCCAACATATCTGGAGACCTCAGCCTGGGAAAGGCTGAGCTAACCTGTTACTTAATGCAACGAACATTCTGCCCAGGGTTTCCCAAGAACTTCTCCCTGCTTTTGAGTGATTCACTCCTGTAAAGTTTACTGAGTCCATGAGAAGAATCCCTGTCCTGAGGAGCTTGCAAGCTGACAGAGGGGCAAATGTTTGCACCCAGCTTTTTATCCCAGGGGAAGCTCAAATAACAACAGTGTACATTTCGGGAGGATGTACATGGAGGATTCATGAAACGTAGAATTATATCCATGTTGGCTTACCGATCCTTGAACCAGGCTGCTTGCTGTGGAAGGAATTTCGATGCAGCCCGAATGTGAAATATTACTCCAAATATACAGAGCGGATGCCCTTCTCACTCCGTGTTTACCGCTGCCGAGTTTCTCTGTTTGGCCACAATGACTAACGGCTCATCCATGCCTGGCCGTGTTTGAAGGCGGTGAGTGACGGGGGAAACATGAGCAGTCCACCCGCCCCCTCCTTTTTATGGCAAGATTGTTTAGGCTGAGAAAGTGCTTAGGAAAACCCGCATTTGCTCAAGGAGGACATCCTATGTCCTGAGGGAAAACAAGTCACCTGTGAGCAAAAGAAGCAGTGAAGGAAAGATGTGAACTGAAGCAGGTTTATCCATCTTTTCCCCACCCAGGTGCTTGCCTGATGGCCATGTTGATGGGGGATGACGGGAGTTGTAGTCCAACGCATCTGGAAAGCACTGGGTTGGTTTAATTCATTCAGTAGATTGATCCATTAAAGCACTGGTTCTCATTCCTGAGGCGCCCCACAAGCTTCTTGTTTCTCCAGTGGGTCAGGCTGCATGGGTGAAGGAGCTCCTGGGAAAGATGGCTTGCATGGCCAGTAACTTCAGGGGTCTGTTGGCTGAGGTTTGAGGCATGCCGGGAGGCAGCAACTGCAGCAGCATCCCAAACCAGGGATTGCCAGTTCAGTTGCAGCTTGGTTTGCAAACCAGCTTTCAATCCTGGTTTCAGATCCTGGTTTGGCAGCTACTTGCAAACCATGGTTTGTCAGATGGCTGCTTCACACATTGTAACAAACCATGTTATGGCATTCGTGTACAAATAGTGGCCATTTTATCAGAATTTCTCGCAACAAAATTTCTCTCCTATTAAATGTGAATGTCTAAGGTAATCAACTGATGATTTAGTGGCATGTTTGCTTCTAGGTAGGTAGGAATTTATATTCTGTCCATTTGCATTATTTGCAACTGTAAGTAAGAAAAATTGAACAAGTATTGAGAAGCAAATATCAGTGGAAGGTGTAAAGTAAAGTAAGCAAAGCAATTCCTGGAAGTTTTAGTGAAGGATATATTTTAGTCAAGGTTTTCTGTTCAATAAGGCCCAATTACCATACTTAATATCTATTTTAATATTTATACTGTTCACAATGTTGAAATTGTGTTGTGTGCACTCTCACGAAATGGCAGCCTGGCTGGTTCTGGAACACTCATTTTCTGGAAGGCAAAGTGGTGAGATAACAGGAGGGTACCTGGCCCAAGAATCGGAAAGTACAAGGAGGGGCTTCAAGCTGAGCTCCAAAACTGCTCTGTTGAGCTCCAAGAAAGATGGTGGAACTTTGCCTGGTGTCGTACCAGCCTCCCAATTATTTTTTTAAATACATACAATAAAAGTCATTAGGGCCTGGGGGTGCCAGCAGGGATCAGGTTGGAGGTCCAGGCCTTTGGCCACTTGGGGCACAAAGTGTCTCTAACTCTTGCTGCCCTGAGGCTGGGCTTCAGCGTCTCCTCCTGAGATGGAGGCATCCGCATCTCCCTTGTAAAACCAGCCAGCACTCCGGGCAGCTTCCCTCTTGGGAGTGCAGCAGAAATGAGGGATAAGCTGGGACGAGGCCTCCGCCCCACCTGCTCCAGCGGCAGGGTGCCTCGTCTTTTTCCTCGGCTAAACCCCTTGCGCTCCTAAGGGGCTGAGCACAAACTGTGTTTCTAGTCCAGGCTGGTTTGTGCTCCAGTGGGAAGGCTCAAGTTCCTCGAAAGGCTGCCCAGTATTTGGACAGATTTGGAGGCTGAAGTAGTTGTCCAGGTATTTATATGTGGTTGGTGATGCATTCCCTCTGTCCTATTCTTCTCCCCTGAGATCACCTAAAATGGTAAGATGCTTTGAGCAGGATTAGGTCCATGAGTCCTGGGGAAGGGGGGTGGGCATCTGTGGGTAGCCCTCCCCCGTATTAATAGCCTCCCTTAACTATATGCTGGTGATCAAAGAGGGACGTGGTCGTGTCAGCAGAGCTCTCTTGGTTGTGAATTTGCTCCTGCAAGATGGCTTACCACCGGCACTCAGGTAAACAGGCGCAAGGGACTGCAGTTGGGGACGATGGACAGAGAAGGCTTTGCAGTTTTATGCAATGCAGGTTTTTTGCAATGTTTCTCCAGCAGGTTTTTTTTTTAAATCATGCAAAGGGTTCTTTATTTAATGCACCCTTAAGAGATCATTGAAAGCTTCTCAGCCAGGTACTGAACCTTTAGAGAGGCTGTGTGAGCAATGCTTTCAGAAGGAGCTACTTATGACTAGTGATTTGTTGATTGCTTTTGGAAGATTGTTTATCACCCCCCCCACAGAGTTTTCTTTTTTATTAGTATGTAAGAATGCTTATCTTATGTAATTATGTATTGCATTTCTGACATGCTCCAGAAGCACTTGAATAACCCTTACAGAAGCCCTTCAAGGCTGCCTGGGGAAATAGTACTGACCTGTGTTGCTCTCCTGATATTACGGTGCCCATTTCACAGATTTGGGAAACTGCGGTTGTGTCTGTGTGTGTGTGTGTGTGTGTGTGTGTGTGTGTGTGTGTGTGTGAGAGAGAGAGAGAGAGAGAGAGAGAGAGAGAGAGAGAGAGAGAGAGAGAGGAATTTGGTGAAGGCGACTGGATGGGTTTGCAGCTGAGCTGATTTGAACGGGGGGGGGGGTCACCTCTTGGTTCTACCTCTCCCCCCTGCATTTGCAGAGTCCATTACAGCCCCCACTGTGGGAGAGACACTTTTCCATCACAACAAAGGCCCGGTTTGTCCGTTGATGGATGCATCACTGGTTCTGAACCCCTGAAGGAATTCAGCACTTTCTGTGCAGGTTGGTAGGAAAATATTCAGGATTACGATTTAGTGCAGTGATCTGCACACTTAAGGTGCAACCCAGAGCAGATTTAGCCAGAAAAAGCCCATGATTCCCAGGACTGCCTGCCAGGTCATGCTATGCATTGTGAGCCTTTTCCTGTCTTAGGTTGCATGCCTTGCCGGGTATAAAACTCTGTGCACCCTTTACCTTTCCGCTTAGGTGGCAGATTGCATTTCCTGGCTTCTCTCCTTCCTCTCCTCTCAGACAGGCAAACCTAAAATTAAATCAGCGTGGAAATACAGGAGGACAATTGAGGATTACTTGAGCATATAATCAAATCAACATTTCTTTGGAAGCCCAGAGTGGAAAGCCAACCCGCTGCCCCCGTGGGAGTGGGAGGGGAAAGCATTGCCATGGACAGGAGGAAGGCTGGAGTTCTGCGACCGTCTCCTGGCCGCAGCTTGGGCAAATGGGGGCTGTCTGCAGCCAGTGTAAATTAAGGCCATCATTTATGGAAATTGAGAATATTTGCATGTTGCACGCCTAGGCCAACGGAAAGTCCTCCTGGGCCACAAGCTCCCAAGTTCTGCGAGCTCACTAAGCCGGAGCTCTCAGCCTTAAGGAGCAGAAGTTTGTTTGTATTCTGTTCTCACAGTTTCTTTTTTCAGAGTTACGTCTCATGTGCTTCTTCACTTGTGCAGAATCACCCCACCCACCCAACCACACAGCGCTGTGGTCCAAGGATTCAGGCTGTAGTCCGGCATGTAAAACATTCCTCGGATCTCTTGGGGCTACGATCCCTTGTGGTTCTGGAACAAAGCCCGGCCATCCGCTCTCTGGGGATGCGGCATGCCTGCAGCTCTCTTGCGCTGTGTGTAAACAGAGGCCTGTGCTTGTGTTGCCAGTTGTCGGTTCTCATCAAGCTGAAGCCTGGCTGGGTCCATTCAGAAGGATCGTCATCTTTGGGCAAGGGATGTTGAGGGAAGGCCCAGAGCACTGTTCCAAGGCCACGGGTGGGACCCAAGCAGTCGAGGAGGCGCAGCCCAGCACGTGCTCATTCACCTGGGCTGGGAGTCTTTAAAAGGCCCTTTCTCCTGAAGATGCCGTTTTGGTCAAACAGAGAGGAGGGCATTCGATCTGAGGGGGGAAACCTCAGGCAAAAAGATCCAAGGAGGGTGCTGCACTTGGGGGCATTATAGTAAGTGCCCCAGATAGGTTAGGGCGGGGGGCAAGCAGGTGGCCTCCCAGAAGTCTGGGGCTCCAAATGGCAAGTTTGGAGCACCGGCCCTGGTTAGGCACCACCTAACTCCACTTCTGTTGGGGCGCCCCTCTCTCCAGCACCCGTTTTCTGGCAAGGCGGGCTGTGCGAGTTGCAGCCTTGGTTGTGGGGCAGAAAGGCTTGTGTGCTGTTTGTGTTCTTCGCATCCAAGCACCCAGCAGCTGCTTGCGCTTGGAGATGTTTGCTGTTGTATGTACCTCTGGAGCATTCACGGCACTGGCTATGCGGCGAAGGAAGGTCTTAGGGCGTAAGAAGCTGGCTTCTGCCAAGCCAACCAGCAGCTTTCCTAAATTCTACCTGGAAATACTTTGGATCAAACTTGGGATAACACCCCCTCGCTAACAAAGGCCATAGTAAATAATATATAATAGTTAATAAGATGATGATGATGATGTTGTTTAGGAATGTTTTTATAGTATTGATTTGATTGACACGCTGCCTTCCACAAGGAATTGATGCTCAAAGTTCCTGACAACCAAAAACTTAAATAGCAACTTAGTTAAAATGAACATAAGCCAACATGTTACAAATGAAAGTTAAAAAAACACAGAAGCAAAGTGAGTGTGAAGGGGTCTTCCGGGCCATCTAGTCTGACCCCAGCTCCAGCTGGCTATGCTTGTGTAATCCCCAACAAGTGGACGTCCAGTCTTTGCTTGAACACCCTCCCCTGCAAGCCCATTCCACACCCTCGGGCCCTAACCTTCCGGATGTAAGTCCTGGCATTCCGTGATGAAGGAATAAAAGTGGCACCGGACTCAACAGACTGGGTTGCATGCTGCAAGCCAGCCTGAGTAACCCCCTTGCCTGCTGGTGGCAGGACTGTGGGGAGGGTGCCAACCTGGTCGCCTCTCAGCAGGGAGCTGCATGGCCTGGGGGCAGCCACAGAGAAGGCCCTGTCTCACTTTCCCAGCAATCATGACCCAGTTAGCCCAGTGGGTTTGCTGCTTTGACTGGCATCCATTTTCCCAGTGTCTTCCCCAGTGCTTTTCCTGTTTTTTAATGGGGGATGCCAGGGCTTCTGCATGTTTTGGCCCTGCAGATTTTTCAGAATGTACCCTTGGCTGCACTGTGAATTTGGAGAAACTTGTCGTGATTTTAGGCTTCTAGTAACTTGGGCTGCATCTTCCATTGCTAGTTAGCGGGTGTTCAGTACTGGGAACATGCACAAATACGTCCGGGCTGGGAACCCTGCCAGCTCTAAATGGAACCCTGAATGTGGAGTAAGAGCTCTGTGTGAACAGACATGGATTCAGATCAGCTGCCTTTTAGAGTCTCTGCATGCATCTGGACTGCTGAGGACCAGAAAAATGCCCACCAGACACTTTTTAACCGATGTAGAAGTTCGTAGGGTGCAGTTCTTTCAATATGAGAAACAGTATATAAATTTACCTTTGACTTCTCTGTCCCCTGCCACCCCTTCTCTTGTTGTGGGTTTATCGCCTCTCCACAAACCTCTCCTGAGGTTAAAACACATCCTGTGCTCCAGTCCTCTGCTTATCAGTTTCGCCTCTTACATTTGTTGCATTCTGCAAACTGTTGCCATGATACCATATACTTTATATAGCAGGACCAAATTCCGAGTAAAGGGCGAGTGAGTCAGGAAAACAATGGGGTAATGTGTGTATATTTAGACTGGGCGGAGAGAACATTGCAGAAATGGGTTAGCAATTAGCACATTTGTTTTTCTTAGCTCTCCCTGGTCCGGCATGGATGTCTGCCTGCAGCAGCATTCCTTGCTAGATGCTCTGGGGTTTCGTTAGTGCGGCCCTATAATTTTGGCTGCTTCAGGCAGGCACGGTGATTGGCAAGCCGTGGGCCAGATCCGGCGCTCAGGACTGAAAGCTCCCTTATCTTAAAAAAGAAAAAGGGAATCAGCAGCAAAAAGTAGCTCCTGCTCTCAGAAGTGGTCCCCAGACCCTCCCATGACGGATGGATGGCGGGCGGGCGCCCAGACAAATGGGAGACAGGCGGAGGCCAACGAAGCTGGAGAGTCTGAAAGGAGGAGGGAGGTGGTGTCCTACGGGGAAAGCAATGCATTGCTACCGGAATGAACAACAGAAACAGCCCTTCCGCTCTGCTGTGGAATGTGGGCACA
This sequence comes from Varanus komodoensis, assembly GCF_004798865.1. Classification (NCBI taxonomy): domain Eukaryota; kingdom Metazoa; phylum Chordata; class Lepidosauria; order Squamata; family Varanidae; genus Varanus; species Varanus komodoensis. Next base: position 3,069,840 of record NW_025336401.1, read on the forward strand.
TCCTGACTCCAGGAAGAGCCGAGATGTGTCTGCTTCCTCCAGACGCCCACTTGGTTGCGAGGCTGAGCCTGGGGCCATAGATTCTGGGGCCGAGAACCGACTTTGCTCCTTTGCAGAGGGCAACTGGGCAACGACGAGGTGGAGTCTCAGTTCTCCCTCTGGGGACATTCTGGTCTCCCCTGGCTCCACAGCCCATGAGCGACTTGAGCTGGGAAGGTGCTGCTTAGGTTCAGAGCTTCTGCAGGGAGATTTGGAATGTGCAGGACTGGAAGGGGAGTTGGGCGTCACTGAATCTTGTGCTCCGTCGCTGGGCCTGCAACGGCAGCCTCTTGGGCAGGCAGGAGGGTCTCCAAGCATTGCTGAGAAGCCTCTGGCGAAGAGGAGCCTGTGCCCTCCGGAGGCAGCCCGCTGAGGGTAGAACAGCTCCTGCCGCCCGGAGGCGTCTTCTGATATTTAGGTGGAACAGGCATCCTTGCAGTTTCCACCTGCCAATTCCAGCCCTGCTCCTGCGAGCAGCAGAGATTGTGCCTGCTCCATCTTCTTCTCCACAAGAGCCGTTCAGACACGCGAAGTGTGCTGCCGAGGCTTCCCTTAACCTCAGTCCCCCGCTTGGCAGTTCAGCCCCTGGTGAGCATGCCGAGGGTCCCAGGTCTGATTCCCGGCATCTCCAGAATTCCTGCCTGGAACCCTGGAGAGCTGCGGCCAGCCATGGCTGGGAAAATTGGGCTGGATGGGTGACGGAGCTCACTAGGGAACTGCTTGTTGTAATTTGCACGTGCTCTAAGCCTGGAAGGAATGTATTCTCTACGGCCAGCCGTATTTGTAAAAAGCAACTCATGGAGCGGGTTTTTGATTTCAGAGAAAAAACTCAGACAGAAAAGCTCATGGGCCATGAGCTTGCTCGCCCAGGGCAATCAGGTGCAACAAAGCCCCTCAGGCCCTATGCTTTTATGTGCCTCTGGTGGGGGGCAGACAAGGCCTCCGCAAGATTTGGGGATCCAGCCATACTGGGCCATCCCTTAACCACACCTCTGACTCTAACTCATGGTAGGGCAACTTCCTGCATTCCTGGTTTGCTTTTATCCAGTCCAAGCACCCAGCTCCCTTTCATACAAGATTTGGGTCTCCCACGTCAGCCTCCTCTGCAAAGGTGTAAAATGCAGCTCAGAAGTTTCTGGCTTCCACCTTGAATAGAATTGGCCCATTAAGCTCCTTTCTTTCATCAAGGCATGAGATCAGTGCTCTGTTTCTCTTTCTTACATGGTGCATTAAGCGCCATTGCCGGGTTGTCCCTCTGGGTTGGGCCTTAAAATTGAAGAGCATCACGTGATCTGAAGTAAGTGTCTTTGGATCCTGGACAATCAGCGGGCCTTAAAAACAGAGGAAATGGCTACAGACAAACAAACCCTTTGAGTTTACAAAGCAACACATAATTGGCCCTTTGGTGGCATTTTTTAGATATTTCAAGCCTGTTTACTTCTTTGGGAAAAGAGGACTCTTCACTGGATTTGATGCAGCTTGTCTTGGCCAGGGTAATCTTTCAACTTGGCTCCACAGCGCTAACCTTTGAAGTTGATGTCAACAATCATCTTGCAAAACATGAATGTTTGGGGTCTTTGATGTGCCCAAGTACATGGAGTCCGTGTGACTCCTGGATGCTTTTGCTGTAGCGTTTATTTTATGTTGCCTGTTCATTTATTTCCCAAGCCGCCCATGGTTTCCCGGTTCTTAGTCAGCACTTGAGGCAAATTCATACTCTTGTCAAGGTACTGCTCCAAACCAGCTGACTGTCAGAAAGGTGCAAGGCAGCTTGGGAATTTAGTGAGCCAAGCCGGAGATGCCACATTGCACCAAAGTTTCCCCGCCTCTCATGTGAGCACTTGGGGGATGGCAGGTGGCCAGGGGAACAGAAGCAAATGTCATCTGATTCCCATAGCCATGATGAAGGCACACTTTGAGTGAGTAAAAAATGCACACTGCACATGCTCAGAGTCTCTGCTGTAGGTTTCTTCAGAATCACAGAAGTGGCTGCATTTGAGCAAATGGAGAATGTAGGAGAATTTGTATTGCTCAGGGGTGAAGGGCAAAAGGGAATGTTGCTTGTGCACAGCTATCCAGACCTGGTTAACATCAGACCATGAATTTGGGGTCTAGAACTGTGTAACTACAGAGGTGGACCAGGAGATACCTGGGAAGATATTGTAAGGCCCCTGTTGCTTCACCGAATTTCTGAGAAAAGGAAGGCAAAGATGCTTGTCTTTCCCACGAGGTCGGAACAGGCATGTTCTAGGATGTCTTTTTCTGTCCCCGTGTCTGCCTTCCCACCTGTGCAACCTATTATTTATTTACAACTTTTGTAGACTGTCCCATTACCCAAGTCTTGGGACGGTTTAACAATACAAAATGTAAAAAACAAACACGCCCCCCCCCGCCCCACACAGTGTCCTAACATTTAGTTAATAATAAAACCCCAGTTAAAACAGTCAGGTCTTAAAACAGTAGGAAAATAAAATGGCTTCGGCCAGGTGCTGAAAAGAATAAAGGAACAGTGCCAGGTGAACCTCTCTGGGGAGCGAATTCTACAGTCGGGGCGCCACCACAGAGAAGGCCCTTCTCTGGGTAGTCACTCTCCTAAACTCCTTCAGGGAGGGCTCCTGGAGAAGGGCCTCTGCCCCAGATCTTAAGGGGCAGGCAGGCACATATAGAAGGAGGCACTCCTTCAGGTGACCCATACCGTGCCTTTTAACTTAGTGATGCCACAGGGCTGAGTGGCAAATAGTGACCAGTGCTGGATTTTAATTTGAGCTGGGCATCGGTGGCTCTTACTCAGTGCCATGTGAGCAGAACACTTGATTGGATGGTCCCCTTTACACTGCTAATGCTGACAAAAATTCCAGAGGGGGCAACAGCCCTGTCATGTTTCTGGCACTCATGAAGTTCCCTGCTCTCTGTTCCCTTATCATTCCTGGCACAGAGAGGAAAGAGATTTTTGGGTGCCACCTTGTACTGTCCAGCTTACTTGGGGTGGGGTGATGCTGCTTGTCTCTGAGGCTCTCATTGCCGACCGCTCCCCGGTGCGGTTGTTTGCAGGAGGCTAAGCCTGGTCCCGCGGTCCCACCCTAGCTGCACCCTGGCACCTTTTCGGAAAGGGCAGCCCGCTATTCATGATCATGCTCAAATTTAGCCGGGTGATGCCGGCCTAGCTATTTAATCTGCGTTTTGCATCTGTTGGTTTCCTGTGGGCCATGAAAGTTTCTTAGACCCCTTGCTCCTGCAAGGGGAAAAATGCCACCTAACTATTGCTTTCCTGAAGGCCAGGCTCCGTGTCAGTTTGCAGCACTGCACTTCGATGTTCCACGTGATACCGCGGCTCTGGCTAGACCTGTTGCCCCAGTCTGCCCAGAACTCCTTTAGGTGGACCAGAATGGACGCTGAAGCCTAAGATAAACCCCACCCTAAACCAAGCGAGGGAGCGAGCTGGCCTTCACCGAAGTAGCACCCAGTGGATAAAAATGAGCCCGAAAGTGTTTCGGAAGTGCCGTTTACTGAATGGAGCTAATAAAGCGATTATTTCCCCAAAACTAGTGAACTCGCAGATCTGCAGCTACATAGCGACTGCCTGAGCTCAGGCTTGGCAAGTGGTTGTGAGAAGAAGCTCTGGGCTGAGGCTGACTGAAAGCGAGCCCACGTCCTCGTGGCCTTCAACGGGCCGTCATGCGCCGGCGCCATAATTCCCTGCTTTGTTTTGCCCCCCTTTCCCCAAAGGGCCCAGCAGTTACACAGTGGGCACCATGTCGGAGCGCTTCGACTGCCACTACTGCCGTGATCCGCTTCACGGCAAGAAGTATGTGCAGAAGGAAGGCCGCCACTGCTGCGTCAAGTGCTTTGAGAAGTTCTGTGCCAACACCTGTGCAGAGTGCCGGAAGCCGATCGGGGCCGACTCCAAGGTAGGGGACGCTCAGCGCCTGTGTGAGAAACAGCTGGGGCTTGAGGGCCCGAGTGACAGTGATTTAGCAGTGTTCATGCTGTGCTAGGTGCTGTACAAGCCACGGCAGGGACTCAATACCTACGACTTGCAGGCAAATCTAGGAGGGTGGCAGGGCATGAACAAAGAGCAAACAGGCAAAGGAAGACATAGCATAATTGTTGAAGAAAATGCCTTTAGCAGATGACAGAAGGGAAGTCAGAGTAACATTTAATTGCTGGATGCATCTTTTGGCTGGGATATTCGTAAATTAATAAATGTACCCTGCTCACATGAGATCCCTCTGTAAGCACCTCAAGGGCAGTCACAAAGAGGGTGGTCAAGAGCTCCTCTTGCTGATGCCAGAGTGCGGGATGCGGAATAATCAGCTCAAGTTGCCACAACCCAGATCCAGGCTGGACATCAGGAAAGGCTTCCATACGGTCAGAGCAAAAGGAAGCTGCCTGGAGAGGTGGGGGCTCCCCCGCACTGGAGACATTCAGGAAGAAGCTGGGCAGCCTCTGCGTGGGATGGTGTGACCTGGTGTCCTGCAAGAGGAGTGGGGTGGACCCGGTGGGTGTGATGTTTTGGGTGTGATGGGGCATTAGATGTAATGGTGCCTCTTCCCTGGAGTGGCAGTGAAAACTGGATGGTGAGGGTTGTCCAGAGTGGTAACGCAGCACTGAAATGCAGCTCTGAAGAGCATTTTGAGCTGTCTCTAAAACCAGTGTGGGGCAAAGACCATCTTTAGCAGTTGCTCGACCCAGCCAGCAGTGTGTGTGATGAACAGAAGTAGATTGTGCCTCACGGCTTGCAGGTGCCACCTGATAGTTTGGGCTACAACTGCCAGCAGCCCCTAACCACTAGGACAGAAAGTTGGACTAGGGACCTGGGAGACCCTAGTTCTAGTCCTCACTGGGCCACGGAGCTCCCTGCGTGTCCTTGGGCCAGCCACTCGCTCTCATTGCAGGTGGCTGTTGTGAGGATAAAATGGAGCCATGTAAGCCACCTTAGCTTCCTCACCAGAGAAAGAAAGGTGGGATATAAATGCAGTGCAATAATATCAATATCAGTATCAATACACTAATAGCCAGTGGCTGACCTACAAGCTGCCTGCTTCCTTGAAGCATTGTGGTCTTTCCTTTCCTGGGCTCTGACCCTGCGGAGGTTGTGGACCGCGTGGCTCTGGCAAAGACCTTGCCGGGGAGGCAGAGCCAGGTCCAGGTCCTGCTTCTGCTGCCCCTCGGAAGGCCCTGCGGTCACGGCTGCTCTTCCCCCCCGCAGGAGCTGCACTTCAAGAACCGCTACTGGCATGAGAACTGCTTCCGGTGCTTCAAGTGCTACACCTCCCTGGTGAACGAGCCTTTCATGCTGAAGGAGAACAACAAGGTGTGGTGCAACAAGTGCACCGCTGCCGACGGGGCGCCGCACTGCAAGGGCTGCCTGAAGCCCATCGTGGCAGGTAGGGGCCTGGCGGGCCGCCCTCGCCCGCAGGGGGTGCTGTCTCCTGGGCACACTGGCAAGCGCTTGGCCTGGCAGCACATTTTCTCTTGCGATGCGGGCAAAACGTAGGGCTGGTTTCCATGTGCAGCAACACACGCACACAGATGGCCCAGTCCTCTGTGGACTGCGCCACTTCCGCATGCAGGTGGTGATGCTATGGATGGGGCTAGATATTTATATGCTCTCCGCATCAAGATCTCCCAACCTGTGTGAAGCCAGCATGTCAAGGAGAAAGGCTCTGGCAGGTTCGTCATCTTCAGTGTTCGCAACGTGCAAACCTACACGGACCCCTCTATCAAGACGCTGAGGTGGCCCAGTCCGAGGTGACCATACCACACGTTCCAGTTCTCCCAGATGCATCTTGCCACCTTGGTGTCTTCCAAAACAAATGGCTTCCAGGCCTGAGTGTGGGCCCCATCCCCTCCTCTTGTGTGTTTGCAGGTGATCAGAATGTGGAGTATAAGAAGACCATCTGGCACAAGGAGTGCTTCACCTGCAGCCAGTGCAAGCAGGTGATTGGCACAGCCAGCTTCTTTCCCAAGGGTGATGAGATCTACTGTGTCACCTGCCACGAGCATAAATTTGCCAAGACCTGCGTGAAGTGCAAGAATGTAAGTACTGCAGATGGTCGTGACTCTTCCAGTATCTTCCCATTAGAATAAAATGATGCTCTTAGGCTTTCTGTGCATCCAGAAAGGCAGATTGGTGCTCCGTTTCCCATTGTTCTCCTGCTCCGTATTAGCAATGATATCAGAGCTCATGCAGCTATAGCTAAACAGACCCATTTTACAGATGGGAAAATGATGGCCGCATTAGTTAGAACGTGGACCTGCCGGTCTTTCTAACCCCAACCCTTATTAACCAGATTACGTGCTGGCCCTGAAATGAGGTTTAAGTAGTGGAAACAAACCCTTCCTGGATGACCTGCAGGCCGTTTTGGGTGGGAGTCGTGTGTCCAGGAGTGCCGGAGTGCCGTGTTCTGACAGTTGGGCGACTCCTCTGTGCTAGGCGATCACCTCCGGAGGAGTGTCCTACCAGGATCAGCCCTACCACTCCGAGTGCTTCGTGTGCGCCACCTGCACGAAGAAGCTGGGAGGACAGCGCTTCACGGCCGTGGAGGATCAGTTCTACTGTGTGGATTGCTACAAGTCCTTCGTTGCCAAGAAGTGCAACGGCTGCAAGAACCCCATTACAGGTGGGCCGGCCAGATTGCACAAGGCAGCGCTTGGTGGGAGCAAGCGCCTGTCCCATCTGGCTCTGCCACACAGCGTATGGCATCCGGGCATCTGGATGTGCAGCCAGACAGCCTGGAAATATCCTCTGCTGGAAGGCACTGGCCCCGTCCAGAGAAGGCTTAGCCATGCCTACGAACTGTTTGAAATCTGTGGGACCAGTTCATTGACACGAACGAGCCCCATTTATTTCAAACAGGAGTTAAACAGGATTGACTTTTTTGTGTTAGCGATGGCTGTATTTCAGGTGGGCTGGGGCTGATAGGAGTTGGATTTACTGACATCTGGAAGGTCACTTTCTCCACTCTTGGCCTTTTTTCTGTCTTGAATCGACTGCCAATGACTCCATTCCCAGTAGCACTAGGGGGAAGGAGATACCCCTTCCACATCATGCTATAAATGTCGATGCTATTCCGGCTCATCATTTTGTTTTTCTACACTAAGCAGCCTTGAATTGCATCCATTGAAGGGGTGCAGATGCCACTGCATTAGGGCTGTGCATAGAAGGTACATCAAACGCCCCTCAATTGCACGTTGCAAGTGCTGCTGGCTGAGTTCATGGGGTTTGAATCTGGGCCTCCTCAAGTGGAGTCTACTGGGTTACAGCAGCGTTTCTACAGTTTCTAACACCCTGGAAAGGGTCTTGCTTTTGTAGCTTGGCTTAGATCGTAAGAGACAGGAGAAACGGCTGCTAACCAGCTCCGTGATCTCCTTGCCTTTTTCAATTCCCTTTTATCAACAGGCTTTGGCAAAGGCACCAATGTGGTCAGCCATGAAGGCCACTCCTGGCACGAATATTGCTTCAACTGCAAGAAGTGCTCAATTCCTCTGGCGAACAAGCCTTTTGTCTACCACGTCGAGCAAATTTATTGCCCGAGCTGCGCTAAGAAGCTGTAAGGGAGAGGACAGCAGACACCGGCTAGCCCCGTGCGATGGAGCAAATGTCGACCCTTGCGCTTGGATTCCAGCTGCCTGACTGTAGGATTTCGCATTTTAAGGTCTCACTCCCACTTGCTTTCTTAACAAACGTAAGGTCCTTTTCTCACTCTGTAAGTGATGTCAAAATAAAAGCCCATAGACATTTAGGGCACAGCTTTGCACATCCAAATATATCTACTGTCTATTCTGCACATTTTGATGATAACTGAGCACAGGTAAAAGCAAGCAGCTGATTAGGTTGCTGTCTCCTAGAAATGCAGTACAACAACGATGATTTCCCATGATTGCTTTTAATGGGAGCTCTCTGCTCTCCTTTTGTGGTGCTGTTCCCATGAACAAAACCTTGGGAACGAGTTAAGGCCTGCTTTAAGCATTCATCAGGAACACCATATTTTAAATCAAACTTTTAAGGAAAGCGATGCCATCTTTGATTCCCCTTTTTGTGACTGTCTTTTAGTTGCGAGAGCCCCCTTGTGGTACCCACCAAAATGTAAAACATTTCTTTCCAGATAAGTGCATGACTACCTGTGCGCCCGATTTTCAAACACTCCTGTTCCACCAAGGATGGAACAGTCTCTCCCCTTTCTAAGTTAGAATTGTCCTGCTTTTTCAGCAATGATCCCAGTTTTCCAGAAACAGCCCCTCCTTTCCAGCTGTTTACAGACACTGGGTTATGCCTACATAACTTCATTTTACAGTGTTTGCCTTGCAAATACATTCAACCGTCTTTTCCCATGGCTTTAAAAGAGCAGGTTTGTGTGTAGCTTCTGATCGTTGGGGGAGCAAGGGACAGGAGCAGCCCTGTGGTAGGCAAAGCACTGAAGACTCACTCAATGCAAGCAAACATTTTGTAGAGCAGAATGCCCAAAATTCCAGTGCAGCCTGGAATTGTATGTACATCTCTGATCTTACCAAGGAGCAATGTTACAGGGGATTAAAAAAAAAAAAAAAAAGGCCGTCTGACTTGTCTCCCCATGGTTTTTGATTTAAGGTTTGGATGCAAAGTAATCTATATACAGGTACTAGCAACATTACACTTGTTTTCTTAATCTGCTATTAAAGAAATACTGCAGCAAATGTATAATATATAGCTTCTTTTAATCTGTCTTTGAGGTCACTGCTGACCCTAGAATAAGCCACCCTTAAGTACATTTAGGAAACAACCATCATCCTTTGACTTTTTGGATTGCAGAAGCAGTTTGCTTGACTACTAGCTTTTATACTTCACTACTGAAATATGCTTTTAATGTAGAATTTCATCATTTTTGCACGTTTGCTTGTGAAGCCTGGGCATTAGAAAATGCCATATATGCAAATTGAATTAAGGGGGAGCATGGTTGTAAGTCCTATATGATATTACAAAAGCATTTTCTCTAATAAATAGGAAACCACTGCTTGTTTGCATTCAATATTGTGTTTTTATTGCGATACCTTTCCAACACCAGAGGCATTGACACTATTCATCATCCCTCAAAGTCTACCCATGCCTGGCTCATCTTAGTTATTTTCAACTGTTTCTGGAATCAGGACCGACCTTTAAGACACCATGACCCACTTCTATTTTTAACCATGTTCTGTGTTTGCCCCGCCTTGCTTTCACTGCTCCTCCCTACAAAGAGGTGGAGGGCTGCGTGACCCACTCACTGTTGACTTTGGCAATTCTCACCGCTGACAGGTGGGTTTTGATAGATACCAAGGAATGCACCCCCAGTGAATGAAAGCTTGCCTAGCCCTCGTTTGGGCTAGCAGAGGGGCTTCAGGGTCTCTTTGCATTCCCTTTAAAAATGATGCAGTTGTTCAGGCAACTTCTTAAAGCAGGGGAGACTGGGGGGTGGAGGGGAGGGTTTACCTAATAACCTATCACAGCCAGACAGCTTTCAGTTGCAAAGTTTATTTCACAGTGCATATGTATTTACATACAGTGGTAACAAAGCATCCAACAGGCATCAGTTTGCACAGAAAAATTATCAGCATCGTCATGCTTGTTAGAATGATTGTCTCTGCCAGAATGAGCGAGCGCTATTGTACAAAAATACATCGTTTGTTGAACTAAGGCACTACTCTAACTGTTCTAAACACCTGGAAACAGCAAGCACTCTGGGGAGCATGGAAGACGAGGACCACAATGAAAAGGGAAGCCGCTCGGTTTTCTAATGCAACCGGGATGGCAATGAACAGGGGAGGGATGCAGCACAAGTACCTACACTGGGGAGCTGATGTTGTCCATCCTTTCTGGATTGCACATCCATGATTTGTGGCCACTTGCCATAAGCCATGCTGGCTGAGGCGAGTGGGAGCTGTAGTCCAGGCCAGGTGGGGTGCATGGGGGAGAAGTGCTCTATATTAGAAAAAAATGGGGGGGGGGCAGCTGCAAGGACAAATTAACCGGGCTGCTGGCGGCTGCAGCCATCTCTTGAGAAAGCAATTCCTCCAAGACGGCCGTCAAGCTGTGAGCACAGGGCAAGGAACACAAGGCCACCACCCCAGCAGGGCAGAAGTGGTCTGTGCTCATTTCTTCATGCTGCACGAAGTCTGGGTAGCGGACTGGGACAATGAGGCTGCTCGGTGCAGACCATGCCTTCAGTGCAGAGGGCCGGGGCAAGCAGCACGACGAAGCCCGGGATGAACATGCGGAATAATGAGCATGGACAGAAAATAAACACACAACTTCATGGGTCTAATACTGGTTTTATGTACACAAAAATAATACTTACATATATGAAGAGCAACTTAAATACAGGTAATGTCTTTTTAGAAAACCATCTGAAACACACAACTAAGGACAACGGCGCAAGGGAAACAATCTGCCAGGGGCTGTCCCTGTGGCTGCCACTAGCTTCATCTGGAGTACACATGAGACCCGTAAAACAGAACGGAAGCTACATGGCAGCCCGGTGTGGTGGACTGGATGCAACTGGTTTCTATTTTCTCTAAGCTTTATCAAGACGTTGTCTAAGGCCATCCATCGAGAGGCTGAGATGACATAAAAGGGGCTAAGATGAAGAGGGGTGATGCACTCAGTTGGTCTCCCTCTAAAGCATGTGACCTTGGGAGCTGCTCAGCCATGCTGGCCTTCATTCCAGAACCTTTGAACATTTACTCTTAACCGGATCTTACCTCGTGCCTTCACACCACACTACACCTGTGTGCACAGGAGTTGTTGGGGGGGATTATCACAGTGGCCATACTCCCTATAACACACACACATCCACACCGCAATGCTGAGGGGGCGAGCTTCAGCACCGCCAGTCCCAATGGCCACCCCCCTGCACCCTGCTGCATTTAAGGGCAGCATTAAGATGGAGCAGTCTGGCATCGTGGGTCACCGTGTTTAACTCTCCACTTGTCTGGAGTGAGTGCTTGTTTTTAAGTGCTGGTAGGAGTCTCGCTTAATCTCAGTATTTTTTTTTTTTAAGTTAGGAACAACTGGACAAAAAAAATGAAGCCTGAAGAGGTGGGCTGCATTTTCCATTATTTAAGTTCATCTCTCTGTTGTGACGAGCATATGAATGAGGCTAATGCTAGTAACACATGACAAAGATGGGTTTGGTTTTAATGAGCATTAGATTATCACATTTTATTTTGCTTATTGTGCTCCAAAGTGTGTAGGAATAGTTGATTAAGTCTGTAGTACAAGCCTCAGTATTATCACACTAACAGCAAGATTAAAGACCCACAGGCAAATTTAGTGAACAGTTCATCAAAAGGAGAACAGGCATTATTTTAAAAAGGAAACCTTGTTAGAGATCCAGTAACAAAATCTGAGAAAGAAATAGCGTCTCCCTGAAAAGATTTCAAGGTGCTGAATCAGGCAGGGTAGGTGCTTTTGTTTTTTGCACAAAACTTGGAAGTGGACAAAAGGTTCACAAGCAGCTTTTTACTGTTTGTTTTGTTTTCAAAACAAGGCCTTCATTACTTGATGAAACCCTGCATTCCTAGAGCACCGTCAGGAGTGTTCTGGGCTTCTAGCGTTCACAGTTCTGCTCAGAAGTGAGAGAGAACTTCTTAGTCCCCTCCACACTAAGGGCTGGATGCATGGATTTAGTTTGAGGGCTCAGCACCAGTTTGGCAGGAGCGTTGGGGTGTGAGTGCCACACTGGGGAAAGGCTTCTGTGCAGGAAAATCTACATGGAACTAGTAGTGCACACAAGTCTATTTCATTCCATTCGGTGAACTGGGCATGCACGCTCCCCACAGAGAAACACGGGTGTGCAACACAGTCCTATGTAGGACTCTCTCACACATACGTAATCATAAGATTGCTGAGGGAGCAAGTCTACCCTAAGAGTGAGCTGAGTCACTCTCCACCAAGAAGGCCACTGCGCTCAAATCTTACAGTTCCCGCTAATGAAAAGGTTAATTCACTGAACAGTATGTGGAAAGGGGGGTGGGAGACATGCACTGTTTCTGGGTTGCAGCAAGATGCGGGGAGGGGTGGTGGTGTGACAACCCACCAATAATTCCCCTGCCCCCAATTTCCCTCCTATCTCAGGCCACCCTTCATTTCCCCAAGACTTTCATTTTTCTGTGAACCTTGTTCTGGAAAACAGAATTCAATGCAGCTCTGCCAAGTTTAAGCTGAGAGTATTTGGTTTGCTGGACACAGAAATGCTGTTAATTTTGCTTCCACTTGACGTGAGAGACAGCCGTCAAAGTGCATTACCTGAAGCAGCCTCTATTGGTTTGGTCAAGGAATTCATGGCACTTTCCTCCTCAAATGCCAGCTTGGGACTTGAGGGCACTGCAGCAGCATCGTTAAAGTTTTGGGCTGATAGATCAGCAGCAAGGCTATCTGAACTTCGCTTGCTTGACTTGGGGTGCAAGCCAAGGTCAATGATCTCTTCAAAATTCCATGCTGAAGATTTTCCATTCAGGTTAGAGATAAATCCAATGGGGTGATTGGCTTCATTAACATGCAAGATTTCAGAGTTCCCCATAAATGTTTCTTTTGCTGGAGGGCTGGAAAGAAAGCAGTAAAGAAAGTGTGTGCCCTGCACCTATTCTTAACTTTTCTTAATGCACTGAGGCAGTATTTCTGACATAACTAGTTGGACCTTTGCATTTCTTTCTCAGACTATTTGGGAACAAAATGTAACTATGTTATCCTTCACTTCCTTCAGCCAGTAGGGAGCCAAAAGGATTGTACAGTTATCCAAGAATCACTATTCTGAAAGGCACTGCACCTTTCCTTTAAAACTTTTAAAAGGCCAAATCTTCAAGACCTGCTGTATTGATGTCTTATTCCGCTTTGGGATAAGCAGGGTATTTCTCATTCTTTTTTAGATGCAGAACGACTCACAAATATTTCATGATGCTGACAGAATTCAAAGCTTGCTTCAAACTGCCGGTCGGCCCAGTTTGGCACAAGGAAACTGTTAAGCGCATTTCCCATTCAAGTAGTGCTAGGTTTGTCCCAAGCTTCTGTTCTGCAAAAGAAGACGCGGCGGCTCCCACTGACCAAATCCCAACGTTTATCCATGAACCGAGTGCAACCCAGTTTGGGAATGGCTTTGGCTGCAATTAATTTAGCCATTAAGCTTGTGCTGCTCTGCATACTTACAGCACATAATTCCTTTGACAGGCGTGTGCCAACTTATTATGTATGAAAGCTACAAGACTGGACACGCTCTGATAGCAATGATTAGCCATCATACTAAATGGGCCCTTGCACTCAGGGGCAGTGGACCTCTGGCCACCATACAGGTGCCTTTAAATCTTGCTTTTCAGGTACCCAGAGGCACCTGGAAGACTACTACGGGAAGCAGCATGCTGGGTTACATAGACCATTAATCTGACCCAACAGAACTCTCCCAATATCCAGGTATTTTGGACACATAGTACCTACCTGTCTTCTATTGTCTGAGCAAAACTGTTGTTGCTCTGATCAGCCTCCTCTTGCTCATTGCCATTCACAAAGACATCATCTGCCTCCATTTTTGACTCATCTTCTAATAAGTCAAAATTGCAAACCATCTTTGGACCATCTTCTAAGGAGCAGTCATCATACTTTGCCTTTTCTGTAATTAAGAAATAGAGCTGCTTGCTAAAATTGGAGATACCGGATTGGCAAAAAGGAGTATGACTATGAGGCACAAGATCGGAGGATTATGGAGAATTAATGCAAGCATATTCTGTACAGGTGGAAATCAAACAGGTGCTTAGTTTGCTTTCCATCAGTTAGTCTCCGACTTGACATAGCAAACTAGGGCCTCTGATCTTGCCAAGTCTTGGTGGGAATTATCTCTGCAGGAACTACTTGGGCTTCGGTACTTAACTGCTGGCCAAAGAGTTGCCTCTTACCAGGTTGATCTTGCTTTTCGAGACCCAGCTCCTCATCTTCTTCAGCACCTTCATCCTCGTCATTTGACTTGTCTTCATTCTGTATTGAAAGACGTGGAAGGAGTTAGTGGCAAGAAATGGGCAAACACCACATCAGCCACAGACTGTGATGGTTCCCTACCTCGGGGTGCCTCTCCGGTGGCAAGAAATGCTGTATCAGGAGTTGGAAGATGCTTACCTTGGCTTCATTCTGCTCTGCCTTCCGGGTCCTCTTCATTATTTCTTCAATTCTCTGTGTGAATGATGGTATTGTCACTTGGGTAGCACCAATATTCAGTTCTGGCTTTTTCACCCCCTGCTTCCGCCTTGTTTGCAGAAACCTGGTGTGGAACTGTGGGTGGCCTTCCCCACTGTGGGGGCTCCAGATGTACTGGGACTTGCAGACCAGTTCCCTGGAGGGCACCAACTTGAAGAAGACAGGCAGAGCTTAATTGGGGGGAGCTGGGTTTGAACCTCGGCTCAGCTTCAGGAGCAAACGGGAATGCCCTTGGCCATCCCTCCCCTAGCATACCTCACAAGGCCTTTGTAAGAATAAAACGGTGGAGGGCAACCAGGTATGTTTCTCTATCCTCCTTGGAGGAAATGCCAGAAAAACACGTAATAAATTAGATCAAACGGAGCAGAACTGTTAAAGGTTTCCTTTGGGATACAGCACAAAGAGAACAGTATATTTAAAAGAGCGCAAATCCTAGCCTCACAACCAGGGTTGTAGTCATGCAGTGGCATACTCCGTTTTTCCCCACAGCACCTTCAGGCCTTGTCTGGAATGGGAGGATGAGAACAGAGGGCGGGTACCTTTTTCCTTTCCATCCGTTCTTGCATGTTCTGCTGCATAATCCGCTCTCGCTCCTGCCGCTGCCTCTCAGCCTCTTCTAGAGCTTTCATTTCAGCCTCCTCTCGCTTAAACGAGAAAGAGAACCTTCCATCAGAAAGCCCTGGTGCCAAAATGAAAATGCCCACTGCAGGAGGGGCCTGCAACAAAGTTATTAAAGATCACATCCAACCATAGATATATTTATAACAAGTAACACTGCCTGCTGGGTCGATGTGTTAAAGGAGGAGCGTAACGTAAAAGTTCAACAGAAGACCGACCTAAAGGAGCGCAGAAGCACGGAGCAAGGAGCTCCCTGTCCGGAGCCTCCCTATCTGCTGGACTCTAGACAGGGAGCCAACTCTCATTGGCTGGCAATCATGGGAGCTGTCGTCCAGCAAGACCAGGACGCCCCAGTGTGGGAAAGGCTGCTGGTGCTGAATTAGAATCCAAAAGAAAGCCTTTGCAGATTGCTAGAATTCTTGGAATGCAGATTTTTAAAATATCTGGCTTCTCTGCATCCATTTCTCTAGTCTTGCCTGATTCAGAGACCAAACCTGTAACTGAAGCTCAGCCAGTTTCTCTTGTTCCTCCTGCTCCTTCCGAACTCGTTCCTTCGCTGCCAGTTTTTGCTGTTCTTCCTCTTCCGCTCTCCTTTCTTCTTCCAGTTCTTGGAGCGCTGCTTTCATCTGAGCCTGCTCCTCAAGAGCTCTCTTGGCCATTTCTTCTTTTCTGATTCTAAGGGTTCCAAATTAAAACACAACCACAAATCAGCTCCTTTCTTTTACACTCTGGCACTCAAGCATATTCAAGAAGAAAGTTCTCAGGTGCCAGTTACTTTATTTCCAGCGTGCAGTCATGTCCTTGCCATCAAATTAGATCAAAAGAAAGTAGGAAAACTCAAATCAAAGCCATAGGAGATTCTAAATTGTGCTAAAAATCCCTTCTTCGTGCTGTTGCTACTTTTAGGTGGCCAGATGGAATAAAACTATCCCTCTAAAGAAAGCAACAGTGGCTCCAGGCAGACTTTTCTTAAGAGGCTATTTCAAACTTGGGTACCACAAATGAAAGTTCCTCCCCTAGGGAAAAAACCCGCTGTATTTTTTTGTAGTATGCAGGCAGAGGGACCTGAAACAAAGAGAAGGTGAAGCTGTCAGGCAGCCTCTTCTGGAGGAAAGCAATTCACTTAGAGCCTTAATTAGCTTACTGCCCTTTTCTTGCTATGGCAAGGCAATGGATTTAAGTCCAACAGTAAAAAATTTAAGTTCAGCCCTTGCATCTCAGAGCCTCCTTATGCAGAATTGTCTGGGGCATGCTGGGAATTAGAGAACTTTTTCTGTCTAAAATTGCACAGGATGCACCTTTAATTATATAAGTACTGTGTGCCTGTTCTGAATCTACTGCTAGTTAATTACAGGCACAACCCCATGTGCATTTAGGCAAAAATAACATAAAAATAAAAAAAGCCTCCAACTCCCAGCATACCCCAGCCTAATGGAGGATTTTCTTCAGTTTGCACTAGCAAAGGATCATAGTGTACCCTTCCCACCTTATGAGAAGAAAGTTCTGAAACACATATGTGAGCTTAACTATATTATCAACCTTAAGAGAGACTGCCCCGATTGGTTTACCTTTCCTCTTCTTCTCTTTGAACTCTTTCTTGGCCTTCACGTTCTCGCTGCTCTCTTGCAAGACGCCGTTTCTCTGCCAAGATTTTTGCTGCTTCTTCAGCTGTTGTGGTCCCCGGAACAGTCTTGCTACTAGCATCTGGAAAAAGGGTTTTTGGAAGAATTAGCGGAAGACAGACAAGAGTATGTACTTCTTCATTCAACTCCTTTCAGCCACTGGAACCTGTACTCTTCTATTAGTCCAGATTTATACAATATGGGCTATATGGGAAATTCTTATGGTATAAGGGCTCCGTAACAGCTTGCCAGTTATGTTGGCCCAAATGTGTGTACTAGTGCATTTCAGGCACTGTCGAAACTCCAAGGTAGCATGCAATTATGTCCAGGTTCATGAAAAACTTTCCATATCCTCTGCAAAGTCAGTTCTTACTCTTACAAACAGGGACAACCTCATGGTGAGCTTGACAGTGATTGTGTTCTGATAATCCAACAACCCACACTCAAGGGGTGGTGTTGAAACATAGGTTATCATGCTGTTTGAAGCCACCTGTGCTAACAAGCCATGGCTTGCTAACCCTGGCTTTTTCACCATGAACAATGCTTGAAGAGAACTCATTGCTGTCGGGTTGTGAACTGTTGGTTCTTCTCCAACAGTTTGCACCCTCTCAGCTGTGTTCAGATAACATGAAAACCCATATTTCAACAAGAACCCACACTGAGCCCTTGCGTGTAGGTTACTGTGCTGTCTGAACCCCGGTCAGCATCAAAATTGAGCATCAAAGTAGTTGTGCTTTTAGTTCATAGTTCCTAACAATATTTTGCTTTCAAGACTCAAATTCAGTCACTCCTTTCTTATGGAATGGATTTCAGAATAAGAAATTCACAGAATAAATGCTGCAACTAAGGATACCCTGACAACTGCCATATTTGTGAAAATCAGAGGCAAATTGTTGCATTGCATGAAGCAGGATGTCGATTAGTTGCAGCCCACCAGGTCAGCATATTGTTTGACATGACACCACGCTGGACTAGAACAGCACAGCAGTCTCGGAGAAAGGATTCAGATCTAACACAAAATGCACATGAACTGATGCCACCAACTTGCACTGGACTTGTGTTCAGAAGTGAGCTAAACATCCATTTTTTAAACTATATATGCAAGCCAGATATATTAGAGCAACACTTGTAACAGTTTTCGGTCTGTCCTCTTCCTTGAAACTTCACTGCAAACATGGCATATACATATTGCAAACCTAATTTCTTTTTAATACCCCTTTAACCTGCTACTTTTGAGTAGTACATCTTGCAGTGTCAATGGTCTGGTATGGCATTCAAACCAAGCAACTCCATGGCATTAAAGACTCCACGAAGATGATTTTAGAAATATACAACACCTCATGTGAACAAAATTGCATTCTTCCCACAGAAAAAGGTCAAAACTCAAAAATGTACATGTGGAACAGCAAGAGTAATGGACTGGATTTTCAGAGGTGAGGCATAGTCTAGATGCACAACATTGCTCCGACAGCAATAGCACAAAAAAGTGTGTTTTCTGTAGTGACACACCTCAAAACAGTGCTGATGGTACCTCTAAGACTTAGAGTGCAAGGTCACAGGATGTGCCAAGACTTCAGGATGTTCAGTACTCACACATATCAACTCAGCGTGCAAAAACGGTGAAAGAGTTGGCATTTCACTCAGACACTTACTCTAATGTGATCACAGTGGTAATTGGATTTTGAAGAGAGTTAACACTGAATACAGCCTATCCAGCTCTGTTTGCTTATACGTGGAATTTAGAACAGCGAACTACTGTTACTTCAATTGTGCTATGAATTGACTTCTCTTGAAAGGTCATATATGTTAATAAGATTTACATTTCTCTGCTGCCACACCATGGGCATGGCAGAAGAAAGAAGTATGAATATTCTGAGAGGCAGAGCCTTTGAAACTGCTCTTTCTTAAATGAGAGATAGAATTCAGTTTTGCTTGGAGCAGTACCTGCGGCCATAATTTTGGTTTACCTGAGCAGCAGTTTTAGGTAGTCTATTCAAGCAAAAGCTTTGCTTTGTGCATCTTTTTTGTTGGCATTCTCATGAAAATGTGTGCTGAAAGCTAATTTTGTTTGTGTACTGCATCTTGAAAAAACCCCAGGCTGGGATGCTTCCCAGCCAATGCGTCTTCTGGACTTGGGTGGAAGACAGAGCGAGAGGCCAGAATCTGTTCAGGCAAAACCTTTCAAATATTCTTGCATTAGACAGTTTATCCTGTTACGACTGTCAGCCAAGGGTTTTCTGACCTCATCTGTCTCAGTCAGGAGGGACATCAGTCACATATCCCCTGCACCCATTACATTAATAGGCAAAATAAGATAACCTGAGCCAACTACCTCCAAAAGGTAGCATTTACCAACGCATAAATGCAAGTGGTGGGGTGTCTATGAATGCGGGTAACTATTAATGAGCAGGATTAAGCAGTGGTGCAAACCTTGCAGTGCCAGGTTTTAGGAAGGGAACTTTTCTGATTTAAACTTTTTGGGAGGAGGAAGAAAGGGGTTCTTATCTCTTGGAAATACTCCTTGACTTTGCATCACTTCTCTTTTTCACTACTTCAGTTCCTTGCACACTACAGTTGTCTCTGATACCCAAGAATACATGCATTGCTCTTCATTAAACTGCCCTTCCCATTCTTCGGGTATTTGAGGCAGTGAAGTAACTTGTTGCATTACTATGGAAGCCTGGGGCTTCTTGTCCTTCTTGGACTGATGGCCTATACAGATAATTAAAAAGGCACAAATAATGATCCTATACAAGGCATTAAACAATATGCAAGCTGAATTCCACTCATGCAGGGCTAACATTCAGATAACATTCAGGATTTTGCCTGAAACAAAGGAACACTACTGCAATTATCTTACTATTTAAGACACTTGGATGCAATCCAATGGAACACCCGCACCCTCCAAATTCAAAGAGCTGCAGGCATCCTATGCAGGGCAGGAGGAGCACATGGGTGAGGTTGCCTCTGGGCATCTCCTATGCTGCAAACCAGCTGATACTGGCAGTCTTCTCTGACATGCAGGTGCAGGAAGGGAGGCGGCTGAGGTGCCACCAGGACTGTACATCTTGGCCACATGCGCCTCCTCCTTTCCTCGCCCCTGAAGCATCTCTGAAACACCTGCTCCGAGGCTGTTTGGAGATACAGCCAGTGCGGTTCTTTCTGCGCTGGCTGCAAGGCATGAGAGGGTGTGCTGAGCATGGAGACCCAGCTGCCCGCCGCTGATTCTCCAGAAAAGCCTATGGCCCCCAGATACCCTGCACTGATGCATGGCTGCCCCTACTAAATAATGACAGTTCGCTATATTTGAAAAGATGTATTTATTGCCAAAGGCTTGAGACTTTTATTTAAATGAAAAAAGTGAGTCACACACTTTGAAAAAAAAAAAGATAATTTATGCTTTTCTTAAAATGCTCCAGCAATGCAGAGATTCAGGTCTATTAAGACCAGCCCTCCTATTAATACGAGAAACCAAGCATTCCCCTGTATGAGGGAGCTGCTGCGGCCTCTATTATCATCTCCCTTCTGCTCGCCTGGTGTGAAGCAGCCTGGCAAGTGGAGTACCTCATCAATAAACCAGGCAGCTTGCTCTCCAAAGAGATGCCAGGTGTAGACAGGTCCACGCATTTACTCTAACCTGGAAAGGAGGAGGCTGTGCACCTGAACTACTGCAGTTCTGCCTGCCTCCTCAGTAGGAATACCATGGGCCATCTTGCTGCAGGCGAGAGAGATAGCCAAGAGGGGACAGAGTGCTAAAGTGGCGCGAGAGATCGGCTAGGTGGGTGTTCAGCACTCTCAGCTCCTGGCTTATGTTGTCAACACTGCACCTCATGGCTTGGAAGGTGTGAAGCAACTTATCCAGGACAAAGGGATCTGCCATCATCGCCATGGGCTGATTATTTGACAGCCGTCCACTGTAAGAGAAATGAGACGCATGCACAGAGCCTGGGCCAGTCCTCTGAGGTGATGGAAAGCTAAAGCACCGGAGCGGGATGGCGCCTTGTCCGTCACCCTGCCTGGCAGCCTCCACAGGAAAGTTAGGTGGAAAGCTGCTCCTGGTTCCCCTCCCAGCATTCTGCAGACTAGGGCGAGATGGAGGCATGCTTGGGGAGGAAGCCCGGCCCAGGAGGTCAGTGTGGAAAGGGATAGGAGAGCCAGAGGGAGAGGAAGCACCCAGACGAGACATCGGATCATATCCGAAAAGTATCTTTCTTGCAACAGAGGAGGCTGGCTGAAAATCCTGAGAGCAGAAAGGTGAGGCAGCACAAGGCGAGGGGTTCAAGATGGAGGATGGCAGCTCAGGTAGAAATGTGGAGGATACCGGTGACTCTGTAAAGGAAAACATGCGGGACTGAAGCCACAGGCACGTATGTGCAGAATGCAACATGCTGTCAAATTCAGCTAGCCGCCATTTTAACACTGAGCATGCTCTACACTAGGGGTGGGCAGACTTCAGGTTCGCCACATCCAATCTGCTTCTTTACTTGAGCACTGCGTAGAGCCAAATGCAAAACAATGGGCTGAGTGAGCAGACATATGCTATGGATTTACAAGTGGATGTGCAGCCAAGAAATCTGCGATCAGTATCAGAACCAAGTTCACTAATCCTTTTGCACACAAATCCAGACTTGATTTTCCCCCAGTGTTCTTTTTCAGTGACCTGATTTTGGGGCAGGTACGTGTGGGATGCTAGGGTGGGGAGACTTTTTATTCGGGAGTCAAAAATCCTTGCTTATCTACTTGAACTTGTCTTGAGATCTAGCAGTAGGTCTGTCTACCTTCTGCCCACCCCCGTTCTACTCAAGATCTAAGATGCACTAACAGGTGAGTAACAGGAACATCTGTTGTGCCTTAGAGGGACTAGTCACATGCCAACCAGTTGAAAGTATTAACAGGGAAGCGACTTGCTTTGCCAGGCTTCCTCACATGCACTTTACATCTAATGTACTAACCAAGCAACCCACTTACCTGTGGCTGCGTGCTGAAAGATTCCTCCACCAGGTGCCTGGGTCAAAGCTCTTTTTCTGCTAAGGTTTCCCCTATGTCCTTCTCCAGAGAGAGAAGTGCGCAGGGCACTTCCTCTGAAATGTCTCTTTTCCGGAGATGACAAGAGGGTGTCCATCCTGCTCAGAGCGATAGAGGGTGTGCTCATTGTGTGCAGGGGCAAGGAGGGGAGATGATGGATGCATTCAACCTGCGACACCTTAGTTTTTTCCGTGGTAACTGAAAGGTTACTATTCACTCCCTGTGCAACTACACACACAGCAAAACTAGCATGCCTCTGAAACAGTCTCCTCCTTATCTCCAGTATTAATGAAACCATGCATTTATTTTTACAGAAGCATCTATCGGCACACTTCTACAGGTACCTGACATGGGAAACCAAAATTCCAACAAAATCTAACAAATGCAAACCTGTCAGTTCTTCTATCTTTTCAACACAATAAACTCTTTCTTTCTGGATGAACTATATTTTTTGTATACCAGTGTTTTTATTGCCAGAGGTTTGATAGGTCTCTTTGTCACTACACAATGTAATACATGTCTTGTAATGCAGCTATCTGGAACCAACTATTTCTGAGCTACCAAGTTTAGTGCTTGAAGAGTCGCTGGAAAAGTTTTTTCTAATACATATTTTAACCACCAATGGAATTTAGAGTTCAAAACTAATTTAATGACAATCAAGGCTGAAAATAAATATCAAAAGCCATAATTTTGTCCACTGCTCACACAAATACCTGAACAGGCAAGTCATATGAAGTCAAAGTATATTTATGTTTAATCAGTCACTCTGATGATGCATCAACCATTTTATGCATCAGCCATTATGCTTAATGTGAAAGTTATTAAGTATCTGTATTCATTTTTGTTTATAGACTGAAACTGACATTTGCTGATAAAATAAATGAAACCGTAATAGCATAATACATATTTAATGGCTTATCCAGGAGAATTCCCAGAAGTTCAACCATCACAACAGAAATCATCTCAAAAGTGCCTTGAGTACAGGTGCTGCTCACACATCAGCCAAGCCACCCTGGTTTGCAGAGACACCCTGTGGGCTGCCTGTAATACTCCAGTTGCACCCACCCCAATTAGGTAAAGCTTTGAGTTCATTATGACAGAAATGGGGAGGGAGGGAGGGTGACACTCACGCAGATCTCCTGTCAAGCAAGCTCTCTTACCTTCTTTGGTCTTTGCAGAGGCTGCTGCAGTTTCTCTCTCCGATGCAGCCCCAGGCTCCGGCCTTGCTGGGTCACCAGCCTTCTCCTTTGGTCGGCACTCCATCTCTGTTTTCTTTTTGGTAACGTTAAGGACATTCGGGGTGAGCGATGGGCGCTGTATTGGTGCTGGTTTAGAAACTGTAATAGGAGATGGTGGCCGTTGCCTTAAGACATTTGGTGAAGTTTGGCGAGGCTTTTGTCTGTCGAAAAAGGGGTGTCTATTAGGTCTGTGCTGCAAGACCGAAGCATGCAATGGACTATTTCTGGCTATACCCATCTTTTTAAGTTCCCCACAACAAAGAGATTGCAAGTGTGACTATATTCAGGTGAATGGCAGAGCTCACTTACCAGAATTATCTTTGCTCAGAACTAGCTGCGCTTTAGGTTTCATCAAATTACGGTATGGCAGCACTGAGTGGATTTTCCAGACAGAAAGGCTCACATTCCAATATTCCAATGCATACCCTCTCTTTTTGTTCTACCAGACCCCACCCATTGCAATCCAGCCAAAATTTCCATGTTAGCCCCTCCACTATCACATACTCACTGTTCCCAATTTAAAGTCTGTCCTATTGCCTCTCAACAGCCTCAACCTCTCCTAAATATGCTTCCTCTTTCCTCCCTGCTCCTAATTCTTTCCTTAAGGTACCCAAATGTTCTCTAATAACCTTAAGCGCCATTCAACAATAGGAGCCCAGGAGGTAAACCCATGCACACAATAGACTGGCTGTACGAAGGAAGTGGGAACTACCTCTCATTCAGTTCCCTGGCCAAGTTTTTTTTTTCTCCTTTGTAAGAGGGAGAAAGGGGAAGAGAAGTGACAGAAATCATTCCTCTGTCTGGGTTCAAGGCTAGCAACAGAGAAAACCTATTTTGAGTACAATTAAGAAACAGCAAAGATTTGGGCTGGATAAAAACCTTATTGCTGCTGGAGATGGAGGGCGTTTTCCCACGTGGGCGGGAGAGGGTGAGCGCCTGGGAGCCGACAATGATGGGGAAGGAGCACGTCGCCCTGCACAAGAAGGGGACTGCTTTGCGTTCTCGGATTTCTGGGAAAGAACACACACATGCTCATTAGGTCACAATTAAGGTATACAAGACCCCAGCAATAGAAGGCAGGTGGTCAGAACGTACAGTTGCACTGCAATCGTGGCTATGAAAAATGCATACATTCCTGACAAAAGCAACTGGATTAGCTTTGTCAAAATCTCTGTTTAAAAAGGAAGCCTGAGCTGTGGCAGCTGAGGAGAGGTGGTGATACACAAGCCGTCCCTTTCACGAACAAAGATCCTCACAGCTTTCCCTTGCAGATCCCCATCTGACACCTGGGGAATTAGAAGCAAAAAAGCAATCTGGCCATGGAGGGGGCTTCCTGTACCTCATGGGAGACTTGATCTAAGGCACCGATGAAGGAAGGCTGCACACTGGGGATGGTTGGAGTGGTGGACCTGTGCACCACAAAGAACATTGGAACACATACAGGTGAGCCAGTGATAGCGTCTCCAAAGTGCCACTTGGGCACTTTGAAAGGGCTGTCACTGGAAACAGCAAAAAGTGGCCTCCAGCAGGGAAAAGGGTAAGAAAAGCTACAGTGACTGAGCAAGTGGTCATGATCACAGTAGCAGTGGGAAAGGTTGTCCAACGCAGTCCTCAGTTTGACCCTCAAGCTGCTTCACAAAGGACTTTGGCTTATTCACAGGCTGGGCTGCCCTGTCATGCTAATTCACCCTATTATTTTTTAACAGGACTCATCTGTCTGGATCACAGCTGAGTCAACCAACCTGTGCAGATTCCAGAGAAACATTTTCTGATGAAGAGGTAGCCGGCTTCAATCTGTCGATGCTGCGACTGCGCATGGGCACTTTGGGAGCATGGACTGGGGAACTGATGGAACTGCTGGAAGCTGAACGAGGACAGAGGGGAGATTCTATAAAGTTAGGAATTTGACAAGACAAACCGATCACCAAGGGCGTGGTGTGGAAAAAGGGGAAAATGGGTGGGGAGAAAAGACAAAGAAAAGAAGGAAAGAAGAGACAGCATTTGTTAGGAATCAAACCAAAGAGCAACCTGGGAGGTTTACACTGCAAGGGATCATGGAGATGGCCACCACAAGAATAATAAGACCGTGAAAGAAGCAGGCTGCTAAAGCTAAAAATGAACTATTTCCCCTGCAAACCCTTTTCATCCTAGGATAAACATAAACAAAAAAAGGCAACATTTATGGCAAATTCTACAGGCATAATGAATGTACACTTTGGGTAATATAGCTTTTCTTCATATCTTTTATGAAAAAGATGCACTGCATGATGATGTCCAAGTATTGTAAGCCAGGAGGCAGGGGCTCTCCTTAATTTACTGAACTGGGCTTTTGTTCTGAAAGCTCTTGAGAAGAAAAATATTTTGAACATTTTATTAGGGCTGCTTTAAATATCTCTGTTGTGCATGGTTCAGGTGACTAAGAAACCACTGTGTGCAAATGCAAACATGTGTCATAATTGAACAAAGCAAAAACAACAGTGAGGAAATTCTGTCAAAAGAACTGATGGACCAATTGCCGGTGGGGTTTTGTTTAAAAAAATGGCACAGTAACCGAAGTTGGGATGCAATACAACAAGCAAAAAACATGACAGGAAGGGGGCTCCAGCTAAGAGTTTCCTATGGCACCAAAGCTATCTACCACCATGTAGGCATGGCAAGCTACATGGGTCTTACTAGCACGTATCAAAAATTCCATTCCTGGGTGATTTAACAAGGGTTAAATCCAGGCACAGGTTATGGAAAAAGCATAGTACTCTCATCTTTGATTGGCACTAATGTGTCTTGCCTGCAGCCTCCTGCAGTGTGAAGGCAACAGAGCAGGGGTTAAGAATGCTGGGCTGGGACTCAGGAGATCTGGGCTCTACTCCCCACTCAGCCCCAAAGCTCCCTGGGTGACCTCAGG
This sequence comes from Varanus komodoensis, assembly GCF_004798865.1. Classification (NCBI taxonomy): domain Eukaryota; kingdom Metazoa; phylum Chordata; class Lepidosauria; order Squamata; family Varanidae; genus Varanus; species Varanus komodoensis. The sequence continues at coordinate 3,095,478 of NW_025336401.1, forward strand.
CCAGGCACTGGCCCTCAGCCCAACCGCCACACAGGATGGTCCTTGTGCTGACAGATGGGAGGAGAACCTTGTGAGTCACCTTGGGTTCCTTGCAAGAGGAAGGAGGCGGTACACACATGCAGTGCAATAATATGATCAAGTCCAAGCATCTGGTGACATAAGAAATCTTAGAACCAAGCTGTGGAAAGAAGAGCTGGACTGTTTCTACAACACATTCTAACAGGTGCCCTGGGGTCAATGAGGGCAGGACCTGAAAGGTATGGACGCACTCTGTTTACCTTGGTTAGTATTACCAGTACCGTTGTGCACTTAGTGAAGTGGCCCACCCGGTAGTGCTGTCCCGAAGAGGGAACCCCTGCCTGTCGTGCTTGCGCTTCTACTGCAGGCCTGTTACCTGAGGGATCTTTGCCATCAGCCGACAGTGTGGCAGCACTTTTACTCCTAGCTAGGGAGGCCTGGGTGGGGGCCAGCAGGCGACTGATCACGTTACTGTCCAACGGGTTGAACTGGGAGCGACGAGCTGAATGATGAGAACAAACCAAAAAGGATACAAAATAAAGACCAAGAATGAAACAAGCAGCTTAGCAGAAGGAAGGAAGGACGGACGGATGGACGAAAGGAGAGCTGGGCCGTAACAAGCAATACCAGATTCATAAGGAAGGGCACTGGCATGGAGAGAGAGCATGGTACAAGCCACACAGCTTGCGCTGCACAAGTTCACAGAATGACCACCTGCTTATAGCAGAGAAAGCTCCATTTGAAAGCTCCCACTGCTCTGCATGACTGCAATGTTCTGGCCACTGTGCACATCACCTAAAGCAATTCTGTACTTGCACCAATAAGTCTGGTTATAAAGAGAAGACCACATTATTAGTGCAAGGCAAAAACAATGCAATCCCACCAATTTGCATTGTTTGGCTTTAGCAAGCAACATGCAGATAGAAAACATGAAAAATGCTGAGATGGCAGCTGGAATAGAGATTCCACGATAGCTTAGTGGCAGTTCTCTCCTAGAAATGCATGTCATTTAAGAGCAGTAAGTCATGTACATCAACACAGACCTTGCAATTTTAAGTGGTTAGTCAAAAGTCAAGTCTTTCTTGACAACACGGAAGTGATCAAATAAATTTTACACCAGATTCATGTAAAAACATAATGATGAATATTCTGACATGCTACAAACTGCTAAGAAGGGTGCCATTTTATTAGAAAGGTAGAAGTGTAAGAAACAGAGAGATGTGTATCTGCCAGTTTCATCCTACTAAAATCATGGTTTGATAAATGAAGCCACTTTGCCTTTAACAGAGCAGTAGAGAAAATGACATTGATGAACAGAACCTAATCCATCAGAAGGACTAGATTCGCTTAAATTAGAGGGATTACCATGTCATGGCATGATATACCTGTAAAGTTCTATGCATAGAGCAAGACTCTGGCATAGAAGAAATCAACAGATTTATACTGATTTAGACCCAAACGATTCTGTCACTAGTATGTTATTGAATTTCAAGGGCAGTATTGGATATTTCAACAAGCAAATCATTGCAATTTCTCTAAATATGAAAAAGAACCTTAGCCCAAATTTCTCTCTCTGCATATTACTTAGAAAGGGTACTGGAGGGAGTTAATAATTATCCACCTGTTTTTTCTTCATTGTGCACACTTTCTAATTCAGGAGAAGACTGGGGTTTACTGCTCATTCTATTCAAGGATGAGCTCCTCTTCTTTTCTGTTTCTCCTAGATATCAAACACAATGATTTATTTTCAAAATGTGCATACTTTGCCCAGATTATTTATTTACTATTTATACATGTATTCATAGACCACCTATAACTGCAGAGGCCTTCCTAGGTGGCTAAGGAAATTGTATGATAAGTCATACAATAATTGTATGATATTGTATGATATGTCATACAATTTCAGGGAGTTATCAGAAGCATCTTTAATTAGGAATATTTAATCAAGGCAACATTCCTTGCTTTAATACATTTCTTTTATTTTCCAGATGGAAGAAAACAGGTCAATTTAAATTACTAATTTAAAGAGTTTCCAACTTGATAAATTTTACTTCCTGAATATGAAGACCAATTTTGGGGTGCTATATCAAACAAAACATCTAAGAATAGCTAAACAGAAACATCTTGTCATGCAGTCTATAGGCCTCTTACACTAGAAAATGCATACTTGCCTAAGGGAACAAATATAAAACTAATTTGCTTGGCATCTCTACATGTTAAAGACACTGAGCAAAATCACTTATCTGATGTTTCCAGAACTTACAAAGCTTTAAACACCTCCTGTAAACGTACTTCTTTACACAAGCCTTCCTGGAGTTAAACTAGGCTATGACACATCTCTGCTTTATCTCTGTTGTAATAATTTTAATTAAATGAGTTCCAAAATTTGTTTGAATTGTTTTAAAACTATTAGATGAACCGTGTGCCACATAAGAGTCGCAGGATATTAAGCTGTGTGAAAGTTAAAAAAGCAAGAAAATGCAGTGTTTATAGGCTCTTTGCTTGATAAGGGATAAATATTCCTAGTTTGCACAATAATGCATTCTACAACCTGGTTCACACATAGCAACCCATCAATTAAAAAAACTGATCAGTTGTTGGAGGAGCATGGCCATGCTGCCTACAACAGACCTTCTTTAGCTTTCGCTGCATAGCCAATGACCAGCTCTTTTGCAGGTTGCTCAGTATGACATGTGAACCCAGCATGCCAGGTTGCTCAGGAACTGAAAAGGTTAGCCGCTAACTCAGCAACAAATCACACTGGGTGTGCCACAGGCAGCGTGCCTCACTTCCCTGGCAACTCATTGGCTTGCAAAGTTGTGGTTGTGTGTGAACAGCCCCATTTATTGATCTCCAGTGCAACCTCATGTATGTGTCTACCCGGACCACAGTCCCACTTTCTTCAGTGGGCCTACTTCTAGGTATACGAGTGTAGGACTGCAGTCCTACTGTGTTATACCTAGAGAGCGCCAGTGTGGTATAGCGGTTCAGTGAGCAGGACTGGGATTCAGGTGCTTTGGGTTCTAATCCCCATTCAGTCATGGAGCCAAGTGGGTGACTTTGGGCCAGTCAGACTCTCAGCCCAACCTACCTCAAAGGGTTGTTGTTGTGGGGATAAGACTGAGAGGAGGAGGAGGAGGAGGCTGTAAACTGCCTAGAGAACCTCTGGGCTATGCGACAGCATAGGAGTTAAATAAATATTCTTGACCTCAGCTGTCACATTTTTGCCCCTCTGGTTTGCATGCAGAAATGCAGACTAACTAAACAAGTTTGGGAGGGTTTATTGTTGCAAAGGTTATTTTTTTTTCTGTTAAACTCTCACAGAGCATTGAAAAATGGACAGTTGGTTTTGGGGGATTGAATATATAGGCTGCATTTGTTTAAAATTCCCTTAGCAACTTTGCTTACTTTATTTTACTTTGCTCTGTTTATTTTAGGTTGTTCTGTTTTATATTCTTTTTATGTATTGATATACGTTAAGAAAATAAAAAAATCAAAAAATAAACAAGTTAGGGAGGGGGAATGAATTCAGTTTTAAAATACTGTAGACTTTAATATGTATGTTTAAATTACATGCAGGAATCATTTAAACCAGATTGTTTTTAAGGAATGCTCAATGCACCTGAGTTTTTTCCAATAAAATACAGTTGAAATAAAAACAGTTTTTTAAAAAGTTATTTTAAAATCCACCCCATAGAGTTGGTTCACAGCTGACAAATGTGCAAACATTGGGGCTCTGGGCACAATCCTTCTGCATGAGCCACCGCACTGAAATCTTCATGCAGAGTTCCTGTTCATCTCAATGCAGCCTGTGAAGACAAACATGGGTGGATTGTGTCCTATATGTAGCCATGAGCAGGTACCCTGAACAGCTTAAAATTCTTGTAATGAAAACCCGAGTTTATGGGGAAAAAAGTTTTCATTAGCAATATTCCCAATTTTCTGGTGTTCTGAAAAATTGTGTTTGCTGCACCTTTCTGCTCCACCTGTAAACCTTTGGCCACCGGCTGCTCAGAATTCAGAGGAACTTTGTTACTCAGTCTGTTTAATGAAGCACTTCTTTTAGCTGAGCCTGAAAGGAAAAATGCATGCCTTGATCAGCTGCCACAGAGCAACATGTGCATCAGTCAAAGCTGGTTCTTAAGATTTAACTTGACCAAAATAAAATAATCATTGTGCTCAATATGAATTACAGTCCATACGAAATTGCATGTGGATGAAAATGGGGGGGGGCACATTCCCAATTAATCAAGAGAGAAGATTTCAATTACAGCTGTGTAAATTACTTTCCACAATTGCACATTCACAAAGTGCACTTCTGCGTGAGCACCAGCACTACAGGCGGGCAATCTTTTCTTTTTTGCAAAGGCAGGCCTATGGCATGGCAATGGCCCCGTGAAACAGCACACACTTTCTGTGCACAGCAGCAGTGCACAGATGTTTGGCTCTGTGGCCACACGTGTGCACATGCTCAGAATGTATCTGATTGCTTGCTGATGTTCTGCAGCGAGAGGCGAAGGTACAGCTTTGGCATCTGAAAGGATGCATTTGATCTTATTTAAGGGGACAGTGGGCTGATTCTCACAGACAACAAATGATGTGGTACGCCTATGTCTGGGGTGGACCGCTTCAGACCACATGCGAGGGCTTACACAAGCATGAGCACAGAAGTTTTCAAGCACATGAGTTCCAAGCTGTAATCTGATATGCTAAAGCCCAGATGCAACCAAATCTGCTATTTGTGACAGCTAGACAAGGGCCAGGACATAGAAGGTTCATAAAATTGCAAGTCTGAAGCTGCCTTTCCATCTTTCTAATCCCAAAGGTGATTTCGCTGTAAAAAGTTGATGGAATCTGTCTCTTTAGAAAACACATTTTATGCATACATCATGGCACAATTCACATAATTATAAACATATTCATACCACTCCAATGTAACTGGGGAGCAGGAGGAGGAGGAGGAGGAAAGAACCACACCTTGTGTTCAAGGCATGATGAAATGCACAGCCCAACCCAAATAAGCAACAAGAACTCAGAAAAGATCACCACCGCTTTTCAGAAAGCTGCCTTATTTAGTTTTGAATTAAAGTGAAGCTGGTGCGATTGAAGGCATGCAAATCCTGAGGAGTTAGTACAAAAGGGTATACAGTAAAATCATGAATCAATGATTTTGCTTTCTGAATTTCAGAACCAGATGGAGGGGCTGTGAAACATTTACCGTGACTCTTCTGTCCTAACAGCAGCCACTGAGTTGGAGATGAGCACAGTCCACTGGATTAACAAAATGGGTAAAATACATTTAAGACCGGACATCACAGAGGAGCTATAAAGGAAGGATCGCACTTCTTTGCAAACGCAAGCTTACCCTTGCTGGGAGAATTAAGAAGTGCTGCTGAAGACGAAAGGCGCTTACTGATGACCGTTTCAGCTTGTTTGAGGTTTGCTGCAGATGGAGAACGCTTGCTAGCTGAAAACAAAATTTCAATTTTAGCATTTGCCTTTCTTTCCAGCTACTCTAATTTTTATTGTATTTGTGCAATGTTTACACGTGTCCACAGCACCCTGAGTGCTGTAATTACAGTGGAAGGAGAGCACGTATATTTACTTAATAATGAACAAATGCTTCCTTAGAGTTCTTCCTGAAAGTTTCAGTGTTATGTTCAAAATGTTATTCTTTGACACTGTAGACTGAACATTTAACATGTGGGGGATATGGAAAATATCGGACAAATATCTGAACATGAATTACTTTGCAGTTAGCATCTAAGGACGCAATCCAAGGCAGGTTTAGAAGGAATAAAGGCCTACAGCTCTCAGCACTCTCTAGTCAGCATAAGATTTTTTTTTGCTGTCTGAACAGGTTTAGGATTGCACTCTGAAATGCTACACTACTTCCAGCTTACAATATTTTTCTGATGTTGCACTGGCAGCCCAATATCAAACCTGATCTTCTTTTGTTCAAGTATCGAAACAGCCACTCAAGGATTTCAATACATATCCTAAAGGAAGTTTACAAAACAGCTGTGATGCAAGTACTCTCTTTTTTATAGGGTGGTAATCTGAAGTTGCAGTTAGGCAACGGCCGTGATGGGTGGAAAGTATGCAGTGGCAGTGCGAACAGATCTTGATGGTCTTCCAGCCGAGATTGCTGAAAAGTGTTTCATGTAGGAATGCTCTTGAAAAGAGCTTGTACACCTGGTACAAAATATTCTTCCTATAATGTTTAAAATTGTTTTAAATACTCTGTTGACACCTGTTCTGGACAAGCTCAAGGCAAAAAAAATATTTTCCCCATCAGCTGTATGGTAAGGAAGAGTAAGTGACTGTCCCTTACCTTGTCACCCTCCAAACCATCATCCACTGGGTGAAAATTCAGACACATGAATAGAGGAGCTTTAGATTTTGAAAGCTTCTTTCCCCGTCCTGGAAGATACTGACCCTGGCATGGTCTCAAATGTAATACCACCTGAATATCAAGAGGGTGTGCACAGAACACCTACATCTATGAAAGCATCTTTTAGTCAGAAGAAAATAGCTTGGCGTGCTGCAGGCACCGCAAAGCAATGAAAAAGAAATGTGAAATTCTGCACAATCTGACTGTTAACGCACATCACTGGCACTGTGAAAGTGCCAACAAAGCTGTCAACGCAGTAAAGATAGCCACACAGACCAGGCAGCTAAAAGGGCTTCCCAATGGACCATATTTGCTATAGAACCGTCCTCTAAAGGTAGCAAGTGCAAAGTTTTGTCATACAGCAGGTTTAGATGACAGACTGGACAAGCTGGCCACGAGGACTGCTGCAGGCCGCCCCACCAGTGTGTTCACCCATGTAGTGAAAGGAGAACAAACTGGAGATGGACAGAAGCAGCAAATCAAGCACCGCACCACCTTTAAAAAAACGCTTTTGAGCTTCCACAGCACAACTGAGGAAGCATTATGTGGATTCTTTTTGATATTAAAAAGGAACTGCTTCCACTTCTGAGGAACCTGCATGTACCTCATTTTAAATCTCTTGAGTTCATTCTGAAAAGGATGCTGGACTAGAAAGCATTCTAGGAGTACCCTCTGGAATTGGCATGTTTTAGGCAGGGCAAGGCAAAATGTCCTAAAAGGGACCAGTTACTTCTGTTGACATCCCTTGGTCCGCAGCCCTGGTAAAACTGCAGGAAACAGCTCACAGGAGTGCCAGCCTTTGGAGCTGATATGAAGCAAGGTTATAGAGAAGAGTCAGAACACAGTAATTTTCCAGGGACTGTACATAATGCATGAATCATGTGGAAGGTCTATGCCAGCATTAGTAGCCTTGCAGTATATTGGCCATGCAGATTATTGGCAAACACATCATTCAGGCATGAGAAAGATAAATAAGAAAAGTATCTCACTGGAGTACAAGGAGAAGGCTAATATTCTTGGCAACGTGACTGCCAGGAATGGGAGAACTGCTATTGCATCTAAAAGGAAGTTTTTATGGCATCTGCCATAAATTTTCCTTGGTTTTTCTTTTAGAGCAAAATTATATTGCCTGCTGTTTGTTCCATTCATGCAACAAAGGGTATGACTAAAAACTAATGCTTCTCCCAGTGATGTGTGAGAGTAGACATACCAAACAAAGCACTCTGTGCTAATCTGACAGTCAAAAGTACTGGAGTTATCAAGAAACCTATCAATAAGCAAGAGCACTGCTCAACCGATTCCAGTTCTTAAGATCATGCTGAGCGATAGACTCCAGTTCACCCACAACTCTGTGGTCTGCATTCCCTGGGTGTCTGCAGAATATTTGTTGACACTGTCTACAATACAGGCAAGCCTGAAAGACATCAATGTTTAAGGAACTCACAGAGAGTTAATGACAAAATGTTGTATGATTTAAAGATATGATACAGCTTTCCCAAACACACTTCTAGCCATATTGGGTAGTACAGTTCACACATACTGGGCAACTCCACATGACATGGAAGCCCTGTGGGAATATGCCATGCAAATGTGGGCTGCTTGAGGAACCACCACAATTAGCCTGACAAAAGATCAGGCTTGCCGTGGGTTAGTCTTCCTTTCCTTTCCCTTTCCCTTCCCTTCCCTCCCATCTTCCAGTCAGTAGCCCTGGTCCTGCATGGCAGACTTGTCTCCTGCTCTCTGCTCTGATTGTGAAACAATTTTTATTTATGGCCGGTTCTTTCCCTGGTGCTTCAGGTATCCACTGTACCCACTCTACCAGTGCTGATGCAGCTCTCTAGAGCAACCACTGCCAGCTTGTTACCCTTTCTTCTTTCCTGGAGCAGGGGGTGGAAGAAAGGTATACAATGGAGAGCATTTTTCTGATCCTTTGCAGGTACGCATTTATCCCCACCTGAAATGCAGAGTCTTGTTTGGCCAATGTGGAGTCCTGACAACTGTTATAATAATCACCCATTCCATCTCATCTCATCTCATCTCATCTCATCTCATCTCATCTCATCTCATAAGGGGACTTAGAAAGGCCTTAAGAATAAAATAGCATGCAAAGAATTGGCTAGCTGAAAGGAGCATAGCTTTGTACAGACATCGAAGCAATGCAGTTCCGTACAAGGACAACACTGTTTAGATCCAACTAGCAAAAATGCCAGTACAGGTGGGTTAGTTAAAATAAGAGCAGGCAGGCAGATAAATCCTACTGGACCCACCTTCAGCTGTGGTTGGTGGCTCTGTGGAAGGAATGTATAGGAACTAAAATCACAGTGATAAAAATATGACAGAATTCAGAAGAAATGCATTAAGGAACAAGGAGTAATGAATGCTTAGTTTTATACATCACTGACAACTGGGAGTCAGTCAACTGTTCTGTTCTTGTTTTTAAGGAAATGCTTCTCATGCATGCTGTGCTATGTATTCACATCAGAATGACCGACCAATATTGCAGCCTGTATTCATCCAAACAAACCTTTCGGTCACAAATTGATCAAGATATAGATAAGGGGCTCAATCGGATGGTTGCTAATCAACCATCTCTGCTCCTTGCATAGCAGCAAGTGAGCAAGGCCCAAAACAAACAGAAAGGGGGCAGGTCAATGGAGATTTCTTATGTAAGCTTCACTGCTCTGCCCTGCCCAGAAACAAACATTTCCATTGGTTTTGAGTCACTGCAGGGATTCTAGGTAGAAACAGGAGTTTGTGCTGCAAAATCAGCAGGCCAGACTGGGCCAGGTGCAGATGGTCACCACTGGACACTGCCTTGTGTAAAAACATGAATATAGGCAGTCCCTGGATTACGAACGTCTGTGTTACACACTACCTATACTTATGAACAAACTGCCATAAAGCCTATTAATTTAGAAAATTACTGTGGAAAATCTTCACCACTGTAGAGAAAGAGAGGAAGCAAAAGGGGAGAGGAGGAGGCCTCCAGAGCAGGCCTTCTTGCCCTGCCTACCTGGAGAGATAAATCCCTTGGCATTTCCTTGGTGCAAAGAGGAACTGCTGGTGAGTTGGGGTGGGGGGGTGCAAAGATATTTTGCCAATCCAGGTGAGGCAGTGGCTATACTGAACCGGTGCCTGGGCGAGGTAATGGGCTGGATGAGGGCCAATAAACTGAAGCTCAATCCAGACAAGATGGAGGTCCTGTTGGTGGGTGGTTTGGGCTTCGGGGTGGGGGACTTGGGCCTTGTCCTAAATGGGGTTGCACTCCCTCTGAGGGACAGGGTTCACAGCTTGGGAATGCTCCTTGACCCTGAGCTGTCGTTAGAAGCTCAGGTGACGGTGGTGGCGAGGAGCGCCTTCCTTCAGCTCTGGCTGATCCATCAACTGCGTCCCTATCTGGAGAAGAACTGCCTGGTGACAGTGACCCACGCGTTGGTAACTTCCCAACTAGATTTCTGTAACGTGCTCTACGTGGGGCTACCCTTGAAGACGGTCTGGATACTTCAGATGGTGCAAAACAGAGCTGCCAGGTTGCTGACAGGGAATAGACATTGTTCGCATATAACCCCAATTCTCTGTCAGCTTCACTGGTTCCCTATTGAAGTCCGGGCCCAATTCAAGGTGTTGGTTATGACCTATAAAGCCCTTAACGGCTTGGGACCTGGTTATCTAAAGGAACGTCTGTGTCCATATATGCCTGCCCGCCCCCTACAATCGGCAGCGGATGCCCTTCTCCAGGAACCCTCTGTGAAGGATATTAGGAGGGTGAGTACCCGGAGGAGGGCCTTTTCTGCGGTGGCGCCCCACCTATGGAATGCACTCCCCAGAGAAGTCCGCCTGGCGCCGTCATTATTTGCTTTTCGGCGCCAGGTGAAGACCTTTTTATTTAAAAGTTATTTTAACTGTTAATTTATTATGATTGTATTTATAGATTTTAATATATAGCAGAGATGGTACCAGTTTTTAAATTATTGATTGTATTTTATGTATGTTGTGAGCCGCCCCGAGGCTTTGTTGCGATGGGGGCGGCATAGAAATGCTTTAAATAAATAAATAAATAAATAAATATTGGTTTTGCCACTTTTGCAGGGTTGAATGTGAATCTGACTTACAAATTTGACTTAAAGACCAATTTCTGTTTTCTCAGGAATGCAACTCATTTGTAACCTGGGGGTTGCCTGTAGACACTGAACTATTTTTGTTGTTGTTAGCTGCGAAGTCGTGTCCGACCCATCGCAACCCCATGGACAACATTCTTCCAGGCCCTCCTGTCCTCCACCATCCCCCGGAGTCCACCCAAGCTCACACCAACTGCTTCAGTGACTCCATCCAGTCACCTCATCCTCTGCCGTCCCCTTCTTCTTTTGCCATCAAACCGAACTATTTATCTTTAAATAGTTTGCCAGATTGCAAATACAGGTTCACTTTCCAAACATCTGAAGCTGCCTTTAAGGGATCTGCCCACTGTCTCATGCAGGCCAGGTCAGTCTACTCTGACATGCAGGTCGTCATTCGAGGCAAGCAGAGAAGACACCCACCTGACTTTCCATCAGAATCCGTTACAGAGCCACCCCATGACCACCTCTTCTGCCTGGTTTCCAGCCGCTGGCTCCGCTCCAAGGTGCGATGCACTACTGCTTCATAACGCTCCTATTAAACAAATCTCTAGAATTAGGTGGCAGTAACTGATAGCTGCTAAACATAAAAGTAGTACAGAATCCTTTTTATAAGGAGTTTACTCTTAACAATAAAAGACCCATTTTTACTTTAGGTAACTAATCAGAATTCAAGGGACAACATGCAAAGACTGGTCACAATCTTGTTAATAAACAGCATTAGCCCAAATTTGCATTCATTCAGCTATTGTGTGGCTTGAGGCCTGATGGATTAGCAAATTTATTCCTGTGGTTTTGTGTAACTTCTGGTCCTGGCAACAAGTGCTCTTCCTCTTAAAACACAGAGAGGATGAGAATTGTACGTATACACATTTAGGATTTTTAAAATTTAAAATGCCAAGTTAAGAAATATTCAGAACCACTAAACAGCATTTTGAACAGAGTCTATAGCGCATCAAACCCTAAGACTCCTATGCAAAAATAGGAAAAATTGGAAGTGGTAACAGAATTTGAAGCAAGTCCCCGTACACAATGGTATATCGCACTCTGTGGAATCAGGGATTTTCAGTGGACACTACCAGATACAAGATTTAGATACTGCCATAAGAAACTGTCTAATTATCCACAGGAGACAACTTTTCTCTCAAACAGCTGCCAAATTCTCTCTTTGGTATACTGTCCATACCGAAGACCCAGGATTCACATCTCAGTCAGAATATGGAAGCTTACTACACAATCCTATGGTCCTGGAAAAACATCCCAGAGATAGAGGATTATTTTTTTATTTTATTTTATTTTGGGAATTTCTATGCCTCCCCATTCGCCGAAGCCTCAGGGCAGCTCACAAACATAAATGAATAACATTCTATAAAGCAATATAATTTAACAGTATAAATTAAGTCACCCTGGCCAAAGAATAAAATAAATAAATAATATTAACAATTAAAATAACGTTTGAATAAAAAGGTCTTTGCTGGGCGCCGAAAAACAAATAACGACGGTGCCAGGCGGACCTCTCTGGGGAGCACATTCCATGGATTGGGCACCACCGCAGAGAAAGCCCTCCTCCGAGAACTTACTCTCCTAATTTCCTTCAGGGAGGGTTCCCGGAGAAGGGCCTCTCCCGCTGATCTCAAGGGGCAGACGGGCATTTTTGGAATGTCCTCCTCCCTACACTGCAGATACTCCTATGATTTCAGGAGAGGGACTTCGAAAGCAGCCCTACAGCTCAACAGCAACCTTTAAAAATAAATGAGCTGGCTCCACTGAGTGACACCTCTCATTTGCAACAGCACTAAATGCAAGTACCTTCTCTTCCTCAATCTTCTGCTTTCTCTTTTCCTCTACGGCTGCTCTTCTTTGCTGCTCTTTCAGCTTCTGTTCCCTCAGCTTCCTCTGCTTCTCTTCCATTTGTTTTTCATATTGGAGCTTTGCCTTTTTTTCCTTTTCCAGTATTTGTGTTTCTTTGGCAGCTGTGTATTTTAACAACATTACAGAAGTGTACAGACATCATCAACTTTCACAGAGGTTAGTATCCAATGTAATTGCTACTTCAAGTATACCCACTGAAACAAATGCTTAAGTTATTCTACATAGGACTAACACTGGATTCTACCAAGTGTCCTGGTTCACACAATCACCACAGTCCACTGCAGCTTATTTCTGGTGAGTGCTGGAGGACTTTTGCATAGTCCCCAGAGAGCTTTTTGGCAATTGGGTGGTATAGACACGAATGAGTAAATGAATGAATGACTAAGTAATAGTCAGGTCATGGCAGGCGTTGGTTTTAACATGAACCCAGTGAGTGTGGGTTGTTGGCATTGTTAACAAATGACAACAACCATAAAACAGCCTATGGATTGTGGGTTATTGTTAATCTTGCCAACAACCCATGTTCACTAGGTTCATATGACATGCCAAGCCACATTTTCAGCTTGAATATGCAATAAGGCCACCTGCACATGCACCAAATTAACTAACTCATCATGGCTTGGAGAGACATGGTAATCTGCCTTTTACATCAAATAAACGGAAAGTATATTGTTCTGGCTTCTGCAAGGCAAGACACGGCAAGCAAAGCACACACATACACACAAAACCCAAGTTCACAAGAGATCTAAACCTGCTCACTCAGCTATAATTTGTCCTCCCCAATTTCTGGCAACTGCTAGAGGTCAAAGAAAAGCCCAAAGCAGCAGCAAAGAGAATCAAATGTCTCGGTTTATACTAATACACACCTCCTCTGAATTCAAATCAAAACCACATAGTCAGTGCTCTAGTTTAACTGGAGAGCCAAGCCCCGGGGAGAAAGTAATACAAAGAAACTGCAGTAGACATTCCTTAGAGCAGCCTTCCCCAACACGGTGTGTCCAGATGTTTTGGATTTCAATGCCCATGAGCTCCAGACAACACAGCTAATAGTCAGGAATCCTAGGAGCTATCGTCCAAAACATCCAGAAGGCACCAAGTTGGGCAAGACTGCCTGAGAGGTTACCAGAAGATTTTTCTCCTAGCCTCACAAAGTCACTCTTCTCTCCTTTGAGGAATGGAGACTCAAGTCTTTATGGTGAGTTTTCATGAACAAGTGCACCCTGAGTGACAGTGACTGCGAGGAAGCCAGTGCATTCAGTACCCTGCTGTTCTAAACACCAGGATTTGCCATCTATTTATCATCTGCCTCTTGAATATGGAGGTAATGGAACTGTCATGGTTTCACTTTTAGTTCCTGCATGTGAGGAATCAACTGCACAACAAGCCCAAGATCAATGAAAAACAAACCAAATTTCAAATTCAAAATTTCAAAGGGTGCAAAACATGTTCCTATTTACAAGAAACCAAGTGCTTTTTAAAACTTCCTTTGTAGCATTTTAGGGACTGCCACGCAAGTGCAGTGAAGGGTTTAACCAGAAAAGCATCATTTGGATACTGACAAAACTTTGTTGCTGAATTGTGGGAGTCTGTACCGTGGCAACCCTAGAAAAGCGCTGTGCAAAGAACAATGTTCCTGCTGCATGATTATTCAAAGCTCTGCCAAACCCAGGTCTGCCTTCTGCTGCCACAGTGATGAAGAAACAAGAGGGAAGGGGATTATGAAAACATACAGGGGAAAGTGACATAGAACATAAAACATGATAAGCATGATGCTAATGGGCAGCTTTTAAACAAAGCTAATAAATAAAATAACTCCATCTATCCCTAGCTGCAACCACACACATTATTAAAACACAATGAGGACCTTAATAGGCACTTAATTAGATTCCACCATACCATGTTGCTTCTCTCGCTCTTCTCTACGTTCCCTTGCTAGTCTTTGCCTCTCTTCTGATTTCATGATAGAGCCATCTATCACTGTAAATAATAGGACATCCAAACTATTTACAAATTGAAGACTTTCAAAGAAACAAATAACCATTACTTGTGTTACATTTTTATACATTTCATTTCCACCCTCATGTGCAAGGGTTGATGTTTATTTGTAATATGGGAATAGCACTTTTTCAACCTTATATAAGACTTCCTCTGTTGGTAGTTACATCTGTATGAAAAGTACATACACTGGCGCGGCCAATTCCCATGTCACAAGTGTGTGCTTTCACTAGCTTGAGAAGACTAAAGCTTATTTAACTTCTGAAAGAGAACAAAATGAAACCCCTTGAGAATGAAAATATGCAATTAAACTTCATTAGCCAAACAAGTTGACTATATTTTCACCCGAAAGAAATAGCAATAGGATGGATTCTAAGCTGAAGAAGTGCAAAAAGAGGAGAGCAATGTAAATTCCATATTAGAATCAAAGATTTTACCTGGCTTAGTTGAGGATTTTACACTTATTGGAGATTGGACTGGAACAGGACTAACACCACTTTGGTTTCTTCTTTCTTCCGCTAATGCTTGGGCAGCAGCAACTGTAAGAAAAGTACCCCAAACACAGTGAAAACTAAAAACCATAATGCAAGTCATGTGCCAGTACTTAAAGCTACATGCTTCATGGAAAGCATGCTAATATCACACTATGCAAACCTGTGCTTAACAGACACCCCTCCCAAAACAAATAGCTCAGAGAGCGCAAACGTTTCTCTCAGGGGCCTGAAAACTATCCCTCCTGGTGCTTGTGGGTCCTTCTATTTGGACCAGTTCCTGCTCATCAGAATTAAGGCTGTAGTTAGCATGGTTTTTGCATTTTGCTATATTTTAAGGAAAATCATGCCTAGCCATTGTGACTCCATGCAGGCCAGTTTCCATCGTCTGGGATATTTTCATAGCTGGAATGAGCTAAAGCTGGCAGAGAAGCCATTGTTTGTCTGTTGGTTCCACTTGAAAAAGATCAAAATGCTCAGAAGCTTAGCCAAGGCAGCCTAAGCAAAGGCTTGAGGACCTCAAAATTGGTTCACTTAAAAAACATTGGCAATCTTACAGTGTAACACTTGGTCATATACCTTTACCTGCTCCCTTTTCACTGACCCATACATCCTGGCAATCACAGCTATAGTACAGCAAATTCAGAGCCTATTTTCCTCCCCTTCACTCCTCAGCTTTCACCCTTTGGTTGTCATCCTCCCAGTCCTCAATGTTCAGATTCAAAGTCATGTGGCTTACTAACTTCTCACTTGCTCATTTTCCATCAACAAATGTTTCTCTATCCCTGCTAACTTCAAGAAAGGTAGTTTCCTTCCTATTCAACCTTGCAATGACCTTCTGAAGTATACAGGCAGCTGATACTCAATTTGTTAATGAGGCAAATATGGCTTCATGAAAGTAGTTGTAGCTTCCTATCTGTTCCCTTGACATTTCAGCTTTGACATTGTGCGATACATTAACTCATTCCTTGTCCTCATATTAATGACTTATCAGAGACACTAGGTTTTCAAAAGTTCCTGATAAGACTTTTGAAATAAACAGATACCTTTGATTTCCACTATTTTAACATGTCCACCCTTTCTGGTAAAACCCAATTATGTGAGGCAATCTAGTTAATACATACATTTCCAAAACAACTATACTTATTACTCTTGAGGAAACAAAAGCCTAGGAATGTAAAACATAAGCAAGATGTAAACATCAAAGCATAATAAAACATATTTAGATGAACAGTGATTTCAAAGGTAAAGTTGTCATTTCACCAGCTGACCGAAAGAGAATAGTTCATCGTTCAATGGATAAACTCTGCAAAGAAGACAAGGCAGCCAGCTTCCCTGCTGCTGATTTTAGCCTTCCCTCTAATTGAACACTACAGAATGCAAGGGGGGAAGGAGGAACATTTCTTCTCTCCATGACAACTTGCTCTGTCCTGGAAATAATCCTCCTAAGGCTGTACCCAATAACAATCACCTCAAAGTGCTTAATCCCGTCTGAAGTCAATGATAAATGCTGGTTGTAACAGTCATTCAGTACTCCAAATGGTCACCTGCAGCTGTCACCTTGCCTTGAATTAATTCCTGGGTGAGCTCTGGGCAAAGGTTTTCCTCAGTCCTACCTAGAAACAGCACTGTGGCTTCTCTGTGACTCAATATAATTATTTTAGCAGGTGGGGAAAAATATTTCTACTGTGCCATCACTCCCCTATTTTCTGAACTCTTAACACCAACTATTTCAGTTCTACTAGGACACGCAGTGCATTAAACACTGTGATTTTCTCTTGTGCATTGCAGAATGGACCAAAAAAAAAATCAATTCTCAAACAAAGCAGTTAATTGTGCACAAGAACTATTCAGATCTTCACTATGGAAAGTTCACCTTTGTTTCCAGTAAAAAGGCACACATGAAAAACAGTTATTGCTCAAAAAGATATCAGATTGAATATTCAAACTCTATTTGAAAACAAAACTATCATGTTAAGGGATACAGACCATGTCCTCCTTCATAAAGGTACAAACATTGGTGGCTGAAAGCCTTTCATTCAGAATCTATGCCATTCTGGAAATGTACTTAGAGAGCAACATAAATCATTGCAAAAACAAGTTTCACATCCTAAAAATTAATCTCAGGTTTGGTTACTGGCACTAGAAAGCCTATTAGAAAGTACTTCTTATTTAATTCTTGCTTGGCAGTGCCATTGGGACCTGGTTACCTGAAGGAGCGCTTACATCCATATATGCCCGACCGCCCCTTGAGATCTGCGGGAGAGTCCCTTCTCCAGGAACCCTCCGTGAAAGAAATTAGGAGGGTAGGTACTCGGAGGAAGGCTTTCTCTGCAGTGGCGCCCAATCTATGGAATATGCTCCCCAGAGAGGTCCGCCTGGCGCCGTCGTTATTTGTTTTTCGGCGCCAGGTGAAGACCTTTTTATTTAAACATCATTTTAATTGTTAACAATATTTACTTATTTATCTGGCCAGGGCGACTTCTTTTCTTTTCTTTTATAACTTTTCTAACTCCTTTTATATCGTTTATATTTTTATTTATTTTATATTATTAATTTTATAATGTTATTTTTGTATTATATTGTATTTTATTGTGTTGTAAGCCGCCCCGAGGCTTCGGCAAGGGGTGGCATAGAAATGTTCTAATAATAATAATAATAATAATAATAATAATTTGTAAATCAAGATTTAAGAGGGGGATAAAACAGTTAAAAGTAGGGATGCAAGAAGCTGGAGAAGCGCTCAAAGAAAAAAATCCACAAATTTTATCTGTTTGCGTGCTGGGGGGAGGGGAGAGACATCCTTGAGATCACAGGCTCTTTTATATGCTCCTATTCCTAGGGGCTAATATGTAAATCCCCGATAAGGCAGGAGTCAGAGGGAAGTGATAAAAAAAGTTAACAAAAGAGAAATGGGACTCTAGATCTTCAGCACAGGCAAGGACAACAGGTTCCCTAGATAAGAGACCACTGCTGTGTCTTCCACAATTTATCCAGCCAGATCTGCTCGACTTCTCAGCTGTGAGCTCTCAAGGCCAGACTTCCCAGCAAAGAGAGATACTTGGTAAGCAAGGCAGACAGACTAAAACATTCTCATGTTCAAGTCTACTGAATGTAGCCCTGCTATATCATGACAACGAGGCAGAATACTTAGCTTAAAGCCAAAATCTAGATGGGAGTGATGTACTGATGTATGTGCTCAGGATGTCATCTTTCTCCCATCCATTAATCACCACATTTTAGTCAATCAGTTGCAAATCACATAATTTAAATCAGCATAAAATGTTGACCAAGTTAATGTACAAATAAGGCAGAATGCATTAGTGAAACTACAAATTCTTTAAAAACACAGTCAAAGCTTGCCAGTGGTATATACAATGCCAAGCATATTTCTCATGGGGCAAACACTTCATATTTTTGTATCCAAAAACTGCAGAAAAAGGTGCAATAAATAAATATTATTAAAATATTTCTACAATGCTTCTTTGTAACAAAATACCTTGCAAGAATGATAAAAAATCTGAAATTAGCAGACCCAAACAATAAAACAAATATAATTATTTAAAACATTGAGACAGGGAAGATCAGTAAAACCAAGGGGAAAAATCATTAAGCAACAACAAGAAATCAGTGCAACTACTAGAAGTTTGAGGAAAGAAAAAATCTGGAAATGATGTTTCCCTAATCATCTCAAAATGGTAAGAGCTGGCATGTCCTTTAAGCACTGAGAAACATACTCAGCGAGCTGGTATTTTTTATTTATTTTATTTATTTTTTATTTATTTTTATTTATATCCTGCCTTTTTCCCACAAAGGGCTCAAGGCAGCTTACATCATCCATCTTATCCCCACAACAGCAACCCTGTGAGGCAGGTTGGGCTGAGAGTCTGTGACTGGCCCAAAGTCACCCAGTTGGCTCCATGGCTGAGCGGGGACTAGAACCCAGATCGTCTGAGTCCCAGTCCCGTGCTCTTGTCACTGCAATTGCCTCATCATTTCAGGAAAGCTCATATTGATGGAAAAAAACTTTTTTAAAATGAAGCGCCACTGTTTGTGGCTTCTTTTGCTGTACCTATTCCTTTCTGCTTGCATGCATACCCACTTCCATCATGGAAATATTACAGGATCGTATGGCCTTTGTTTTTTCTGCCCAAGATAAAGCTTTAACAGGGAAGGCAGAAAGCAATGAAGTAGTGGTTACTGTTGGACACCCTAATGCTCACTTTTGGTGAGCTGAAGCAGAGCTCCTGGAGCGCAAGAGAGTCCTGCCAGAAGACAGAACGTTTAGTAATATAGACCTCAGATTCATTTTTTGTAAACATGTAGGCAGGAAAGCAGGATAAAAAGACATGCATGGATGATTTGCATAAATCTATGCTTCAAAGTCCCTTCCAGATTGGACTGATTACAGAGAATAGTAAGTTGAGGACACCACCAACCCACAACAGGCATGGAGGGAAAGGGTATATTGCCCTCAGCCAGCAAAGTAAGAATTCAGGGGAAATTTAGAGGTGTGGTTGACACTTAGCATAAAAACAGCTTGGGACAAGCCCCACCTTCTAGAACTTCTTGGCCAGAGGACACATTATGCAGGTGTAATATCCTACTCCTAATGGTTGGCTAAATGTAAGATTCAGGATGCATCACAAGACAGTAGATGTTCTACAGAGTGCTTACTGTATTAATAAGAAAGAACACTTCAAGAATTGCATAATTCACTTAATTTTGAATATTCCTGTCCCTTTTGCTACACTGTCCAAAAACTAATTCACAGGTGATTAAACTTTTTTTTTTAGTTTAAATCCCAGGGAAGAAAATAAATGCTAAAGAGTTGGGGAGCTGCTTGTAACTCACTAGCAAATACTTTAGATGCAAAAGCTCCCAGTTCCAATCCCCCATATTTCCAGTTCAAGCTGAGAAAGATTCCTGTTCAAAATCTTGGAGAACTGCTGCCCATCAGTGTACAAATATTTCATGAATTTCATGAGCCAACGATCTGATTTCTACAAGATAGCTTCTTATAGTCCCCCCTCCATTTTGGTATCACCACCCAAATCTTCCTTGGTACATAAAACTGATATTTATAAGGTGCAGTAATATCTGTAAGTGAAACAAAAATACCCTCAACCAACAGCCAAAGAAATAGAAATTCTTTACTATCTACATCTATACCAACATCCAGTTGTTCTATGTAGAAATGGCATTTATATTTTGCTACTGGCCATACCTACTATATAATATTTAAAAGTGGAAAGAACTGCTATCTGCATAGAGCATGGAAGGGAATTCAAATACCGTTATGGATAAAAGTGCAAGCATTTCTCAGCCTGCATGGGAGTTGTAGGTCTGTCTTCTGCATAAATGGACACAGGATTACACTGCAACTGTCCCTAGCAGGTACCATCACACAACTTGAGAAAGTCTT
Source organism: Varanus komodoensis (assembly GCF_004798865.1). Lineage (NCBI taxonomy): Eukaryota > Metazoa > Chordata > Lepidosauria > Squamata > Varanidae > Varanus > Varanus komodoensis. Next base: position 3,115,788 of record NW_025336401.1, read on the forward strand.
CCAAATTTCAAATCAGTTTGTAAACATTGTGCATAAACATGTATTGGATTCTGTTTGCATAGTATTTTTTCAGTCCATCAACTCTGCTCTAATTGACACCACTCACAAATGAAAGCCCCATCGTGCTAACTACGCTACTAGCGAACAGTTATGAGCTCCACTCACTACTTTGCCTAGAGGGGGACAATTAATTAAGTGCAGTTAGAAGAAAGAAAGCAAATGAGTCAGGTTGCAGTTGCTTAGAGTTCCTTTGTGGAGGAGCACTGTACTGAAAAATATCTAAACACAACATGAAAATCATCACTGGAAAACAACCGTTCTGAAAACAGAGCACACAAACATCAAGAAAAACTGTTGTACAAGGCTTCATTAAAAGCCCCTCCTCCTGTAGCTATTGTCATTCTCCCAATAATCATTGATATTATACCATACATACATCTATGTTTTATAGAATAGTGAAGATGTATTTTTACTACCTGGAATATATCAGACAATTCTGAAAACGCATGTTTTTTATCTAATCAACCAGAAACTACACTGTTGATTTCTTTGTGCAAAATATGCAGCATTTGTAACAGAGCTTAAATGTACCATGAACATTAAACATGTACCATGCTAACATTAAACATGTAAAATCCCACTATTTTCACTTGACTATATCTCAGTAAGCACTACCTTAAAATGCAGTGGAAATGTAGAGACATTAATATAAGACTTAGTCCCTAATTTTACTCCTCTAATACACAAACTGATTACAGGTCTAACTACTGCCATCAGTCCACCTGCTCTGAGACTTCAGCATAAAAGTTCTGGACAGAACTCCTCAAAGTTCTGCCCTGCAGTGCAGCATTCCTTTACGTTACTCTGAGAGCACTGTGCTAAAACAGTATAGAAATGCCTTAAATAAACAGCCTACTAAGGAACAAAACTTCTCAGACGATTCTCAATTTACATATCCCCTCGTTAATTTCCAGTGGGCATTTTAAAGGAATATTAAAATCAATGTAATAATACATGAATGAGTAGTTTACTATCTTGGGTGTAATGCATATACCCTATGTTAAGAGAGATGTTTAGCTTTTCCTGCTTCTGTCATCCTGCGTACCTCACTGTGTTTAGAAATCATGTCCTTCTCATATTTCTTTGTTTTACTTCCTCGCCTTCAGGATAGGGAAGTGGGCTAGTTTCCTCTCTCCTTCTCTCATGAGAGGAAAGTTTCTTCCCTCCTGGTGAAAGCTTGTGTTGTCCTTAAGTTTGCAGGCATACCATTGTTGAAGAGAGCAGGTTCCCTGCCCCCATTGACAATAGAGCCTAGCACTGCGAATCACAACAAACTCCAGTCACACTCTGAAATCATAACTTAAGTCTTTCTCTGGAGATACAATAATGCCTTTATTATGCGGCATGCATGTGGAAAACACATTGCTGTCCCTTTTTAACCCCTGGTCTTCCTTTCTTTTCATGAGCAAGTTTTCATTACTGCTCCTATCAACCATCTCACTATTGTGCCTCTGCTCTTTTGTCGGTGCCACCACTCAGAGTACCATCATCTCATAAGATTCACAGTTTTCCCCAGCAGCAAGGGGCGGCATAGAAATGCTACAATAATAATAATAATAATAATAATAATAATAATAATAATATACTGATTTCTTGAAGATCCAATAGCTATGCTAAACATAACAATTTAATAGTTCTCTTCCAAAGTAAATTACTTCTCTTCCAAAGAAATGGGCATTTGGCTGAGTATTATTTTTCAACCTGGGAATCCATCATTATAGGTCAATTCAGTGGATTAGCAAGAAGGGTTGGCACTGCCAGGTACCAATTTAACCAGGAGACCAACACAGGTGAATTAGATGCAATGATGACCTGCAATGGAAAAAACTGGACATCAAAAGATCAGAGGAGGAAATATACAAACTCTTCTCTGCTGCATCACTGACTCCAACAAGAAGTTAACAAAAACCTAAACAGTGTCTTGGCACTCACAGAAACCGAAGAAAGCTGCGGGTGCTGGGTGTGGGCCAGAAAGGTGGTGCCGGTGGCATGTGTGGGCTGGTGTGGGGGCGGCATGTGTGGGCATGCGCATGCAGCAAGGGGAGGCGAGGTGCGGGCAGGCACGCACCGTGAGGTGGGCGCACGAGGCAGCGGCTTGCTTGCTTGGAGAGCGTTTTCTCTGAGCGAGCAAACCGCTGCCTCCCCACATGCGGGGTGAGGTGGGTGGAGGCGTGTGTGTGCGTGGGTGTGTGACGGGTCCAAATGGGCACGGCGGCTCAGATCTGGCCCCTGGGCTGTAGTTTGAGGACCCATGCTCTAGGATTTCAACTAACTTTACCTGCCTCATCTGAGGATGCCAAAGACTGAACCTGGGACCCTCTGCATGCAAAGCATGTGCTCTATCATCTGCCCCAGTGTATGGGGGGGTGTTTTAAGTGCCAGTTAACATACAGGTTCACACTGAATCAGAGTGGCTACCCCACTGTTTTTTTTCAAAGGACAACCCAAGAAGGACCCATGCAGCAGTATCTGTAAGGGCTGGCAGGAAGCATTGTATTTCCTATTCTCCCATTCGCATTAGAAAACACATGATCCTTGAGGGTTTTCTGCAGACTCTGCTGGCTTCTAAACATTTACTCCATCTGAATCCCACCTATCTTGCTATATCTGGTGGCTCCACAGCAGGAGGATCAGCTCTTTTTTGTGACTTCATGGCTACAGACAGGAACTGGCCTGCTTAGCATATTCCAATGTCACATTTACCTCACGGGATTTTAAGTAGTCATACAAGAAAATGAAATTCCAGAGATAGCAGTTCAAGTGACATTTGAAACTTGTTTGCGGTACCACTGTACCTCTATAAGAAGTACATGAGTGTTAAGTGCCTGGTAAGGAGTGCTGTGTGTTAGTAATTTTTGTGGACTTGTTTTCAGGAAAGATTCCCTTGTATGCTTCAAAAGCTGATTTTCCCCTCTCCTGCATATGGCTGTATCATCCCTTAATCTGCTGTTTAAGGCAAAATAAATGGGTAGGATCCTTGTCAGTTCTGCTGCTGCTGACAGAATGGGGTACCTCAGCTGCAGAAAAGAACGGTGCAGCTATCAACTCCATTGTGTTGCTCATGGCAGGGGGACATGTAGGCAGTGACTGGTACTAAAGTCATTCACATACTCTAAGGGCACACCAGATGGTTCACAGGAACATTTTTTATCAGCCATCATTCCCAGTGCAGCCAGTTGCAGTTTGGCTGTGGAACTGCAGGAAAAATAACAGAGAAAATCATAGAATAGTAGAGTTGGAAGGGGCTACCAAGGTCATTACTCTGAGGGAAAGTGGAGGACAGGAGAGCCTGGAGGAATGTTGTCCATGGGGTTGTGATGGGTTGGGCATGTCTTTGTGACTAAACAACAACAACAACGTCATTGTCCTAACTTCCTGCTATTGCAGGCCACCAATTTACACCACCCACCACCATCCCAGATGATGATGAGGATACTATTTCAATCAGAATTTTTTTAATAGCACTTCTTTGCTTTAAAAAAATAAGGAAAAGGAAGTCATGGTAACCCTTCACCTTCAGTCCCCAAAGAGGACTGCTTCCTAGATCTCACTGGTTGATTCACGATTATATACCCTATTTGCTAAGAAAGGGATGGAAAGAATTAGCCTCTCTAAATGTTGGACTGCAACTCCCATCAGCCCTAGCCAGTACATCCAATAGCGAAGCATGATGGCAGTTGCAGTCCAATAACATTTCGAGCATCCCATGCCTGTCCTAAAAGCAAGCAGTTGACAACAGGCTTACCTGATTACATTCTGCAATATTTGATTATGCTTTGGTTACTTGGGAATGAATGTTTAAACTGAGCACCTGTATCTGAAAGAAGTGTTTGCTCTAATCCATACATTCTGTTACAGTGGATCAAATCAAATATGTTTGAACTATTCCGACACCCATTAAACTAAACAGTGTGGATCTTACATGTGCACAGAAGTAACCACAAGTGATTGCAAGTAGTTCAGATCATAAAAACCGGACTTAGACATGTGCATGAATTTTTTAAAATAAAAGACATCACTGGGCCTCCTAATTGGATTGGAGCTCTGGGGGACAAGCAGAGTTCAACCCTCCCCCTTTCACACACACCACAGCTCAGATCCTAAAATCACTCCCACTCCATGCCATGTAATTTCCTGTAATATTTTTTTAAAGCCAGGAGTTCTACTCACAGATATCCTGCACCATGTGTAAATTTGCTTAGAATCTCTTAAGACAAATATACCATCAAATAGACCAGTGGCCAACATCCCGTTTTTGGGCAAGGTGTTGGAGCAGGTGGTGGTGGAACAACTTCAAGCACTCTTGGATGAGACTGATTATCTGGACCCATTTCAGTCCGGCTTCAGACCCGGGTATGGTACTGAATCTGCCTTGGTCGCCCTGTATGATGACCTGTGCAAGGAGAGAGACAGGGGGAGTGCGTCCTTGTTGGTCCTCCTGGACCTCAGCGGCTTTCGATACCATCAACCATGGTATCCCTCTGGATAGGCTAGCGGGATTGGGAATTGGAGGCACTGCTTTGCAGTAGTTCCGCTCCTATCTCAATGGCAGATTCCAGAAGGTGATGCTGGGGGACTATGGCTCTGCGCCATGGCAGTTATGCCATGGAGTACCGCAGGGATCCATTTTGTCCCCTATTTAACATCTACATGAAACTGCTGGGAGAGGTCATTAGGAGGTGTGGGCTGCAGAATCATCAGTACACTGATGATACCCAGCTCTACCTCACATTTTCTACCAATCCAGGTAAGGCGGTGGCTGTACTGAACTGGTGCCTGGCTGAGGCAATGGGCTGGATGAGGGCCAATAAACTGAAGCTCAAGCCAGAAAAGACGGAGGTCTTGTTGGTAGGTGGATCGGGTTTTGGGGAAGGGGACCGTGACCTTGTCCTGAATGGGATTGCACTCCCTCTTAGGGACAAGATCCGCAGCTTGGGAGTACTCCTCGACCCAGAGCTGTCCCTGGAAGCTCAGGTGACTGTGGTGGCGAGGAGCGCTTTCCTTCAGCTTCGGCTAATCCATCAGCTGTGTCCCTACCTGAAGAAAGACTGCCTAGCAACAGTGATACACGCGTTGGTAACTTCCCGACTAGACTTCTGTAACACGCTCTATGTGGGGCTACCCTTGAAGACGGTCCGGATACTTCAATTGGTTCAAAATAGAGCTGTCAGGCTGCTGACAGGGACTGGGCGTTATGTTCACATGACTCCAGTCTTCCGTCAGCTTCACTGGCTCCCCACTGAAGTCCGGGCCCAATTCACGGTGTTGGTTATTACCTATAAAGCCCTTAATGGCTTGGGTCCTGGTTACCTAAAGGAGTGCTTACGTCCATATGTGCCCGCCCACCCCTTGAGATCAGTGGGAGAGGCCCTTCTCTGGGAACTCTGGGTGAAGGATATTAGGAGGGTAAGTACCCGGAGGAGGGCTTTCTCTGTGGTGGCGCCCAATCTATGGAATGTGCTCCCCAGAGAGGTCTGCCTGGCGCCGTCGTTATTTGTTTTTCAGCGCCAGGCCAAGACCTTTTTATTTAAACATCATTTTAATTGTTAATATTATTTAGTGATTTTACATCTTTGGCCAGGATGTCTCCAATTATATCATATTGTTTTATATTGTTAGTATGTTATTTATTGTTGTGAGCCGCCCCAAGGCTTTGGCGAATGGGGCGGAATAGAAGCTTCCTAAATAATAAATAATAATAATCTTCTTTGACAAAAGACAGGAAGAATCACCATAATTTTCTGTATCACCATGTATTTTAACACTAGATGCAGAAAGTACAGTGCTGAATTTAAGCTGACATGGATAAAAATCACAGTTTAAGCAGAGATATCATCTATGAAATTAAGCTTCCTTTCTGTAAAATAAAATGAAGCACCTTCATACCACTAAGGGGGAACACAAATGTAAAGCAATATTGACAAATCATCTATTATTATGATGATGATTAACTGCTGCAGCCTCTTCTTTTATGAGCAACCTGATCAGAAAGCCTATGCCGAAGGACCTTGTTTCTCACAAGCAAAATAATAGCTGTTCCCTGATGCTGTAACCTCTGATCCCGGAGGAACACATTGCCAGCAGGACAAGTAGTTCCTGAAAGCCTCATCCTCTGTGAATTTTGTCTGATCTCCATTTAAAACCATTTAAAATGAGTGGCCATTGCCTTATCTTAGGGCAGTAAAAACAACAAAAAGCACAGTTAGCTGGATATCTTTTGGCCCAAATACAGTAGCGGATTTGTCATGCACCACTGTGAGATGACACATGAACAAAATAAAATCTGAGCTAAAAGATGCCAGCAAACCACTGGAAAGCCCAGCCTGTCAAGAAATCTTAAAAGCAGCCACACAAAAATGCTCAGAGGCATTAATATCCATAGTATTCCACACCTCTAAACACAATAGGCAGGGTCTTTAAAAAATAAATAAGACAATAACTAAGTTTTTGCATAATGCTGCAGTTTTCTACGGAAATCAAGCCTTGGAGAGAGGAAGCAACAGAGAGATCTGCAGAGCGGTGGTTATGAGGGGTTAGAGGGAAGAGAGAAATGTGTATAGCTATTCAATTAGCCTCTAACTGCAGCAGAAAAGAAAATTGGCAGGGAGCTCTACCTACCGCTTCAGGTTTGAAATAAGGGGACAAGAGATGGCAGCAGCGGGAAGGGGAAGCTTAAAAAGTGCGGACCCAAATACTACTATTACAGGGAATGAGAAAGAAAAAGATTTGGAGAGAACTAAAATTAGGGGAGCACATGAGATAGGAAAGGCAATAAAATAGGGGAAGTGACCATGCTGGAGTTGGAGAGGTGATGTCTAGACAGAATTCAGGAGGGAGTTTCTGAAATAAGGCTCCTAAAAAACGGGGAGTACTGTTCTGCACATACGCATGCATGCAGTTAGCAATGTGCTTGCAATATGAAAGGGAGCAACCTTTGGTGGATGCAACAGAAGAGAGGAAGGACAAATATAAATACAATAGAAATACAAATAAATATAAGGGCTAAGCAAACAGATCATGAAAGCTGGTGTGGGGGGCACTTAAGCCAGGAGAAATGTGCGAGTTAATAGGGTGGGGGAATAAAGTAGGCCCTGCAATTCATTTAAGAGGGAGAGTGGCGAGTGTACACGTGTATAAAACCAAAGTTGATGAAATACTCCAGAGCACAAAAACAGAGGAAAATGGGGGCGGGGTGGTGGAAGAAGGCAAGCTAGAAAACGGAATGAATTTAACGAGTAACCTCACGCCTTTCTGCGCGTGAAGACATGGGCAGCGAAAGGCAAAGTGGAATGAAGCGAGGAAAATGAAGAGCCCCCCAAAACAGAGAGTCGGGGAGGTTCCGGGGGAGGGGGAGTCGGAGCAGGAGGACTCGATACAGGACAATGACAGCACGGGCGCAGAGGGAAGCCCCCGCGGAGATCCGAAGGGATGGGGCAGGAATCGAGGCGGGAGAGCGCCCGGCGTGGGGGGCCGCGGGAAAGACCCCGGGGGGGCAGGGGCAGGACGTCCCTGGCTGTGCCCCGCGCGGGGGTGACGTGACAGAAAACGGTCCGTGGGCGCCTCACGCGCTGGCCCGGCCCGGCCGCTCACCCATCTGCTCCCGCAGCCCCTTCAGGGACGACGGCGGCGGGGGCGGCGGCGCGGCTCCGGTGCCCTCCGCCATCTTCGCCCGCGCGTGTGTGAGGGAAGGGGGTCCCGCTCGCTCGCTCGCTCGCTCCGTGCCCTCGCCGTCGTCCTCCTCCTTCTCCTCTGCCGGAGCCGGAGTCAATCCGATTTCCCTCACGCGCGTAGCGAGACACGGCCGCTTCGGGCGGGACTGAGCGGTCGGGGCGCACTGCGCACGCGCCCGGCCGAGCCGGCCTCGCCTGCCTCCCGCGCCCGCGCGCCGGCAGCGTGCGCGCGCACCCGTCCTTCTTCCTGCAGCGGCGCCGACGCCTCAAGAGGGCCGCGGGACAAAACTGACGAGAGCGTTCCTCCGCGCATGCGCAAACCGGAACACTCGGCGCTCTACCCCGCCCTCCCTTTCAAACGCTGCCTCCTGTGGAAGCGAGCGGGAAGAGGCGGAGCGTGGGTTCCGTCTGCGCACGCGCAGGGCTTCCTGCCCGTTCCCCCCCCCCTCCACGCGGCCGTGGAAGTGAGCCTGGTCAGGGCTTGGCGCCCAGCTAGGGTGGCTTTTGACCGTGGCTGGTTTGTTGCATTGGCCGAGCCCAGTCGTGGTATGTCCGTGTGGGGCGCTTGATCTTTGGAGATCACAGTGAGAAAGAATGGCCTGGTCTATGGTCACCTGTGCCACTGGCCTGTTGCTGGAACCCAGGATCATGGCTTCCAGGGTACAGCCATGAAAGTACCACAGAGTTCCCTGGAAAGAGTGGCAACTGCAGAAGCTACTCCAGCGATCAAGCCTCTATGGTGTGGAGTAGTGAAGAAACAGGCAATATGGGCAGAAATTAATGCACCTTGGGATTGGATGTCAGGTGCAGGGGCTGGTGGGATACATGTCAATGGCAGAATGGCTGGGGAGGATAGAAACCATAGTAATACAGGGACTACTTGACTGTCTGCAAATATGTGGAGTTGCTTGTCTTGTTGTGTGATTCCCCCCCCCCCCCCCCCAGCAATAGTGTGGCTGCTGAAAACCACTGCTTCAGAGTGCTTTCCTTGCTGGCTGTCCACAGTTTTAATATTATTTTCATTGTCGTTGCTGTTATTTTAACTGTCTAATTATTTTAGGGTTTGCCACTCTGGAATCTGTGTAGAGTGGTAGCCAAATGCAATAAAACAACCAACCAACCAGCAAATGGAAATTTTAAAGATTGCACAGAATTTAACCAAAAATTTGCATGGAATACATATGGGCTGAGACCAAAATAAAATAAAAGTTTTTAAAAAGCCTGCTAGACTGCCTTCATTTAAAACTGGGAAGGGTGTGACCAGAGGAATTTCTCAGTGCCACAGCTGAAAAGGCCCTGCTTTTCCTAGCCTTTTTACCCAAGGGATGAGGAAGGTCTCAGAAATGCAAGCTGGATAGACTCATATAGGACAAAGTGGCATGGAATGCACCGTGCTGTTATAAATGGTAAGCCACCTTGAGAGCATATAAATGAAAGTATAAACAAGTAAATACAATTCTATGCACAAAGAAAGAATTTGTGGTGGCAGCAAGCATAATATAGGAAGTTGCCACACAGTAGTGCAGCTCAGTATAATCTCTGTGCTGATTTGCAGCAGTTCTCAAAATCTACCTGGAGATGCAAGGAACCGAATCCAAACCTTTTCCATGTGCAGCATATGCTCCATCATCGGTTTCATATGCACATCGTTATTGAGACCGACCCGAGCATGCCCTTTTGTGTCCTCATCTGAGGGCAAAGCCCACAGAATTTTGTGCCACTGGCAGCCAAGCAGAGCTCCATGTGTGTGGAAGAGAACTGTCTTCTTAGAGGAACCTGGCATATGAGGAAAGGACAAAAATGTCACTGGATCCCGCGTGGCCACTCATGGTGTCTCTCAGCCATCAGTAGGCCCACGAATGGAGGCGTGAATCCGTCAGGAGTCCGTGTCAGTCATAATGCCAATTTCACCTGCTGCTTCGATCATGCTGCCATTGGCTGGGGCATGAACCCAAGTCTTGGCTCTCCCCGAGATTGCCCCTTTCCACCTTCTTAGATGTCTGGCCCAAATTGACAGGAGACCCCAGCGGCTGCTTGAGGGGGCAGTATTTTAAGTAGTGCCAATGAAATGGCATGTAAGCCCAGGTCCCTGTGCAATGTCCTGCAGGACACTGAGATGCACATCTGCAACGGTGAACGCATGCTCCGTGACTTGGCAAAGTATTCTGGGACACACGTCTATGTGGTGTCATACATCGCCTTGAAGCAGCAAATGTGTAAACCAGACTTTTCCAGCTGTTCGTGATTATCTTTTTCTTGCTTATTATCATCCCATTGTTTCGTGCAAAACAAGCAATAAACAGCAATGGCTGTTATGATTTCATTCATTCATTCATTCATTCATTCATTCCATCTATTGTTGTTATCAACATTCCAGTTGGAAACAGTCAATTGACATCATTTCTTTTTCTTAACACAGGAGGCAATTCTTAAGCTTTAAATAATAAATTTATTAAAACAACTGTGCCTTTAGGTGATGATATATTGGAAACATGCAGGGAGTGGGGGAGAAGCGTGCCAAAAAGGTGACACGTGGCAGTTGAACATTAATACAGTAACCAACAGCAGATATGTTCATAATGGTTCAAAAGTCAAAGAAAATATTTTAAAAGAATTTTGGAACAATGTCTGAATGTTTATACATTTTGCAGACAATTGTTCCAAATAGCAGCTATTCTTAAAACATGTGGAGACATCAGGAAACCCTCAGGAATTCAGGATAATACTGCATATGGTTTGATGATACATTGATTCACCAAATAGAATGATTCAGTAAATGTACCCAAGCAAAAGTGTAATTTGCATGAATTAATTATGCATTCACAACGACTCCAATTTTGTTGTAAGACTGTGGGTGAATATGTTCAATTCTATCTGTATCTTGCACTGTTTTTGAGGCAAAATCCTTTTGTGAGAAAGTGTCCCTGGCAGCAAAAACAAATGTAATTGTGAAAGAAAGAGAAAATAAACTTCTTGTATGAGCAAAGAGTCTACTGAATATGTAGACTGATACCTAATGATCTACAATCCCATTTTAAGCATGCTATGGAATTTCTAATTCAACCTTGATTTTAGAGCTGCGTATTTCCTTGATTAATGATTGAAGTGAGGGGGCGATTTGTTTTCAAATCTCATCACTCTCTTAACTGCATAAAGCATATCCTTAGACACTCACACTCTGTTTCCATTCTTCTGGCATTATGTCCTCTAAGTGTGCTCTTGCTACCACCATGCAATCACAACCAAATTGGGCATCATTTCAATGCGGGAAGAGATGTCATGAAGATTAGGAAAAAGAAGGCAATCAACTGCAATCTTGTTAGAGTTTGATGAAATTATGCATTGAAATAGTGGCACTTCATATATCTACTATCTCTGCAGTATGAACGTTACAAAGATTTTTAGGTTTGTATTGAAAAAGGATGCTTTATTTGCAGGTAAGAGAGCTGTTCTTTTAAAAACCCACTCCACAAACTTGGTTCATTGAGGACAGGATGAAATTTCCAGAGCTGTTCCAATCCAGGGTACAGGTTACAGTCGATTGCCAAATAAAAGATTCTGCATCCTAAAGCCCTTTACACACTAATCCTAATATTCCCAGTTAAGGAATTCCTTCCTCAGAATGCATGGTTGTTCCCACATGGTTGAGTTTTAGGTGATAATTAAAAACAGGTCTGTTCACCCTAATTTGGGGGCGCTTATAGCTTGAGATTATATGTGTTGGTGGTTTTAATAATCATATATAGATGCACTCCCCTGGGCTCCCCTGAGAGAAAGGAGACTATGTTAAATAAACATTGGAATTTCCAACCAACCAACCAACCAGTGGGGAAATAGCTTCTTACTGTTTTGATGCCTTTCACAGCAGTTTAACATGGTGTGGTCACTGAGTGATGTTTTCTCAGCTCATATCTGGGAATATTAGGCTAAAGGCACAGGTTTTAAATTTTGGGAAGCTTATTTTTATTCAGAAGTCACCCCCCCACCCCAGGTTGCAATCCTCAGGCAGAAAAAAGTCCCCCCAGCATTTCCCGTGGCCTTAACCTCAGAAGGGCTTAAACCCAGGAAGTGAACCCAGAGTGCTGCAAAGCAGCAGATGTTTTGGCAACAGGCACGTGTGGTGATGAGAAATCCCTGTTGCGAGGTCTGTCTCCCCGTAGATCTGACCTTGTCTTCCTATAAAATATGCAGTCTTTCCTCCCAGGCAGCAGCTGAAGTGAGCAGCAGGCTCTGAAGTCAACAGGGGCTTTGTGGGGACCTCTCCCGGTGGCTGGACTGTAGCTGCGCTGTGTTCTGCTACAGAAAGATGGCACATCACTAAAAGGTTCCAGTGTTGGCTTTGTTTTCGCTGCAGAAAAGGGCCCTTTGTCAGCTTGCCTTGCAGCATGATCCTCCCCTCTGCTGGCAAATAGGACCCCTTGTATTCTACTCCAATGTGCCACGAGCGAGGATTGGAGCAATGGCTTCAGAGAGAATGCAGGCGCTCGCTTTGCTGGCGGCTTTCCCCCACCCGGCTCCGATTCCATCTCCCACTTGAGCACATGCATTAGATAGACTGCCTGTTGCAGGACTTGCTTGGTGCTTGCATGGCCTCTCCTTTCCCACCAGTCCAGCAGCGGAAGTGACCAGTTCATTTGCTCTGATGATCATCTGCAGCAGCAGAGTGGTGAAAGGCACGTGCTCATCATGGCAGCCTCCTCCTCCTCCTCACATTGCATTGAAGCCCACCTCTTTTCCCTCTTCGCATGGCCCCACGTTATCCTCACAACAACAGTCCTGGGAGGTGGGCTAGGCTGAGAGGGAGTGACTGGCCCAAACTCACCCAGTGAGCTTCATAGCCCAAGAGTGGCTAGAACCTGGAAGATGGGCTTCATTGCCGCTTTGCTACGTAGGTGTGCCAATTGTACTGGGAGACTGAGTGAAGGGGAGAGGGGGAGCCTGAAGCGTTTGTGTGAGCTCTGCATGCAGAAGGTTGCTGGTTCACTTCCGGGCTTCTGCTTTTCCAAAAGGGCCGCATCCACAAAAGCTGAGTTGTTAAGGCATCAGAATACATGTAGTGGGTTTGGCTGCAGCCATCTAACTTGACTGACTTGGGCAGAAGTTCCTGGAGGTGCATGGAGCAGGATGCCAGATTTGCTTCCGACGGGGATGCTGGGACAGGGCTCTTTCCGGCAGCTCCGTCAGGCCGATGCAGTGGGCTCACGTCTGGCGTCGGACCAAAGCTGTTCACAGGCCTTTTACATTTTTAAAGAGGCATCAATAAAGATTATTATTATTATTATTATTATTATTATTATTATTATTATAGCATTTCTATGCCGCCCCTTGCCGAAACCTCGGGCGGCTTACAACATGATAAAATACATTGAAATACAATAGTACATAATAAATTACCATTAAATATAAAAATACAAAAAATACATTGATTTACAAATACAAAATTAAAATTATCAGTATAAAATAAAAATATAGGAGGAGAAAGAGAAGGAAGAAGAAGTTGCCCAGGCCAGATCATATGTTTTAACAATTGAAATGATGTTTAAATAAAAAGGTCTTTACCTGGCGCCGAAAAACCAGTAACGACGGTGCCAGGCGGACCTCTTTGGGGAGTGAATTCCATAGGTTGGGTGCCACCGCAGAGAAAGCCCTCCTCCAGGTACTTACTCTCCTAATTTCTTTCATGGAGGGTTCCCGGAGAAGGGACTCTCCCGCAGATCTCAAAGGGCGGTCGGGCATATACGGACGTAAGCGCTCGTTCAGGTAGCCAGGACCCAAGCCGTTTAGGGCTTTGTAGGTCATCACCAACACCTTGAATTGGGCCCGGGCTTCAATGGGAAGCCAGTGAAGCTGATGGAGGACTGGAGTCCTGTGAGCATAACGCCCCGTCCCCGTCAGCAACCTGGCAGCTCTATTTTGCACCAATTGAAGTGTTCGGACTGTCTTCAGGGGAAGCCCCACGTAAAGCGCGTTACAGAAGTCTAGGCGGGAAGTCACCAGCGCGTGTGTCACCGTCGCCAGGCAGTCGTACTCCAGGTAGGGGCGCAGCTGATTAATCAGCCGAAGCTGAAGGAAGGCGTTCCTCGCTACCGCTGTCACCTGAGCTTCCAAAGAAAGCTCCGGGTCGAGGAGTACTCCTAAGCTGCGGACCTTATCCCTAAGAGGGAGTGTTGCACCATTCAGGACCAGGTCAAATCCACCCTCTCCGAAACCCGATCCGCCAACCAACAGGACCTCCGTCTTGTCTGGGTTGAGTTTCAGTTTACTGGCCCTCATCCATTCCCTTACCTCGGCCAAGCACCGGTTCAGCACAGCCACTGCCTCACCTGGATTAGTGGAGAATGAGAGGTAAAGCTGGGTATCATCAGCGTCTGTAACGAGGGGCCCAGAACTGAGCACAACACTCCAGTTGCGGGTGCACCAGAGTAGTATAGAGCAGTAGTAATACCTCTCTCGATCGAGAAGCCACACTTCTGGCTATGCAACCAAGGGTGGCGCTCGCCCTCTTGGCCACCCATCACACTGCTGACCCATGTTCAGCCTGCAGTCAGCCAGCACCCTGAGGTCCCTTTCACAAGTGCTGTTCTCCAGCCACTTGTCCCCTAACCTGTACTTATGACACCTATTCTTATGCCCCAAGTGCAAGACCGAGCACTTATCCGCATTGAACGCCATCCTGTTGTCTCCTGCCCACTTCCATGGTCTGTCCAGATCCTTTTGGATCTGAAGTACCTGCTCCTCAGTTGTGGCCACTGCTCCAGTTTTAGTGTCGTCTGCGAATTTGATCAGCAGACTGTTCACCCCTTCTTCCATGTTGTTAATGAAAAGATTAAACAGAATCGGCCCCAGGACAGAGCCCTGGGGGACCCCGCTTGTCACTGGCCACCATCCCGATGATTCCCTGCTAATGGTTACCCTCTGCTTTCAGTCAGTCAACCATGCCCTAATGCACCAGACAGTGCTTTGGTGTATCCCAAAACTCCTCAGTTTCTCCACCAGGATATCATGGGGCACTTTGTCAAAGGCCTTGCTGAAATCCAGGTATACCACATCCACTGCATCCCCTCCATCTAGCCATCTCGAAACCTTGTCGTAGAATCCCACAAGGTTTGTCTGGCAGGACCTGTTTTTGTGGAAGCCATGTTGTGTGGCTGTCAGCCTCCCTTCCCTATCTAGCATCACTAGATCGCTCTCTATTATGAGCCTTTCCATTGTTTTTCCTACAATGAAGGTAAGGCTAACCGGTCTATAATTCCCCATGTCTTTTCTACTACCCTTTTTGAAAATTGGGACCACTGATGCCACCCTCCAGTCCTCTGGAACTTCACCCGTTCTCCATGAGGTCTCAAAAATGGAGGCCAGCGGGCGTGAGAGAACCCCTGCCAACTCTCTAAGTACTCTCGGGTGTAACCCGTCAGGGCCTGGCGCCTTTGTAATGTCCAATGCCCTGAGGAGCCCCTCGACTTCAAGTGGGGGGGTGACTCTAATCTGTGCCCCTAAGTCCCCGGCCTTATCTAATCTCCTATGCGGATCTCCCCCGTCCTGCTTTGGGGAGAACACAGAGGCAAAATAGTCATTTAACATCTGTGCCTGTTCCCTCATATCAGTCACTGGATCTCCTTCCTCCTTATTTAGTGGTCCCACCACTTGTCTCCCCTTCCTCTTCCTATTTACATGCTGAAAGAAGCCCTTTTTGTTGCTCTTGATATCCTTGGCAAGTCTCAGCTCATAATCAGCCTTAGCCTTGCGAAGAATCCTTCTGTAACGGGACTCTTCCTCCCGGTATACCCTTTTGTCTATTTGCCCCAATACCCATTTCCTAGGGAGGTTCCTCTTTCATCTAATCCCTCTAACCACCTCCTTTCGCTTCCATGGCACTCTCCTCCACCTCCCCACCTTACTGACTAGAGGTATCGTCAAGGCTTGCGCCTCCAAAACCTCCCTTTTGAGTGCCATCCACCCCTCCTCAACTCGCTTACCTTCCAGTAACCTATCCCAGGAGACTTTCCCCAGTCTGGCCTTCAGTTGGCCAAAGTTGGCCCTCTGGAAGTCCCAGCTTCTAGTGCTTGACCTGCTGCACGTCCCCAGTCCCCTGATCTCAAAGCAAAGGATGGAGTGATCACTCGCGCCCAGAGCTCCCCCGATCTGCACCCCATCTATCAGCTCCTCCCTATTGGTCAAGACCAAGTCAAGCATGTTTCCTCCCCCTTGTCGCCTCTCGGACCCTCTGTGTGAAAAACCCTCCCTCAATAGCTTCTAGGAAGCGACGTGACCTGGCTGTCACTGCCGAGTGAGTCTCCCAAGTAATATCCGGGAGATTGAAATCTCCCATAATTACTGTGTCTCTCCCCCGAGATATCCTTAGAATCTGGCCTGTCAGGACATCATCCAGGGTCTCAAGTTGACCTGGAGGGTGATAACATGTCAGGTCTCTTTCCCTGTCAAAACCCCTAAGTTTCACCCAGACTGCCTCTACCGAATCCCCATCTGTGCTGCATTCTGTCTCACTGCATCCTATCCCTTCCCTGACGTATAAAGCCACGCCCCCACCTCTCTTTCACTTCCTGTCCTTTCTAAAAAGGTGATACCCTTCTATGTTCACATTCCAGACTTGCCTTTCATCCCACCAAGTTTCTGTGATTCCCACCAGGTCATACCCTCCTATTCCCAGGAGTGCTTCAAGCTCTTCCTGCTTATTACCCATGCTCCTAGCACTGGTGTACATGCACCTCAACTCCTTCCCACCGCTTCCTTTCCTTGGAGTTCCCAGCCTCCTCCTTCCTCCCATCCTCCCTGATACCTGGCCCCTCTCTATAGGAGTCCTGTCAGTCCCTGCAGTACCTCTAAAACCCTGCTCTCAGAGCCCTGATCCTCTCCCCACACTTGTCCAGTGCAGACACGTTACTGGGGGGCCTGAACCCCCCCCCCCGGCTCAGTTTAAAGTCTTCCGGACGAAGCTCGCTAGAGCATCTCCAAGGGACCTTTTCCCCATCCTCGTGAGGTGTAACCCGTCCCTTGCCAGAAGTCCATTGGCAAGAAAATGAGTGCCGTGGTTGAGGATCCTGAAGAGTTCCTTCTGGCACCACACCCTAAGCCAGTCGTTCACCTTGGAGGCCCTCCTGTCCCTTCCTGGCCCAAATCCTTGAACAGGTAAGATTGCTGAGAAGGCCACTTGGGCCTTCAGCTCCCTGAGTTTCTTCCCCAAGGCCTCAAAGTCCCTGGTGGTCCCAACCACACCCTGCCACAAACATTGTTTGTGCCCACATGGATCACCAGGAGTGGCTGGTGACCCCCAGAGTGAACAAGATGCTCCACTCTGTCCTTCATGTGCCGGATGCATGTGCCCAGCAGGCAGCAAACCTCCCTTGTCTCCAGGTTGGGGCGGCACACCGCCGGCTCAGTGCCCCTCAGCAGGGAGTCCCCAACAACAATCACCCACCGCCGTACCTTCCCGGTGCTGGTGGGCAGCCATGCCCTGGCCCTCACCTCTCCCGCAGCGGCCCCCTTGCCACCTGACATCCCAGGCTGGGGGTCCTGCTGGTCCCCCGAGGCCTCATCAGCCCCAGCCTCCCCAAGTGGAGAGAACCCAGCTCCAGATTGGTGCCAGGAGAAGGAGGAGGCCGTGCTGGCCTCCTCCTCCTGTAGGTGACATGCCTCCATGTCTCCGCAGCTGCTCCTCCCGTGGCCTCTCCCTCAACCCTCTGTCCAGAGGGGGGCTGCTCCCGGGGGGCCTGGAGAGCTCTCTCGGCCCTCAGGCATCTCACCTCCTCTTCTAGCAGGGTCACCAACTTGCACCGAGGGCAAGTGTATCCCTGCCTCTCCTGGGGGAGAAGGGCGAACATGTCACAGCTCTCGCAGTGGACAGCAACACCCGTGACTCCCGCCAGGGCCATCTCCTGGCCTACCACCGGTATCCCTTCCGAGACCCTGCCTTGGTCCCTCGCCTTGTCTGTCCTGCAGTTCCTCTCACTTGCCCAGTTCTCCCAGACAAAAACCCACTCGCACACATACACAAGGATAAAATAAACTTAAATTTATAAAATAAACTTAAATTTAAATTGGAGGAAAAACAAAGCACAGCACAGCACCAAAAAACAAACAAACAAAAACCACAAACAAAAACAAAAACAAAAAAAAAGAAAGAAAGAAAGAAAGAAAGAAAGAAAGAAGGGAAAACAGCAAAAAAACCCCCAAAAACAAAAACCCCTCTGCATCCCAGGGAAGGGAGTCTCCAGACAGCCTGGGCTGCAGCCAAGGGACGCAGACAAGGGATGACGCCTTATGAGTCCCTCCGGCCGGTGGCCCCGCCCCCTGCTCCCTGCTGGCCCCTCCCACCTCTCTGGCCCCGCCCCCTCCTCTCCGCTGCTCCTGGCCTTCTGCTCCCCTGCCCAGCCCCTGCCTTGCCTTCGCCAGTCCCCTGGCCACTCAGCCTCTCTCCCAGCCTCTGCCTCTGCTGCTCTGCCAGGAGGTCAGAGCCAAAAGGGCGAGACTGAGGGAACTGGGTCTCTTCAGCCTGGAGAAGAGGAGACTCAGAGGGGATCTGTTGGCGACATGCAGGTATGTGAGGGGATGTCACACGGAGGTGGGTAGAGACCTGTTCTCCCCTGCAGAGGAAGGCGGGACGCACTCCAACGGAGCCAAGCTCAGGGAGCCAAGGTTCCATTTGGATGCCCGGAAGCACTTCCTGACAGTCGGGACCCCGAGGGTGTGGAATGGGCTCCCACGGGAGGTGGTTGAGGCCCCATCGGTGCGGGTGTTCAAGGATAGGCTGGACATGCACATGGTGGGCATGTTGTGAGCGGAGCCGGCTGGAGCCGGAGGTCAGACTAGATGGCCCGGGAGACCCTTCTGACTCGCTCTGTTTCTATGTTTCTATGTGTTCATGTTGGAGGTAAATACATGTTAGTGCATGTGCTTTTTTCTTCTCCTCAGTGCAATTTGTTATTTCTGGTTTTTACGGGACAATAACAAAACATGCAATGGATGTGCTGCGATTCCGTTGTTCCTCGTGGGGCCCTCCTGGCAACTCTGTGCGCATCTGCCATTGGTGGTCGCTAAGGACCAGGGCATAATTTGAGAAGGAAGCCACCACCCTTCGTCTTGGGATCTCTGTTTGATTTCAAGGAATCAGCCTTGCAACAGGAATGGTCATCGGGCTCCCTCTGGCCGGGCCGCCAGGGACGGGGTTTTGCCCATGGGCCCCCCAGCCTGGAGCTGGTCCTGCATGGCAGCAAAAGTAAGGTACTTCTGATGCCTTCTTCGATTCTCCATTCACCTGAGAATAAGTGGGGGGTGTGGATATAACAATCCACTCAGACAACTTTTGGAAGAAAAGCCCCGATGGAGCTGAGCAAAGGTCCTTCTTCTCCAGCATCCTTCTTTCTGTAGGATCCAGTGAAATGGCAAGCAGCAGGCGCATGTAAGAAGCTAGTCCTCGTAATGTCAGATTTCATTTCATCCCATCTGTATTACAGAGCAGATGGTGGTACCAGCCCTGTCTATGTCCTCAGTTTCTGAGATTCAGTGCTATACTGCAACTGTACATGGAGGTTCCATTTACATAGGATGGTTGAAAACCATATGGCTACCCACTATAGTTGTGTCTATGCCATTTAAATCGAAAAGCCCTGTGGGACTAGACTAAAGGTCTCCCTGCTACAGCATCTTTTCTTCTTGAAGTGGCTATGTCCAATCTGATGCCTCTGAGAAGTGTACAAACTCATGAAGAAAGATTTGTATTCATGTTCTTTTTGTCCCAGATTGTGACTAGCAGAGCAGAATCATGTGGGGCCATGCTTGAAGAACTCATGCAGTATTTATTATAACCTAATGACACCCAATTATTATAATTATTTCATTCCATTTACATCGCATCCTTTTTCCTCTTGTAGGATACCCAAGGTGACCGGCTTCCCCTCACAAGTTAACCTTCACAACAGCCCTGTAGAGTAGGCTAGGCCGAGAGTGGGTGGTCTTCCTGGCTGAGTGGGCACTTGGACCGGAGCTTCTGAGTGCCAGTCCAAGACTTTCAACTGCCAAGCTGCAGGATGTCAGAACAAGGAAGGAACATCATCGACAGGCATCGCGGTACCGGAGCAAAGGTCTCTAGCACCATCTAGTGGCGCAGAAGCAGTACTGCTCTTTCCCTGAGCTTTCCTGCAGCCGTCATCTGCAAGGACGGGCGACTTGTGACCCCCCACAAACGGTTTGGCCTATGTGGAGTCCCTTCCTAAACCCCGAAGCTTTTCTAGATGCTTGCAAAACTACCCACAGGGATTTCCTTTGCCCTGCCTCATCTTCGAGGTCATTTCACTGCTGCCCTTTAGAGGTAGCAAAACTAAAGAAGGGGTCTATACGTATTTGGAGCAACTCTCTGGAGAAGCCCCTGATGCTGGGAACGACTGAGACAAGAGGACAAGGGACGGCAGAGGGTGAGGGGGCTGGATGGGGTCGCTGGGGCGGTGGGTGTGGGCTTGGGTGGACTCCAAGGGCTGGTGGAGGATGGGAGAGCCTGGAGGAAGCCTGGCCGTGGGACTGCGATGGGACAGGCGCAACTTTGCGACTAAACAACAAAAAGGGTACATTTGGGGATGGTGGTTATTTGACATGCTAATTAAATTGGAGGGAAATCCTCTCCACATACCCAGAGATCACTGCAGTCCCGGCTCCCCCCCACCCTTTGGTCCTGCGAGTCTCATAGATATCAAGATTGCAACAGGTAGCCCAGTGTTACCTGTCTTTTTTCCCTGTGCTTTCTGAGAATGGATTTATGGCAATCTGGGTCCAATGAAATGGAATTTAGGGCACAATCTTATGCAGCCTTAGATATTAAAATGTCTGGTTCAATAAAAGAATCAGGATAAACAAACCTGGTGAAATCTTTGTAAGTTGGAATGGTTGGCTTTATCTGTATAAGTGCAAGCTAATGAACAAATAAAAAGAGTAAACATTGTGAATATACTGTGCTATAATTCCTAAACAAATACAAAGAAGCAACAGCAAACACATTTCAACCAAAAAGGTCTTCTTCATTGATCTAACATACCAAGGAATGCATGGCTGGGTGAAGAATGCTGGGAGGTATAGACTTCTTCTCTCTGGAGAAGCCCCTGATGCTGGGGACGATTGATGGCAAAAGGAGAAGGGAGGGCAGAGGGTGAGGGGGCTGGATGGGGTCGCTGGGGCGGTGGGTGTGGGCTTGGGTGGACTCTGAGGGATGGTGGAGGCCAGAAGCGCCTGGAGGAAGGCGCAACATGGGGTTGCGATGGGTCGGGAGTGACTAAACAACAACAAAAGATATGTGTTTATTACATATAATCTGCTTTTCAACCAAGTTATCAAAGTTGTTTACAATCAAATATATTCTAATTAATAAGCAAGTAATTTTAAAGCAGGCAATTCATTTCTGAGCCAGAATAAAATTGATCAATCAATGTTTTAAGAGCATGGAGGGAAAAATGTTGCTGAGAAAACTTCAAAGAGCGCATCAAGTAATCTTCTCTGGGCAGAGTACCCCAGAGCTGGGTGCAAACAGTGACCTTTGGATCTTTAATACTGCCTTCTTCCTCAGTTAAGTCTCAACGTCTCTGCTCCATTTCCCCTGCCAGGCACTCCAGGGACATATGCTACTAATCAGACCAAAGACCCTTAATAACCCATGTTGGAGTCCTGTTTATGGGCACATCGTGCTAAATTTGGGCTTCCTTTACCAGACAGAGAGCATCTGACTCTCTCGACTGATCTTAGGAGTCCCGGATGCAAGAATAAAAGCCAAACATATTATCTTCTCCTGAGAAACACGCACCAGTTTGAAACACATTTGCTTAAAAAACAACATCTTAATGTTTGTTTTCGGCAGAATAACAACAGACAAGGTACTCCCCTGCGTGTACATGGAACTGAAAATGCACAAAGGCGTGGGGCGAACAGCGACGAAGGAGCCTCGCGAGTCAGCCGAGTCAGCCACCGGGGCATTTTCCTCTCCTGCTTTATCGCTGTGGCACAAAGCCTTACAAGGTGAGAGAGAGGCCCTCCCTGAACGTCAGCAGAGCTTCCTGGAGTCTTTGTGTGTAATGCGTAATGCTACACAGGGGAACCAGCTGCCCATAAACTAACGGTGGCCAGCGACAACTCGCAGGCGGGATGTGACCCCTGCCGTCAGCCAAGATCTTCCCCTGGCTTTCATGGCGATCGTGCCAAAATTCTCAGTGGCAGCAGCAAGAAAACTACGGATCTTCCGTGGAGAACTGGCAGCAAACTGGTTCGAAATCCTGCAGTCAGCTCATTTCCAAGCTAAATTTGTCCAGCGTGCAATCTATAGCAGCTCCTTGCTGAAATTGTAGCCAAATCTACCACTTGCTGGAAGGCTCTGGCTGTGTCAAACTACATGGGGCGCTGATACCAGGTGGGGGGGGGGCTTGGTGCCCCCCAGACTTCCCAAGTTGCCCATGGCTGCTGCAGAACTTCTACATCATGTGGTCTCGTTCAGCTCCCCTGGATCAAACCACTCTTGCGTCGTACAACCAAACTACAACTTCTGGAGATCAGTCCTGTCTTGTGGATCACTGGAGACTGGGCAGCCAGGCAACGCAGCTGCTGGGAAACTTCAGATAAATTCTGGTAGAAACACGTTGCTTCTATGTGCCTTTGTGTTATAAAATCAAATCTATACCTCCTTCTCACAAAGCAGCCGGATTCCCAGCCAGGCTGCTGCTTCGTGTTGCCGTTGCCTTCAGAAGGTGGCATTCGTAGCAGGAGCATCAAGATCGGTGAGGAAACAGCTGTGCTCTCGCCAGCAGCAGAAAACCTGAAAGGACGTGTCCATTTGCTTCTGAGCGGCCCACCTGAACATCTAGTCCCGCAGAGGCCAGCGCCTGGAGTGTGGTTGTCGCACCAGGCTGCCTGAACGGTTCCTCCATCAGACACCTTTGCACGGTTAGACAGGCAGACCCGGCCGACCTGAGCGGTCGAGAATTTGCCAGGCTGAGCTGTCAATACAGCAATCAGTCATGTTTTCCTTGCTCTTATTACCAGTATTTCTGAGGCGTTTAGAACATGTCATACCTAAAGACATCAGGATGCTATTGCACTGGGATTACCTGGAAGCCTCACCCTCTGTATTGGTGTATGTGGCTAGCAGGTAATAGACGTGTCTGTGCATGGGCTGCGATTTGCAGTCGGTGGTGGAGAGCACGACCCGCTAGCTTGCTGTCGTAAGGAACTGCAGGGGGCCTGGGAGATCTTTCAATAAACTGCTGCGGTTCAAGGCGAAGGGGGTCCTTGTTGCGGCTGCCACCGAGGCTTTCCTGGCACAGCCAACCCTGTACTGGGCTCACTGGCTGAAGACCAGCACTGGCCTTTCTCCTGTCCAGGGGGTGGCCCTGCTGGTTCATCACATGCTGGCGGGTGCTGAGACACGGCGCACGCACGGCTCACAACACGGCAACAGCAGCGGGAGCCAGAGCTGTTTCGCACAGCCTTGAGGTGGCAGGGGTCTCGTGTAGGCCAGCTCTTACCAAACAAGACTGTGAACAAGAGAGTTAATCAATTATGGTAAAAAGGCTGTGCATTTCAGAGCAGAAGACCGAACACTTTTGCTGCACTATATATTACAAAATCCCAGGATTGAAACTGAACATTATGAACAATTGCCAGGAAAACAAATGATTGTCAGTGAAAATAATGCCAAGCTGGATGCCTGCCAACCCTTCTTCTCCATATCATCTTGAGACTCTGAGCAGCTATCTTAACCACGATGTCCAATCAGCCTTTCCCCCCATTCGGCTTCCTCTCCCCACACCTGCTTTTTGTGACCTGTTGCCTAATTAAAATACCGTGGGGGGATCTGGGATCTGCCTTCGTGGGGGATCTGCATGTGGAAAGCTCCGGAACTTTTAGCTCACCCCATTCAGGCCTGTGGGACAAGCAAAGGGCTGCTCAAAAGCAGGTGAACGCAAAGAGTTGAGTTGTCAGGTCCCTGTGCTCCGGTAAACGGTGGTGGGTTGAACTTTTCAATTTTCCTTAGTCCCCAGGATCTCAGGAATGGGTGGGAATGCTGGGGGCACTGAGACCTCTTAGAACAACACAAAGAAACCTCTGAGGGTTCCAGTGTCTTGGGAGAATTTTTTGAGAGCAGGTGTCTAGACAAAGTGACATGCCCCTCCCCAGTTGGGAACCTCCCTGGGTCAATTTTCATTAGGCATTTTAATTAGCCCCCCCCCCCCCCCAATATTAACCAGGTAGGCTTTTGAGTTTTGGAAATGCACACAACTTTACCTCCAGAATGGAGATTCCAGCTGCATTTCAAATAAAGAGAGGAACTAGTGAAACTGTTTGTGGTTGAGGTTTATTATTTTATTATACAACTGAGGAGCAGGTACTTCAGATCCAGAAGGCTCTGGACAGACCATGGAAGTGGGCAGGAGACAACAGGATGGCGTTCAATGTGGATAAGTGCAAGGTCTTGCACTTGGGGCATAGGAATAGCTGTCATAAGTACAGGTTAGGGGGCAAGTGGCTGGAGAGCAGCACTTGTGAAAGGGACCTCAGGGTGCTGGCTGACTGCAGGCTGAACATGAGACAGCAGTGTCATGCGGTGGTCAAGAGGGCGAACGACACCCGTGGTTGCATAGCCAGAAGTGTGGCTTCTCGATCGAGAGAGGTATTACTACCACTCTATACAACTCTGGTGCACCTGCAACTGGAGTATTGTGCTCAGTTTTGGCCCCTCATTACAGAAAGGATATAGCCAGGTTAGAGTCAGTGCAGCGCAGGGCCACAAGGTTGGTGGCTGGTTTGCAGGGGATGCTGTATGAGGCGACACTGAGGGAGCTGGGTCTCTTCAGCCTGGAGAAGAGGAGACTCAGAGGGGGTCTGTTGGTGACATACAGGTATGTGAGGGGGTGTCACATGGAGGTGACCTGTTCTCCCCTGCAGAGGAAGGCAGGACGTGCTCCAACGGAGCCAAGCTCAGGGAACCCAGGTTCCTTTTAGATGCCAGGAAGCACTTCCTGACAGTCGGGACCCTGAGGGTGTGGAATGGGCTTCCTCGGGAGGCGGTTGAGGCCCCATCGGTGAGGGTGTTCAAGGATAGGCTGGACGTCCACATGGTGCGCATGTTGTGAGCAGAGCCGGCTGGTGCCAGGGGTCAGACTAGATGGCTTGGGAGACCCCTTCTGATTCGCTCTGTTTCTATGTTTATTTTATTATTTTTGAGTGGGGATGAAACGTTGGCAGCTCCTCCAATGTGCCACTCAGGCACATCAAAGAGATCATGAAGCACAAGCACTGGTGGGGGAAAGGAAAAAGGCAAGGAGAGGAAACAGCCGTGCTGAGCTGGGGAGGTGTCCCATCACGCAGGGCTGCTCGGGCATCCGTGGGGCGGCTTGCGGAGGCGAGGGCTCACGCACGTACGACAGAGGTGGCGAGGATTTTGATTTGCCCCCTGCTGGGTGGCTTACTCACTGCTGCCCACAGCCTACCATGTGTGTGGGCATCCAGGATCAGAGGGACAGGAGGAATGAATCGTGCCTCACCGCAGAACATGGGTCCGCAGGGGGGCTCGCAGGAGAAGGTCCAAGCCAAAGCACCCCGAGGAAAGTGGACTGGGCCTGGCTGCAGTGCCAGCCCATTTTGGCTCCCTGCCCGTGGGGGTCATGCTTTGGGGTAACTGGATTCAGGGTGCCGGAGGGCTCGTCATGGGCCAAGCGGGGCAAGGAAGGCCATTTCTACAAATGGAGGTGATCTGGCCTAAACCCTCACTGGGGATCCTAAAAACTTGCACGTTACCTTGGTGAGTGCTGAGTTAGATTGTGGCAGTTTGCTGGCTTTTCCATCTTGGGCTCTGCCTTGTTGCTGCCAGTTCCAGGGCAAGGGAAGAAATGTGCCACCAGAAATAATACATGGATGCACGACCCGACTCTCCTAGCAATGGGATCTGGGGAATTCAGCTCCTGAGGTCACGTCACAGCAAGCATTGCTAGCCACTCATCAGCATTTCTCCAGGAAGGAAGTAGAGGACGGCAAAGAAATACTTGCAGAGAGGGATAGTTTCTACACCAAGTCTTAGGATCATTTGCTAATACCAAAAGATTTCCAGAAATAGTTCAGAAGGGGGGACTCTGTGTCAAGGTTCGCTTGGAGTCTCTGGGTGCCCGTTTCCCTGGCTGTGGCACTCGATAAGGCGAGAGAAACTGAATTCACCTGAGAAGCAAACAGGGAAACCTGCTGGCACTGGGATGGGGGTGATCTATCGGACGATTGCCATAGAGACCTGGGGTGCTGCTGTGTTTAGCTGCCTTCCCCTGAGCTTGAAAAGAGGTTTGGGTAGGAAGACTCAGCAAATCTAAAGTGGAAATAATTCTGCATGACCACAGGGGACCGTTAAGAACGGAAATGAGTCATGGTTTTGGTCTGTAAAGGAAGCTGTATATAAAAATAGAGGGAGGAGGGGGAAAGAGGCAGAGAGAGAGAGAGCAGGGAGGTGGGAGCCTGAAAGAGGCTGGTCCCTGAGACGGGAGATGCTCAGGCAAAAACGCCTCCCCTGAAACCTGCCAAGGAAGCCCAGCAAAGTATCTATTCCAATCGCAAAACAATTGCTTACCCAAGTGACTTGCAAGGACTGTGACTGATTATATTAAACCTGTTCCTTTGCTGAGAAGCAGCACTCTGCAAAATGCATTGGGATAATTCCTTTGCATCCCCTGGGGAACCAGCTCTTCTGTACCTTTCACAGCCCTCTTAAATTTCCAGGCAGGTGCCGCATTTATACTTGGCCAGCTGCACCAGAAGTTTGAGCATGTGAATCTCATGATCAGAAAGTGCAAGCCAAAATACGTGTGCATGTGTGCGTGTGAGAGAGAGAGAGAGAGAGAGAGAGAGAGAGAGAGAGAGAGAGAGAGAGAGAGAGAGAGAGGGAGAGAGAAAGGGTGTTTTAACAGCCTAGTAACTGTTAACAATGTGGGCCTAAGTATATAAATCCCAGGTATAAAACTCCCCAGCATTTCCCATGGTGGTTTGTCCGTGCCGTGGTCAATGGCAGGTGCCTCATTTCCGTGGGGCTCCATCATTCTCATGGTTTTGTCTTACTGCTCCCTGTGTGTTGGCATCTCCCAGTCAGCATCACGAAAGGCTGTGTGGTTTAGTGGCTAGAGAGGCATTTCCCAACTGGGCACCTGCCTGGCGTGTTGGAGTGGAACTTCAGTTGCAGCCAGTGCGTGGCTTAGCCAAGCAGAAATTCACTCCCGATAGCTCAGTCTCAGGAAGGAGCAAGAGGAAGAGGTGCAGAGGTGTCTGATGAAGAGTCTGGCACTGAGGAGGCCGACTTGATGAGGGAGGAGGCTCCCAAAACTTGGAGCTGGCAGTGCTGGAGGGCTCTGTGTTTTGACTCCTGTGAATCTACGGATGAGAATGAAAACAGAGGAATGCATTTTTGTTATGAATTGTACGTCTTGCAGATTCCAGGGCTGTTAAAGAGATCTGTTCCTGGCCAGCCCTACGGGTTATATCTTGTCATGCCCATGAGACCAATAAAGTAGCGCAGAGCTGAACGAAAGATGACATCTGTCTGGCCGGCAGTGACTCATCTTTTCCATATCAGGAGACCCTGAGAAGTCCGTGTGTTGGCGCCGCTCTGCTCGCACATGCGGAGTGTTTCCCTTGCTCCATTTCTCCGCCTGAGCCAGAGCCTTCATAGAAACATCTGCTTTATATAGACTTGTGTTTGCCATGCAACCCAGCACAGGGCTGACGGACAGATGCTACATCTTAAAAGCTGCCTGGGGTGTGTTCCAGATGAATTCAGTTGTGAATGATGGTGCAAACCCTTCAAGGCCACTGAATTCCCCTGTATTGTCTTCTAAGATTTCGACTGTGGCTATTCCAGAAAACAAACACTTGTGGCGGCGGCAGGGGATTTGTGTGTTTGCATTATTTGTGTGATGCAGGAGTTTAAAAAAACCCCTTCCAGACCTTTTCTGGCCCAAACCCCCAGCTGTGCATGGAATAAAATATTGTGTAATGTCATGGAAGCTTTCACTCTGTGATACGACAGTGACTCCCAGTGGATAAGTGGGCAAAAGCATGCATGATTGTTTTCCGCCCCACACTGCACAGAAGCCCCTTTGCTAACTAACAGTGCAGCTTGGGTGGAGTTAATTACTGCTTTGTCCGCTCAGAACATGTCTCTGAACGTCATGATCAATTACTGCTTTCATTCTCCACCGCTGTGGGCATGGCAAAGCTTTATTACAAAGCACCAGTTCATCACTGTGTGAGTCCTGGAATTCTAAGGGACAGCGGACTTGGGGGAAATCCTGAGTTTTGCAGAAATACAAGAAATCTTCAAGGGGGAAAAAACCCTAAAACGAGGGGAAATCTGAAAACAGTCCACGAAGATCAGGTTCTGGGATTTGTCATTGAGCTGTCCTGGGAATTCCCCAGTGCAAACTATAAGGAGAGAGAGAGAGAGAGAGAGTGTTGAACGTTTAAGATGAAGTTTTAAAATGGCCAATCACCCTCCAAGCCTCCTTTTCACCTGAAAGGAGACTCTGTATCTATCTATCTATCTATCTATCTATCTATCTATCTATCTATCTATCTATCTATCTATTTCATTTTTATACCGCCCAATAGCCAAAGCTCTCTGGGTGGTTAACCAAAGTTAAAAATAGCAAAAACAAGAAAGACGTAAAGCGACAAGTCAGCAAACGATGAGACCACAGAAATTGTAGTTGAACTGGCACAGAGATGTAGCAGCGATACAGGATAAAATGCGGTATTGAGAATGAAAGTGCAAAAGTTAACTATGTGCACATGTTGAAAACAGCAAAGAATTCAAGCACACCTTAAGGACTGGCCAGCTAATTCTGGCATAAGCTTCTATGAACACTGTTCATTTTGTAACCAGGTTAGGGTACAACCTGACAACCCCCCGGCACTGGTGTGCGGGTGGGGTGGGGGGTGTAATAGGATTATTTGAAAGCCCAGCTCCACGCTTCTGCAACCGTGGTGCTTTGACCTTCTTGCAGACAGCAGGGGAGCATCTGCTGCTCACTGACTCTCTGCGGTTGGAAATTGGTGTGCCGGGAGTAGGGAGGGGAAAGTCTGGGGCTGTCGCATAAGTCCCATCCAAACGGCTTCCGTGCCTTTTCCTCTCTCTCTGGGTTGCTTCATCTAGGCCGCTGTGCAGACTGTCCAGAGGAGGTGTAGGGTGATGTACGGGGCTTTGGAACTGCTGCTGCCATGCCCTTCTCCCGTAATGGATGCGCACCGGCCTCTGAGTTTGGAGGCCTGCATGCAGTATGCATGGAAGGCACTGGGTTGCTCCCCTATTTTGGCGCACACACGCATGGATGGGCCAGGCTAATCTGCTAATTTTGAGGGTTGCTTTCACGTGTGTTTTCCATTCCTTAGCGTACAATGTTTAGACAGAAACGAGGCCTTCACCTCCCAGCAATCCTGAGCCAGCCATAAGATCACACCCTTTAACACATTTTTGATCCTTTTCTTTGCAGTTTGGGATTTTCTGCATGAGACATGCATCATGCATTCATCATTCCCTACGCCCAGTTGCTTACATGGTCTTTGGATGACATTATGACTTGCCAGTTTTACTTCTATTTCCAACCAGCCCTTCTGGTTGGAATTTTTAGATGCAGGAAAATGGGGTATTTTAATGTTAAAAGCAAAAGAAAGTGTCATGAATTTGCAGTATGCCATTATACTGTTAATTTATATTGTTTTATTGAATTCTATTTATTTATGGTTGTGAGCCGCCCCGAGGCTTCGGCGAATGGGGGGGCATAGAAGTCCCCTAAATAAATAAATAAAAATAAATAAATAAATAAATAAATAAATAAATATACTACAGTGCCACCTAGAGGTTATGCAGTGGAAAAGCAGGAAGAGAAGCATTTAGGTGTAAGGCTTGCAGAATCTCAGTTCTGCAGGAAAGCCTAAAGTAGATTCAGTGGAATAACAGACAATTAACGGCCTTGAGTAGAAAAGCACTTTGTGGTTTGGAATGAGACAGAAATGTGGTTTGGAATGAGAGGTGAGCAGGTCTTTAGATGGTTGCTGGCAAGTCTGGAAAGTAGATTTATAAGCAAAGGGAGAGCCATTGCTCATTGGTTGGGCCCATGATTCCAGCCAGATTTAGTCGAAGGCTTTTCTAACATTTAGAGAACTAGCTAAATACATTTATTATATTTATATCCCACCTTCTCTTCTGTGAGGAATGAAGGGGGCTTCCATTTTCTTCCTTTGCTCTGTGTTACCCTCACAGCAACCCTGTGAAGTAGGTTAGAGGTGGGTCATGACCTTTTCCCCCCTGCAATGGAGGGCAGGACACGTTCCAATGAGCAAAGCTCAGGGATCCAAGATTTAGGGTGGATGCCAGGAAGCACTTCCTGACTGTTAGGATCCCTGGGGTATGGAATGGGCTTCCACGGGAGGTGGTTGAGGCCCCATCGGTGCGGGTGTTCAAGGACAGGCTGGACATGCACATGGCGGGCATGTCGTGAGTGGAGGTGGCTGGAGCCGGGGGTCGGACTAGATGGCCCCTTCTGGCTCCCTTTGTTTCTATGTTTCTGCATTAGGCTGAGAGGCAAGGACTGGCCCAGAAACACCCATAGTGAGCTCCATGGCTGAGTGGGGACTAGAACCCAGAGCTCCCAGTTCCACTCCAGCCCCCTCTCCACTACTCCACACTGGCCCTGACTGGCACTCCATGCAAATGCCAAGAGGATGACTCCTGTGTGATGACCATTTTGTGGCCATCACTCGTTTGATTGCTCAGCGTTCTGCCGGGGGCCGGCATCGGGGGCAAGCGTCCTTGGGCACTTGCTGAGACTCATGTCGCAGCAGCGAGTTTCCCACGGACTGCCACAGCTCCGAGTCCCACAGTTGCTGCCAGATGTTCAACAGCTGAGCTTCTCTGGTCCTGACAGAAGAAGAGCGCTGTGAAGGACGGGAACAGGGCCTGCCATTGGCTGCTCAGGGTGCTTTCCCGGTGGGATCCAGGCCCAGAGATGGAGTGGACATGAGTCCTGTTTTGCAGAGGAGCTCTTCTCTGCGAAGGAGTGTCCACTGCATGTACAAAGAGGATGAACCATCCAAGGGATGAGCCAAAGGGTCGTGAAATTGTTCATCAACAGTAGGGTCACCTGGTTCTGTTCTATAATGACAGATACTATACTTCTGATTAATTGAAGAATGCATTTCTGTGGTTAGGCTTTCCCTGACTTATAATCTTTCACAACACTGCCCTGTTTTTGGTCTTTTTGTTGCCATGAGTTTAAGGTATGTATTGATTTATACTCTTTGTGTACTGAGTTGCATGCGTTTTGATGTAAACCACTTGGAAATTCTGCGCTACTGAAACAGCGGAAAAACAAACAAATACTTTCAGCGTTGCAGCTGTGCAGGTACATTGGCATGTGGGACACTGAAAGCAAGACGAGTCCCATTTCGTCCCAGATTTGTGGTGCATAATTTAGGTCAGATTTGCTTGCAATTTCTTCTTTTTCATGCAGATAACTTATCAAGCACTGCCCAGAACCAGGAAGAAGCAATAAAATTCTGAGGCACCAATTGAAAGGTAATGTAAAAGGCATGGCAATAAATTTCAGGGAGAAGTGATATAAACACAGGCAGGCTGGCTTGACTTCTGGCAGTTCTTGCAGATTTCCTGAAACATTTTAGAGAAGCCCATCCGAAGACCAGGTGCTCTCCTTTATTAGATCCTGGGACGTGGAAAACATCTTGCGGCAGGTCTTGTCCTGGAATCGTGATGGAAGGCACGGAAGTGGAGTAGATCGAGCAAACTTGGATTATTCTCACTGCATCCTTGCCAGGTAAGGGCTTGTTTGCAGGTTTGTTTCGCAAAACATCTTGCAATGAGGTCACTTCAAATGAACAAACGAATGGACAAATTAAAAATGTGTTGGCTAAGGAGGAGCTCACACTGAACCCTGCCACTAAACTGGCACTGTGACGCCAGCAACTTAGGAAGCGGCCTCATGTTCCTTGGCATCTCCTGCTAGGGTTGACCGTGCTGGGCCTGATGTCCAGGGGCCAGCTGGGCAGAACGCAGTCTCCCATGTTGCAGGATGAGCTGGACCACTGGCCGAAGCTCTCTGGGGTTCCAGGCGGAAGGCTTCCCTGGCCCTGCTGGAGATGGGCCGGGCAGCACTCTGGAGCATGAGCTGAGAACTCTGTGGCCCCTACAAAGCCATGCAACGCTGGGAGAACTGCACCCAGCAATGCGTGCAGGAGGTGGCTTGCGGGTGGCCACCTAATGGGAGCAAACTGGAGACTGTAAAGCAAACCAGTTTGCTTATGCAAGTTCCATGGCCAAGCCTAGGTTTGCTGCAGAGTGAAACCAAAACAGGGTGAAGAAGGCAATGATCCTGGAGCTGAGTTTCTGGCGGATGACTAAACACCACTGCTGGTGCGGTAGCCTTCCGATACGGGCCCGATGCAATGCAAAGGCAGTGACAGGAACCACTGTTGACGAAGCGCTGGCTGCAGCCATGTGACTCTTCTGCTCTTACATGGATGGGGGCTGGCTGCAGGTTGTTGGGGGCTATGGAGCAGGACACCATCTGTGGGCCCCTTACGTGGGCAAGGTCTCCCTTCCCACTGCCCTTGTGCCCGTCCGCTTTGCTCTCCACCCTCTTGCTTGTCATTTCCAACAAGCAGGCGGAAGGATGAGTTTGCAGGCCAAGCGGGGACTAGAACCTGCTCTCCCAAGTCCCATTCCTGCACCCCGACCTTACACGGCACTGTTTCATCCTGCCTGATCAGGGACTTGGGAAGGTAGGCAGTGGCCCCATCCTGGTCCATTTAGCACCTGTTGACATGGATGGCCAGCAGTGTCTCTCCAGCGCTTCGTTTCCTCTGACCTGCCTGCAGATGGTGGGGATAAAACCGAAACCTTCTGCATGCAGAGCTGATGCTTCTCCACTGAATGTCCCCAGCAGGGATGTATGGTGGCCCAAGAGCAGAGAAGGCAGTCACAGGGGTGTTTAGATGCAGGCACAGACAGACTGTAATCTTTCATCGCCTCCCTTCTCCAGAAAGTACATCCCTCTGCTGTCTGGATCATGCTTCAGGGATGAGAGAACAAAAGGGGATCTCACCGCTCAAAATCCTTTATGGCCTGCTGGTTTATGTCAAAGCCTGGCTTCTCCTCTCAGGTATGAATCGTAAGGGCCACACCTGAGCCAAATCAGGGCATGCCCGCCTTTGTGTCTGCTTGCCTCTGAATCCAGGCGCATGCTCATCTCAGAGGCATGTTGGGATCAAGATGAACCAAGGCCCTTCAATCTGCTTTGCAGACGTGGGGCTAGGTGCCCAAAGCCAGACCGTGCTCCATATGTTACGAGAGGCATGCATGTGACACATGAGGTTCTGCACAAGCGCAAGGGGAAACGTGGGCCTTGGACTGTTGATGCTGCAAAATCCAGTAACTGGAGCACTTCAGCATCGGTTTCGGAAGGACAAAAAGGGCTTCCATGCCCACATCACAGAAAGCAAGGGGAAAGGCCGCACTGAGTGCTGACTTTGTGTGCAGAATCCCTGGGAGCAAACCCAGACATCTCCTCTGGGTCGGAACAAGTGCTTGCGAAGCTCCTCCTTGCCAGTGACCCTGCGGAAGCTCTGCCGGTCAGAGCAGAACACACTGGCATGGATGGACCCGTGGTTAGACCCAGTGTTTAGCTAGTAGGTCCAGGTATTTACGAGCGTGTGGGCCAAACCCAAATGACCAAGCAGGGCAGAGGTGGGAGATGTGGAGGTTTACCAAGGAGTGGAGAAGGCACACCAGGAAAAGTCTGTCTGTCTGGCGATCATCTGGTGAAAATGAACGTGGGGTCCTTAATGGGCTGCGTGGGGTGGCCAGGACCTGATGGTATGGAGGGCACTCATCCACGGGCTGACCAAAGTTGGAGATTACGTGACAGAGTGTAACCACCGCATTTCAGGACAGGGTAACTTGCTGCACTCCGGCAAGGACTGTGACTTGCTTTGTGCGTCCACAGTCCCAGGTTTGGTCGCTGGCATCTCAGACTAAAAAGTCAGGCAGAAGATGCGGGGGGGGGTGGGGGCGCTCTCTCCCAGATTGCTGGAGCAGATCTTGGGTGACAGCTGGACTAATGGTCTGACCCAGTACAATGTGATTGCCTGCATTCCAGAAATGCAAAATAGTTACACGGTAGCTGTACAGTATCTGTTTTGTCCATCTCCTTCCATTTTCCCCGTAAAGTCATTGCTAAAGAGGTTGTGGCACAGATGCTGAGATATGGAAACCCATCACATGACCAGTGACTCATGCCATGTCAGCCCTTGACCTTCAGAGGCTTCCATTCCTCATCAATGCGGCTGCTTGCAATGAATCATATGGGAATCACGCCCTTTCACATGCAGCAGGATTTAGGTGGAAAGGTAACACACCTCGCTGCCAGCCCCTCCTCCAGGGCACACCTCTTGGAATGAGTGGGGAAGGTCTCGATGTGCGTAAGCTTCTGTGTGAATTGCCAATAACTCAGCAAGATTTACAGTGTGACAGGTAAATATGGGCAGGGCTGTAATGGAGGAATTCAGGGAACTAGATTTGCGGAACCGCAACGGGTCCGGATGCTCAGCACTTCCCTTTTCAGAAGCAGGCAATCTTTCCGCACATCAGGTGGATCCTACCAGGGGAGATGTCTCCCAAGCTGGGGCCCTTCCGCTGTGTTGGCTAGCAATTCCCATCACTGGCCACGCTGGCTGGGAATGCTGGCAGGTGCAAGCCAACACATCTGGAAGGACTAAGATTTAGGAAAGCCATATCAGGGCAATGCAAGTCTGGTCAGCTGAATTCTGCCTTTCGAACTTACTTTCCATGTGTATTGCATGGTGAGGAACGGAAACCTTGAGACTAAGAGAACTGGGATTTTTCCTAGGATGGCTGGGTGTGTGTTCCATCATGGTCCTCCAAGACAAGGTGGAAGAGATGTCCAACAGTCAAAGGAGAAGCTGCCCTGAAGGTAACTAGTCCAGGAGTTGCTCCATCAGTAACTTGAGGGTTTGACTGCCTAAGCGTTGGCTTTCTGATATACAGGAAGGATCATGACCTTCACTGTGTTCAGCGCCATGGCTGCTCTTCTGACATGGGCTGCCTTCCCCCAGCAAGCAAGCACTGTTGTTTTACATTATTCATTTTGTCTGTTTATTAAAACGGTGATTATATTTAAACTTCTGCTCTTTTCAATTGCTTCTGGTGGCCACAGGCTGCCTAGTAAATCGATGGAATGAACCGTCCCTGTACCATTTCTTTTGTTACATGCTTATTCTCAACAGAAACGGCATCTCTGCAAGGGAAACAACTCTTTTTGTTGGGGCAAACAAATAAATATGTTTCCTTGGCTGTGCATCACATGCCTAGACTGTGCGCATTTACCGTCTGCATCGATCTCAACAAAACGGAAGAGAGCGTGGGCACGTGGGCAGCGTTTTCCTATGACACCCGCAGCAGTTCGGTGAACATCCGGGATGTGCAGCTGGCCCTCTCCGTCAACAAGTCTGTCCTGCAAATCTTCCTTCTGGGCACTCAGACTGACCTGGGAAGGGATTTCTCGCCCTATAGGATGCACCAGGTGTGCTGTGTGTGGGACAGCTCGGCTGGCCAGTTCGAGCTCTTCCACAACGGGAACCTGGCAAACAGCCTCAAGATCCATAACGCGAGCGGCAAGTGCCTGAAGCCCGGCGGGACCCTGGTGCTGGGACACCTGCACAAGAACCAGGATGGACACCTCGTCCTGCTCTCCTCTTTCATTGGCTTTCTGCACTATTTCCAAATGTGGGATCACGTGAGGACGTCGCAGCAGATGGCCAGCTGCGAGGAGGGCAATGTTGTCAGCTGGCAGGGCAACTGCTGGTCCCTGATCCACGTGAGGACCGAATCTGACCGGAATCAGCGTTGTGGTGAGTGTGTTGCAGAGCCCGGAGGCGTGTCTTGGGCCCTCTTTGGGGCTGAGGCCAAGTGCACATTCCAGGATGCTCCTGCGGGATCGCACCTAGTGCTGTGTGGCCCAAAGGGAAACAAAGAGCGCTGCAGGGGAGTACAGCCAGGGCAATATAAAAATGCCAATACATGTTTGCCTAAAGTTCTTACTTTACTGCCAGTGCCTGAGCCAAGAGGCCTTGGAGAGGCACTGCAGCCTTTGCAGATGGGGAAAAAAAGATCGAGCCATTCACAGAGAATCAGCAGTTGGGAGAAGGAACTGGAGGAAGGAGTGCAGCCACCAGAGGGCCTGGCGGAAGAACTCAGTGGGGCAGCATTTGTCTCAGGGTCTGGGGCCCCCCATTTCTGTGATCAGTTCTGTGCACAAGTCCCCACTGTAGACATTGTGGAACAACTGGGTAGAGGACACCCCTCTGAGGACATTTCCTTGGGAGGACATTCCCAGCCAAAATGTGCCTTCCACCCCCTTTTCTGTTTGCTAAACTATGACAAAGGCTGAGCTTTGTGAATCCTGCAGAATGACGGGCTGTAAAGTTTATGTGTCCATCCATTGTGTCATATATCTGCCAGAGCACATGAGAACTTTCGTGCATGCTGTACGTTCTTTTTCTTACTCTTGCAGTTCTTGTCAGCAATGGTTTATTTATGAACCCTGCAACAGGGATAAGGACAATGCAGGGATAAGATAATAGGGATAAGGACAATGCATTAGAAATGTCTTTGGTGGACAGACTTTCTTTTAAACTGAAGAGAATCCAAAGCCAAATTAGGTATGACTTTTGTATCTAACACCCAACATTCTTCCAAAAGACCCTAAAGGTAGGATTTTAATTGAAAAGTAATCCCCCATTAATGCTGATAGGGGAGGCTTCCTCTCAAGGCAAATTCCCCTCTAGAAGAAGGATTTTCTTCAGGATTTTAACAAGGTAGAAAGGGGGTAAATCCCTGCTTCCCTCACATTAGGTCTGACCCTGTTAATTATCAGCCCCTTTGCCCCTGGCCAACGCAGTTCTCATTTAGAAAACCCACACAAAGTTCCCTTTAATGCCTGGTCTACTTTGGCTCCAAATTATGTCAAATTTTGGAGGAGGAATGGCTCCAAGTGTGAAGGCCCCCCCCTGCCCCCCCCCAGGGCAGGCAGGCAAGCAGGCAGGCAGGCTACTCAGGTGCTGAATTTCACATGGGGCGCTTTTCTGTTTAAAGGCATACTCGATACAAGTGCTTTCTCCTTTGCTGTATTTATGTACTTTTCTCTTTGAAAGGAGCCGCTCCACCTCTCACCACTGAAGCACCAAACTCCACGGTTACAGGTACGCACTCTTTGGGAAGGGAGGATGAGGACTATCCAAGGCTGTTCCAGAAGTGTCCTAATTTTGTGAGAGTGCTATTCTTTGGCAGGAGTCAGAAAAAGTGGCACTACCTTTGCCAACCTGGTAACCTCCAGATGCACCAGATTACATCTCCTATCAGTCCCAGCCAACTTGGCCCCTGCATGAGCAGCCAATGACCATGACAGCCAGGGGTGATGAGAGGTGTAATCCAATGCATCCAGAAGGCATCAGGCTGGGGAGGATAAATGAAGCAGTAAAGGTAGGGAAGTTCTGCCTTCAAATCGCTCCTCATCACATTTGTTCACCGGGAACTGGCAAGATGTGAGGCAGGGGCCCTTCACTTGCAGTAGGGCGTTTTCCTTGCTCTGTGGCCAGATGCCCGGTGTAGAACAGGAGCACATGTTCCCTGCTTGGCGGTTCAGTTCTTCTGGCCTGCGTCCAGTGTATTGCTCCAATCTTCCTCATCTGAACGAACATAAAAGCCCCCATGAGTAGACCCAGAGCACACACTTGATCCCCAGAATTTACCTGGGTCAGAACGTTTTGAGATGGCACTGGCTGCTGCACGAGAAGCGCCACCCATGACTAACAGGGTTCCACAATGGCGTATGGAGACTTTGCACATTTGCCGTGGTTGCATATGATGCCCGCATGCACATTGCTAAAATACTTTAGCGCTATTCAGGTCAACCATGATGTTATTTACCCTCCGAAGAGCCAGTGACCAATGTTGTTTCGGTGTTCGCGGGGGGGGGGGGGGGGGGGAGAGTCGCGCCCTGCACATGAGTCACACCTAATGGCGAAAGTCCCCACATGAATACAGTCAAATGGAAAGTCTGCAAACGAAGCTGGCCCGGTAAAATCACCAGCGCTGTCAACAACAGCCAAGGTGAGCAGGGCCCTGTACATTCTCCCTCCTCTCCTTTACTGCAGTGACCTTCTATAACATCCGCATGAACTTTTCAGTGTCCTGCAAACCTCGAAAGACATTTGACTATTTTGATGTTGAAAAGCTCTCTACAAATTGGGCAAGTATCACTTACAGAGTATGTAGAGCAGATAAGAAAGAATATAAATGAACAGTTTTCAGGCTGTGTCCCAAGGAACTCTGAGATCGCTGAGAAAGGGCTCTGCAGAGTAGAACCTTTTTCTGCGCTTTCGTCAGTCACTTTTCTGCTAATGCATCGCAAGGCTCAAAAGCAGTTTTTGGTTGTGGGTATCCAAGTGCCTCCAGCCTGTATGTGGGGAGATTATTCCAAAGATGAGATGCTTTTCCTGCTTGGTGGGGGATGCTAGGAGTTGTAGTTAAAGACCTCTGGGAGGCAGAAGGTTCCACATTTGGCCCAGCCTTACTGCTGGGCAGAACGAAGCTGTTGTCTCAGGTGGCAGATACTGGAGGGGTGGTGCTGAGGTGTTGGAGAAGAGACCGCTGTGCCGTGCAGATCCTGGGGCAGTCCGTTGCCCCCCAGTGTAGGATTCTGTCCCTCTACAGTGTCTGAGAGAGGGGCATCTGCCGGTCCAGGGACCTTTGTGGAGCAGACAGGAGAGAAGGAACAATGTCTTGGTTGACCTCGTCATAATTGTTAAACAAACCCTTAAGCATGTTCACCCAGGAAGTTCAGTGTCGTGTTTAACTTTTTTCCTCTTCTATAGTTTAAGACAAAATTAAATAATTCCGAGTTTGTCCTAACAAACCATCACCTCAAGACAAATGCACAGTAAGTATTTGATTCATGTTTAAACATTTGGCTTGCTACTTCCTGCCCTTCAGATATCCTGTATCAGAACAGAGGTGGCTACCTGAAGCCGGCTAGTAAACAGGACCTGTTGGTTTAATTCACTGTTGCAAACTGCCCAGAAAACTTCAGCCAGTGGGTGATATAGAAATGAAATTAATTTACACACTTCTGACCCATTGATAATGTCAAGTGTGGACTGCTAGGCAAAATCCTCATCTAAAATCCAAGTGGATTACTGGAGAGCAATTTTTTCTGGATTTTGAGGTGATAAAGAAGGTTAAGTTGATCTTTGCTATGCATTTACTTTCTCTGCAAGTGTTATGAATGCTTTTCCCTTGTCCACTTTTTCTGCTCACATCTGGGGTATTCTACATTTTGCAGCTAATTTGGTCTTTCTCATCAAGTAATCGAGTTTCTCACTCAAGGCACCCCAGTGTGCCCCATCTCACACTTTGGGGTTTACTTTTGGAATTCCTATTGGGTACTCAAGGCAGTAGAGAACCCCAAAGAAATGATATTGAAATACAGTTGCCTTCCCTTAGTTTATCCCGGTGGGGAGCTATCTGTCCTTTACAGCGGGGCACATTCCTTTGGGGGGGGGGAGACCTTTTGGGAACCACATGTTGGGGGTGTGCAGGACCAGAAGCAAACATGGGTAGGTCACCCCCTTTCTCTCTCTCCATCTGCCACTACCTTTCCTCTCTTCCCTTCCTTTTGTGCACTCAGCAGGTGATGGAGAATGTAGGTGAAAGTGAGCAGGCGCTTTGAAGAAGGCTAATGAAATTAGGCCACAAATCACTTGCTAACAGGGCTAAGATGCCACAGCCTACAGTTCTATCCAGAGCCTGGTCTTTGCAACTTGCCAAATGCTCCCTCAAGGGTGTCTCCTCTCCCTGACATTAGGTCAACTAGATGTTGCTCTTTCTGCTTGTCATGACTATGAAACATTAGCTTCTCCCCTGTTTTTATTGCAGACTCAATGTCCTACAAAGTACAGAGGACATAAAACCCAGTGTATGTATTCTGTATACGATAACTTGTATTCTTCTATTTCCTTTGATGTAAAAAAATTGTTTAGTGTTTTATTTACCTTTTCCTTTATTTTGCATTTGTCTCATGCTTCTTAGAAATTAGTGTCATGGCTTTTTTCCTGCCTGCATTTTCTTCCTGAGGCAGAAGGAATTGCCATGGTAGCAGTGGAAAATGTACCATGGTAACTGGTCTTAGTTTTTGGTAAATACATCTTGCTTTTATGCAGTATACAGGGATGAATAAACACACCATCTCCTCATATTCTTGACTGCTTTTTCTCAGCACAAACCACTAAGCCCATCTTGAGCTGATTGCTGTTCAATTTATTTATTTACTGAAAATATTTCTTGGCCACCTTTCAGGGCAGAAGCCTTCCAGAAGCCATCTGCATCAAAAAATATGTAAAATTGGCATGATATTAAGTGTGTTTAAGATGCAACAAAACCAGTAAATACGTATTAAAAACAGCAATAAAACCAACAGGAAAGTCAGCATTAAACTGGCACCAATGGCCATCAAATTGGGGTGGAGGGGAGCCAGAGGAAAGGTCTTCTTAAAAGCTTCTGGTGATAGAATGGGGGACCCCTGATGGAAACTAATTTCAGAAGTGTGGGGCCAATGTCTTCTCCGGCATTATCTAACTGCTCTCACAGGTGGGCAAATGAGAAGGGCCCCTGTTAGTGATCTGGACTGCTTGAGCCAATTGTGAGCCGAAGGCAGCCGAAACAGTGCCAGGCTTCTATTCCATTCATGGCTCCTCTTGCATTGAGGCCAACTGGTCTATTCTTCTAAGGATGTGGAGAGCTGGCACCTGGATGGGGAACCACTGCTAGCACAAAATGCGGGGGAGCGGGGAGGAGGCCTAAACAGGCCTGTTGCTCAGCCCAAAACTGAACAAAAACCCAAACCAAGCAGCCAAACACCTAGCTGTGCCCTGGAAGTACTTCCAGCAAGGTTGGCCAGTCATTACATGCTTGTGAGTGGAACCTGAAGGTGGGCGTGTCGTGGAGGTAAAATGTTTAGCGTGACATGTACTGCAAGTGAAAATTCAAAGGCACCATTGGCCAGATTTTGCCATGGTGGGAGTGAGGAACCTGTGGCCCTCCTGGTATTGTTGGACTACACATCCCATCTTCCCAGGATCTGTTAAATCTGCTCTATCTGCCTTTTGTAGAGTTTGTGCCTCTTGTTCCAACACCGGCCCCTTAACAGAATTCAATTTTGTGCACAAGTGTTCCTGCAATGTGTACACATTTGGGCTTCTGGAAATACACAAATCAAATCTGCATATCCTCCCCCCAAAATGCATGGCAGGAAATGTGCATTTTGGTTAGTATTTTTAATTTTCCTAAGATTGAATTTGTGCAAAATTGCAGAAAGTTAAAAAAAGGGGTTGCAATCTGTGGAATCCACGGGTTGGACTTCACTGGCAACTGCTGGCAACATTTTCCGCAAGGAACGGAAGCGTGTCCAAATTTCTGATGCTTTCATGGCAATGTAATTATGAAACGTCTTTGGCTGCAGAATGTACTTTTTATTTTCCCAGGTATGTACAGTTTTTAAAACTGCTGGTTCCTTCCACCATATATCCCCTTTTCAGAGCTCTACTGTATCCAAGCGACAACCAGTTGCTTTAATTGCTCCAAGCATCCTTTTTCTTTGCGACAAAGTAAAACATCAAACAAGGCAATCATCAGAGCATGAAGTGTAGAAACGGAGAGTGATCTAAATAATGCGTGTGGCTAGGAAAATATGCTGTTAAAACGCCGAGACTGAAAGAGGGCAGTGCTGTTCAAAGCATTGGGAGTAGCACGCGTGCCAATCAGCTGCTATTCTTTCTTTCTAAACAGTCCTAATTGCGCCCATAATTGCATAAAACTCCAATCTACCCTTGCCAACGAGGGCTCACTTTGGTTAACTCGGTTTGCCTCTTTTTCTTTTCTGTGCTCCATCTTGTGAACAGAACATGGATGATGAAAAGCGTCTGCAAAGGTAGGGCTGCATTTTCCATAGGAGGGAACTCCATGCATGGGGCCTTTGGAGAAAGCTTTCTGCCAAGGCTCGTGTGCTGGGAATTCCTGCATCCTTGCCAGCACGTTGCCAAGGGCTCTGGGGGATTTCCGCAGGACCCTTGGAGCCCTGTGTGCTGAGGGCGGCGGCTGAGGCATGGTCCAGACGGTGCCAAGCATGGGCAGGAGGGTGTAACTGACTTGGTGCTCAGGGACAGCCCAGCAGGGCTGGCGCTCTGAACCTTTCCTTTGGGGCCCTAAATCTCAGGGAGGCCGTGAGTCCCCCAAACTGGGGTGGACCTCGGAAAGTCCATTTCCATTTGACCCGAATGAGAGCGCTCTCGTAGCCTGCTTTTTCTGTCTGCTCAGTCGGCACTTGTTTCAGCCTCCTGGAGCTTCAGTGGAAGTGAGATTCCATAAACTCCTACCCTAACCTGAAATGGTCCCATCGCCCCCCCCCCCCGTGCCACCTTGCGAAGGGGGAATGCTTTCCCTCCAGGCGGAATGCCAGCAGCCCAGGGTTCCTGCCGGCTGCCCGCTCCTCTGCCCAGCCTAGCCCTGTTTCTGGCCTCTGGACCTGCCCAGAGACCCCGATCTTACTACCCCTAACCTGAGGCTTAGTCCAGCCCTTACTGGAAATGTAAACCTTTCTCCCCGCAGAAAGTGCGCCTGAATGCAGCACTCGGCAGCCGTGCTCCTCCCGGCCCCTTCTGCTTCTGCTCTGTCCAGGCCAGCCCCTGCTGAAAAACCAGCTCTTGTGCCGCCACTTTTGTGGCCTGTTTTATGTTCCAGCTATTCTTCCAAGTCCATTGTCAAGGCCACATCCAGCCAAACTACAGAGGGGGCGGTGGGGAAGCTACAAGCCACCTTGCGTGGTGGGTATGCCGAAGACCCCCTGGCTATGATCGTGGAGGCGAAAGATGTGCACGTTGCTTTCTTTGGTAATGACACACGGCCTGCCCAGCCAGCCGCTCTCCTGGAGTGATGCAGATTCGGGGGCCACGGGGGGATGCAGCACATGCAGCACGGTTGGCAGCCGACATGGACACGCTGTGGGTACAGGGCTGGGGAAGGCAGCTCTAAGGCACCGAGAGAGGCATATGCAGTCCTGCCTCTCTTTCTTCCAACAGCCCTGCGAAGATGAACCATGGGCTGCTGTTGGGCTAAGCAAGGGGTATTTAATTCTTGCTTAATCCACAGTTACTGGGTTTGCAGGACACAACAAACCATGCTTGAGCACTGAATATGGAAATCCTGCCCAGTGCTCTGGCCACCGTGGTTTCAACAACCCATGATGGCTTGTTCTGATTGTAGGAAGCTGGTCAGGGACTGGCCCAAGAAGCCAGCATTGCGGCTGGGTAAGGGGCGTATGGGATCACTGAGGCAGAGGCCAGGTCCAGCTGCCACTGTAGCCCGCAAATTCAGCGCAGACTCAGGGCCCTGCTGTGCCTCCCAACTGTGATCCTGAGGGACCCCCCTCACCAGGGATGGGAGGCAGGGCTCACTACAACTCATGAGTAGACTGGGTGAGCTGTGATGCGGGCTTTCTGCCCGGCATCCTCTCAGTGGCAGCATACGATGGGAACCAAGCCCTGCGCACATCAGCTTCCCCAGGAGGAGGCTGATGCAAAGGTACCCTCCCCCGCCTCGCCACCACGGGCTCCAGATCTCCTCCTTGCGGTTGCTGCACTGCTCCTGATCCCAGGAGGAAGGGGATTCATGCTGAAGCGGAAACAGGGAAGCGGGGTGCCGCTTTGGGCCCATGATGGAGCTCGCATAGACACACCTGGCTGTGTATTATTGACAACAGGATGCTAAAGGTGCCGTTCTGATCCTGTAAGGCTCTTCTTGCTCTGAGATCCCCAGGTATGCTCCCAGGAGCAGGTCCGGTCGGAGCACAAAGGGACCTACCAGTGGCCGCGGATCGTTCCCACCAACACTGCTTACCAGCCTTGTGAGCGAAACACGGAGCAGGCCGCCAGCCGGGCCTGGTGAGTTCAGGCCCTTTCCTCTCTTTTATGAGCACATTTTTGACCTGCCTGGGGCTGGCACATCTCAAGCAGGGCTGGACACGTCCTTTGCCAGGGAAAGAGTCATTCACTGAAAAGGCTTCTGTATCACTCTTAACAAAACACCCAGGGCAGCTTAGAAAGCAACTGAACACACAGATAAACTATAGTAAGCAATTCTTTCTCTGTTGTTTTAAAGTCTGATTAATGTCACGACCGAGAAAGCGTACTGGAGGACACAAAATCTGACCGCCTGTCGGCTACTACAAGACCTACCAGACAGCATTACGGCACTTAAAAATATGACCATCACGGTAGGTAAGTGCCCTGGTGGGTTTTGTGCTTGTGATTCGGGGACACAATGAAAAAGCCTTGGCTTGGCCATGGTATGCACGAAAGGCCCTCTTTATGCTTCATGCCATGCAGCCTCCGCTTTCCTGCTGCAGGGAAG
This sequence comes from Varanus komodoensis, assembly GCF_004798865.1. Classification (NCBI taxonomy): domain Eukaryota; kingdom Metazoa; phylum Chordata; class Lepidosauria; order Squamata; family Varanidae; genus Varanus; species Varanus komodoensis. The sequence continues at coordinate 3,160,089 of NW_025336401.1, forward strand.
GTTTAAGCTGGGCTCCTCCAACCAGGAGAACTCCAGACGTGCTGGGTGGCGACCACAGTCATTCTCAGCCTGCAAGGGGGATGCAGACACAATGCCGAGAGCGCTGGAAGGGGCTCTCCGTGCATCCCAAGATCAGACGCCGCAGGCCAAGAGCAAAGCTCTCCTGTACCCTTGATCTCCCCCCTTCACCACCCTTCCCAGATGGCGCAGCGGTCCCACAGATCAGAGACTCGGGAGATCCCTGCTCTGGGGTGGGCAGTGGCTGGGTTGGTAGCTTGGCGCTAGGGGAAGCAACACCCTTGGGGTTGAGGGTGCTGGAGCCTTGGGGGAATCCAGCTGAGGGCCTTTTGTCTCTGGGCGTCCTAGCTCGGGCTTTGTCTTGGTTTGCCGCCATAGCAAATTTTGGCCATGCTGCCTTTGAATTCTCCCTTGAAGCGCATGTCACTCTAGCCATTTTATCTCTATTTCCTTCAGGCTGCCCTGTCTCTAGTGCAAATTACCTTCTCCAGGGCTCCTTTTGCAAAGGATACGCTGCCGGTTACCAGATAGATTGCCCATCAGCATCACAATTCAAAACAAAAAGAAGTGCATTGTTTTCTACTGCAACATTTTGTTGCAGTCTCAGTTGTTAACTTATAATGATCAGACAATGGACCAAGTTTGTTTGGGTTTTGGATTTTTTTTTTAATCTTTCATTTTAAAGGACGCTTGGAACATGTAAGTACTTTTGGGAAGAGGAAGTCATGGTTCGAGTTATAAAGACATGCATGCACACATGTGCCCATGGCTTCTTGGCCTCCATAGTTAACTAACATGGTTAACTAGCGTGTTACGTGTACACCTGAGCTATTATAGGGATAGAACTTCCATTTCACTTCTGCAAATTCCATGCTTGGCTGAGTCAGCAGGGTGAGCTGGACATATAGAAACATAGAAACAGAGCGAGTCAGAAGGGGTCTCCGGGGCCATCTAGTCTGACCCCCGGCTCCAGCCGGCTCCGCTCACGACATGTCCACCATGTGCACGTCCAGCCCATCCTTGAACCGATGGGGCCTCAACCGCCTCCCGAGGAAGCCCATTCCACACCCTCGGGGTCCCGACTGTCAGGAAGTGCTTCCTGGCATCCAAATGGAGCCTCGGTTCCCTGAGCTTGGCTCCATTGGAGCACGTCCTGCCTTCCTCTGCAGGGGAGAACAGGTCTCTCCCCACCTCCGTGTGACATCCCCTCACGTACCTGTCTGTCGCCAACAGATCCCCTTGGAGTCTCCTCTTCTCCAGGCTGAAGAGGCCCAGTTCCCTCAGTCTCGCCTCATACGGCTTCCCCTGCAAACCGGCCACCAACCTTGTGGTTGCACTGCGCTGCACTGACTCTAACCTGGCTATATCCTTCCTGCAATGAGGGGCCCAAAACATATAGGTGGGTTAGAAGGCACAGAGAGTATAGCTGATGATACATTCCAGACTGCAGGTGGGGAATGCCATATTACAGTGTTCCTTGTGTTAAAAACAGGCACTGCAGCTCTCTGCAAGCAGAAAACTAGGAAATAAAAGAGAAGGCTAGGCTAGAATCTTCCTGCCAGATATGCTGATCTTCTACCTGCGGAGAGATCTTCTGTTCAGCAGTGAAACCCGTTATCCAAAGAGCATATGTGGACTGGAATGAGTTTCTGGACACAGTTACGATCCTCTGAAATGTAAAAATTCAGTTTAGGGAAATCAAGCAGGATGTGCGTGTGTGTGTGCTCGTACGTGCAAACTGGCCCAACCTTTACAGACGAGGAAGGTCAGGGCTGCCATTTTTCATGTTTCAGCTGAAAAACATCCGCAGAAAACTTCTAAGAGACAGGCTAGTGGGCTTCTTTCCCAAGAAACGTGCCCATTCTCTGTTGCAGAAAATGCTGAAGATGTCGCAGATCACATTTTGGTTCTGTTGCATTCTTTGGGGCTGAGTAAAGAAGACATTGAGGTCCTTCTGGGGAAACTCACTGAGATCGCCAGCTGTGGGGAGATCAGCCTGACGCTTGCTCGAAAGGCTTTGCAAATCATAAACATCCTTATGACGGAAGGAGCCAATGTGCAGGAGCTGAAGATGGAGCGGAACAGGTACGGGAAGAGCTGGCAAGAGGAGCATTACTTTGTGCAGAAAGCAAGGCAGAGGGGCGATAGCCTGCCTGATGCAGGCATCATTGCCACAGAGGTAGCTTGAGGAGCCTCCCACAGCATAGGGGCTCCACATGCTCTTGGACTCCAGACTCCCACCATCCCTGACCATTGGCTTTGCTGGTCCAAAGGCCAGGTTTGTGTTCTGTCATGCAACTGGGATGGCCATGCTCTGAAGAAATGTCAGCATGACCTCATCATCATGGCTTCATACTTACTACTGAGCCCACACACTTGGACAGACCTGGGAATCTGCGTACACAAAGGCACAGCGAGAAAGGCTTGGTTTGCACATAATACTCACCCATGGATTATTTAATCCATGGTTTGTTGCTCTACTCAGGGTTCGTTTGAACAAGCTATGGTTTGTTTTCTCAGAACCTGGGTTGTTTGTTTTCCTCCCTCTCCCATTCCATCCCTGTATTCCAAATGATGTTGCAGTGCTGCACTGGCATATGTAGCTTTGGATTTTTGACCACTGCTGTCCATTCCCTCCATAGTCTGGTGGAACTACCTATGAACAACCCATGGTCCTGGGTTCACACATAATGGCAGCCCATTGTTTAAATAATCCAGAGTTCACAACCCAGCAACAAACCAGGGTTTCTCTCCCTGGGTTGCTCATGGTTAACATATCACATCATGGCAACTCAGAATTCACCAACCCACTCCCGGAGTTAGTATTATATTTGATTGAGACCAGACTAACATTGAAGGACTTTATAGCTCTGTCTGGTGATTTTTTAAAATCACCTAAAGGGTGAAGTAAGTGAAGCAATTTAATTTTTTGCCATGCTTCAATGTAAACTGTGGCATTTGTGGGCCAAACTTACTTCATGGGCTGGATTTGGCCCAGGGGCAGCCTGACATTGGAGATGTGGGTCCAATAACCATTGCCCCGGTCTTTAAAATACCATTTGGCAGCTTGGATTGGACTTAAATTTTTTAAACCATGGGAGAAATGCCAAAAATAGACTGCAATTTGCCAGAGGGATAGACTGTCTCATGGTTCTTCCTCGGTAATGCTTCCGTCTCATAAAGACAGTCTATCCCAAAGTGTATCTGTCCGGATCTTGGCCAACATCAAGCCTCTAAAAATGGCTGGCAAATAAAACACGCATCTGCCTGGGTCTGAAGATCCGAGGGACTCCAGACAGGGAGACTTCCTGCTGCACCTCCGCCAGATCCTTAAGACATCTGCTCCCACGACGTGCCCTTGCATCGGAGCACTAAGCAAGTGCTTTCGCTACAAGCAAGGGAAGCATCCGAAGGCCATTCAAATCCAGCACCTGGCAAATGTTCGGATTTTTCACTTTCACACTCCCTGTGCGAGTTTTGCCTAGCAGATGGTGTGAAACATTGTGAATCGAGGCAAAATTCCAAAGATGAGGAGACAATAGCTGTGTGGCTTCCTATTGTTATTGTCTGCCTGCTTGTTTGAAGTTTCACTTAGGTAATTCCCCTCTAGATCTGACTTCCTCTCCAGAGAAGAGCCTGGAAGGTGGATTGTATCTCCAGCCTTTTACCTGAAGAAATTGTTCTGTTCGTCACAAACATATCCCGATAATTATACTGTGCCTTTTGAGTAGATTTTAATGCTTTGGGGGGCAATCTGGGTTGTGAAACTGGGTACAGCAATCATAAACAGAACAGTAAATACTGAGAAGGGGTGATGGTGGAAAAAGGGAATGAAGTTGCCAACAGCAAACTGTGGTAGCTAGAAAATGATGGTGTGTTTTGGGTCCTTGTTGTCTAGCATCTTGAGATTAATGGAACAAATTGGCTTCCGGATGAAGTTTAGTGGGAGAAATCAGTCCGTCGTGCTGCCGAGGTTGGCACTGGCTCTGTTACGCCCAAATCCCCTGAATTTCCAAGGGCTTGCTTTTGGGGTAATGTCCTACAACTCACAGATGGATCCAGAGGTGAGGTTCTGTTCTGCCCCTTTTCCCATAATCTACCAGTTCCTGCCAGAATTTGGGAAGTCTTGGATCAAAGACTCCTGGCAGGTGCTTCTATCAAACACGGAGGTAAAACTGGGCTGTAGGGTTCCTTCCCTGGACTGTGGTGTTTGTGCTGAACATGCACCTCCTCTTGGAAAAGAGCATCATGCAAAGGAGATGGATGTGAGATTGTGTGGACATGACTTTGACTTCTCTTCCCTGCAGCTGGACATCCGTCAAGACCCCTTCACGACAGCCCTGGCCGCCATTTTTTTGCCAGGAGCGCTGCAGCATTACTTAGGGATGTCGTCTTCGGAGCCCGAAGGTCACACAAAGATTCAGTTCAGTTTCTTCAGTGCAACTTCACTATTTGAGGTAAATGGGGCAGCCGTGGAACTGCATCCGTAGCTTAGGAGTGAAAAGAAAGGGTCTATGCTGCAAAAGTAGTGCCAAGCCTTTGGAGAAAACCGTCATTGTGACGTGCCACCCAGCCAATATGAAGCAACGCCTTTCCAAGTGAGCTGTCCTTGGCAGCCCCGTCCAGCTCTTGGCAACTCAAGGCTGTGGCTTCCTGGATGGAATCGCTCCATCCCATATTTGGCCTTCCTTTCCTCCTCTTGCCTTCAATTTGCCCTGGCATTATTATAATTTCCAGCAAGTCTTCCCTTCTCATGATTCAGGGCAAGCAAAAGGAAAATCTCAGAATCTTCCCAGAGAGACGTTTTCTTGAGTATGTCTGCCTGCATTTCTCTCACAGGACAGTAGTTTCAACCAGGAAGTGCTGAACACCTACGTTGTGGGAGCCAGTCTTGAAAACACGTTAGTTCAAAACCTCCCGGAGCCAGTGAATATTATTCTGCAACATATAAAGCGAAATGTGGTATGGCATCTTATTGTCCCTGGGTGCATTTGCATTTGTCACACACCATGGAAGAGTGTTGCCCGATCGTTGCTTTGGTAGACGTGAGGCTCTGCTTCAGGAAACCGTGGACACGGGAGAACCAGGAGGCTTCTAGAGAGCTTCATTTAACATAGAAACCTCCCGGGCCATCTGGTCTGACCCCCGGCTCCAGCCAGGGCCACTCACGACATGCCCACCATGTGCATGTCCAGCTTATCTTGGAACACCCACACTGATGGGGCCTCAGCCAAGGAATGGAAGTGCTGTTGGTGGAGAGAAGGGAGAAATGGAGTGAGGGGCTTAATTGCATTCAGGTGTGGGTGGGGACCGCTCAGCCCATGAAGCTCCACAGCACGTCCTGTGCTGCCTTCTTGCAGCTAAGGATCTCTTCTCCATCGTGCCAGAGTGCAGGACACAGAATAACGGGATCACGCTTTGGGAAGCCAGGAAAAACCTCCTGACTGTTATAGCAGGATGACAATGGAGCCCATGCCCTAGGGAGGTGGTGGGCTCTCCCACGCTAGAGGCATCCAAAAAGCAACAGGACGGCTGTCTGCCGGGGATGCCTTAATTTGTGGTCCTGCATTGCGCAGGAGGTTGGGCCTGATGGCTTTTGGCCCCTTCCAACCCTACTATTCCATCATTCTCTGATTCTGTGGATGCACAGGAAGGTTGGTCTTGTAACAGAGGTAAGCAGAAGTGCATTCCTAGTCCACTACATGGCAGTCTTACATGCAGGGGCTTTGGAGCAATCCCCACCCTAAACATCTTGAGACCTTTGGGATCGCAGTCCTGAGAACTTCGGGATAGATGGGGTATACAGTAAATGCTCCAAATAAATAAATAAATAAACGAATGGCAAGGCTGTTCTCCATGTCACCTGTTGGACTCAGTTAGCACAGAGAAGCATTGCTGAGAGTCCATTAAGTCTATGGGCATCACAACCAGGTGCCACAACCATGAGGGCGCTAGTTGTGGGCCCATCATCCATGTCCAAATTAAGTGATGGGATGCAGACAGAGGACCTGAGCGAGCCGTTGGGATCATGTAGGTGGGAGCAGTCTATTAAGGCTGCAGCCTTGCATACAGGGGCTTCGGAACAATCTCCACCAAACGCAACCGGCCTCACTTGCGTGCAGAATGGCTTAGCGTAAACCTCTGTCTCTTGCTGTCCCCCGGATTGTGACACGGAGGCATGAAAGAAAAGCCAAGAAACAGAAGTGCTGAAAACAAACCCATCTTTACCCACGTCCTCTTCCTTTACAGGATCATGCCCCAGTGCGCTGTGTCTTTTGGGACTTTAAAATGCAGAGTGAGTATTTGAGGCATCAGACCAAACTCAATCAGCCTTTGGTTCCCAGGGACATATTCCGGTCCACCATCGCCTTCCCTGATGACTTCCCTTTGGTGGAGCCGCTCCTGCCCATCTCTTCCAGTTTCCAGTCAAGTCTGGCTGTCCGGTTTGTTTTGCTCAGTTCTGTGTTAATGTGAAGGGACAGGACCTACTTAGGGGTTTGGAACAGAACAGCAACCTCAGTTCCTTCTTCCTGGGAATGCTAGGACAGATGGTGCTGGCACAGAACATCAGTGTGTGCATCAGCTTCCGCCTACCTGGGAGAAAGGATGGCTCGAAACATGGCAGGGGTGTGGCAGGGGAGAGAGAAGGCGTGCCTTGAAGTTCCTTTGCTTCTGCCAGCTAAGGAAAGTTGGGGGTTTGCCTTGTGCTGGACTGAGATATTTTGAAGCCTGAATCAGGGTGCAAATGGAGTGAGCCACCAATAGCATCAGATGCTTTTAAACATGGAGAATGAGAGTTGACTCGATCTTTTCAATGGCCTTGGATTCAGATATTCCAATCGAAAATCCCAGTGCAACTATGCTAGGCTGGAGAATCCAATGGACAGGGATATTTCCTGCAGCATGCAAGGAACACTAGGAATTATTTCTCCTTTACATGCAAGGGGCTGCACTTCAAGAAAGAATTCTCTTTCTCCCTGCAAATGGAACCCAGCAATTTTTACATCTCTTCCACCTGCACATTTTGCAGCATTCATCTAAGTGGGCGATCTGCGACATGCATGCAATCCTTATCCCCCCGCCCCCCGCCCCCATCCTTAGCATACAGCAGAGATGGCTGCAGCCGGGAGCGGGGCCAGCACGAGTCTCTGCGCAGAGTCACGCTTCCCCTGCCGCCTCTCTGGAGAGGCTATAAATGGCGGTGGGTTGGCAGCCTAACCAGGGTGAACTATTTCGCGGCTATGTCTTTGGGCAGATGGCTTTGGTGGCTGGAATACGTCGGGGTGCGAAATGCAACGCACAGACAAAGATTACACGCTCTGCAACTGCAACCACCTGACCCATTTTGGAGTCTTGCTGGTAAGTTGTCGTCAGCCTGCAGTGGAATCTTCGAAGTCTCGCCTCTGAGCTCAGTTACGAGGCTGCGGCCGTGTGGATTCTGCACTTGCAGCCAGGTAGAATTGCTATAGCCCAGCTTCTTGGCCCAGTTGCCCTCTAGATGTTTTAGACTACAATTGCCCATGCTCCCCAGTCACCGATAACCATGCTGGTCGGGGATGATAGGACCCACAGGCTGTGGGGCAGGAAGTTGGTGAGGCTGGCATAGTGGTGAGCTGATTCTCAACCTACAAACCTACTTCTTAGCATGGTGCCCAGATGTTCTGCCCCATGGGGAAAGTGGCAGCTTCAGGGGGCAATTTCATCCAAAACCACCACACCCCCCTTGCCAGGGGCCCAATCCAGATCACACCTTCTAGCAGCTCCTCCGTGTGGTCAACCTGGGAACTGCAGGGGACAGTTCCTCAACTGAAGCCCCTTAGTCCCCGGACTGCCTCTCTCCTCCCAGGCTGACCATCAAATCCTCTGGTACGGGAAGGAGCATGGAAGGGTGTCCTGTTCCACTTGTGCTTTCCTCGAGCAACAACCTCTTCCCGGGCTCTTGTGTCCTGCTGCAACCCTTGCGTTGTCCTTTGGTCCCAATTCCAGCCAGTCCCACCAGCTCCTGGCTCACCTCAGACCCCTTCCCAAGCCCAGCCCTTCCTGACATGCATACAGAGTGCAGTCCCCGTGAGGCGAACACCAGCCTGCAAGCTCAGAAGCCAGTGCTCATCCAACACAGAGCCGTTCCTCCCGTTTTTGCTAGAGGACTCCTCGTGATGGCATCTCGGAGAGGCTGGGCATGAGGCTGGGCAGGCCCAGAATCCCTCCTGCTGCAGCGGCTCCATTTCTCCCCACCCGCCTTTCCCCCTTCTCCCAGCCTTGGAGGGTGGCTGGCACGGTCCCTTCCGTGTCAGCCGCAGGCGGTTGGCTGGGTGGGTGGGCAAGCTCCGATTCCTGGCTCTGAAGCTGCAGTGCTGGCCCCATCCTTGATGCTCCAGGCCATCGCCTGGCCTCCCACTTCCCACAGGCTCATTCCCTTACTCTTTTCTTAAGAAGTGTGGGAGAACTTCCTCAAACATTTATTTTACAGGCGTGCAAAAGCCAAGCATTTAACCTATGATGGGTATTCCAAAACATGCAATTCTTGCAGTAATGCTAAGTGGGGCAGAACCTGAGGAGTGTGAGAACAGTAATGGAGCAGGATGAAGGGGTTCTGCTCAGCCCTGGCCTTGGGCCCCCTGGGGAGCTTGGCCTTTCATCCCAAATATTCTGGGAGAAACGTGGGAGGGGGTGGGTGGGAAGACTGTTTTGGTCCCAGTGAAAAGGAAGCCAGATTTCTGGGCATCCATTTTCAGTGCTGAAACAAAAGTCACGTTTGTTTTTCGAGCAAAGGGTAACCAGAGGCTGCTTGCTTCCATGCTGGCTTTTAGGATTTACCTCGGACTCCAATCAGTGGTTCTGATGAGCAGATTTTAACACTGATCTCCTGTGTGGGGTGTGGCGTTTCCTCCATTTTCCTGGGGCTGGCACTCGTGGTGTATCTTTCCATCCAGTGAGTATTCTTTCGATGTTGCTTTCGGTCCCTCAAAGGTTGGTGGAAGGTTATGTTTGGGTTGGTAGATCCCTGGGTGATCTGCATGCCTCTGCAAGGGTTTCTGACTCCCAAATTCTTTAACCAGAAGTAACAAAATAAACTGCTCCCTTCCCATTATACTGTGGAAGCAAGAAGCTCAGGGTAAGAACTAGAGTGGATTTTTGGGGGAAAAACCAGTGCCCTTCATTCAGTTTCAAATTCTTTATTAATCCCTTTGCGTGAGGCTCTGGCTGGTGAACCTGGGGGTTTACAAAGCTCGGCTGTATGCCAATTTTTATTTGGATTTCATGTCTATTCTCACTTGCTTCACCCCAATAACCAGCACTGACATTAGGGCTCCTTTGTTACAGTTCTCCTTGGGTCCTCAAAAAGCATCTCCAAAAAGTCTGTACTGAGGAAAAACAGCCACAGGGTTTTGATCCAGGGCAAAGTCACCTTGGCTTGGAGTTGGTCTTGTTTTTGCTGAAAACCCTTCTTTGCCCCGTGGCGATTTGCCCTGAATGTTGTTCTTGGAAAAACTCTTACAGCAGGCTTTCCCAAATGGGTGTCCTTCATATGTGTTGGTCTACAGCACACATCACCCACAGTCTCAGTGCCTGGGGATGATGGGAATTGTTGTCCAACACAGCTGGAGGAAGGCTGCTGTAAATAGGCAGCTCCTTGGCAATAAGAGATGGGGCACATAGTAATAAATATGCCAAATAGACACAGAATCACATTTCTTTTCTGGACAAATGTATGTATTGGCTCTAAAAAAAAAAAATACACCTTTGGAAAAATGATCAGAGCTGCTGGAGCCCAGATAAAGTTGCTTTAGGGTGGCCAGGCCTATTTTTCAGAGGACAGTCCTCTATTTGAAAGGCTGTCCAGTCCAAGTCCTGATTAAAGAGAAAGAGACATAAGGAGGGAGAGCACAGAGGCCTGGAAGTTGAGCATCATCCATTAGCACCTGGCCACCATCCATTAGCACCAGGCACATGGGACATGTGGTCACAGTCCTCCCTACTATGGGGAGATGCATTGTATTTCTATTTGAATTGTAGCTATAATTTCTAAATTTGAATCTAAACATAGCCACAAACACATGCCAACAATGTGCAGGTTGGTGCCTTCTTTCTTGTGCAGGGGCGCATGTCCTCCTTTTCGGCAGTGCCGATGCGGCCACTTCAGGCCAACCGATCTGTGGGCCAGATATTGCTCACAGGCCACCAGGTGCCAGTCCCTGAGTTGCTCGCCACCCAGCGTGGGCCCTTCTGCACAGACATTCTGCACAAGCAAGTCCAGCAAGGCTTTTGTTCGGGAAGCAAGAGTTGCAGTGCAGGAGTGGGAGGTGACCTTCTTTTTCGTTCCAGAAAGCTCCGTGAGGACTACCCTGCTAGAATCCTCATCAACCTCTGTTTTGCCCTGCTTATGCTCAACCTTACCTTCCTGGTGAACTCGTGGCTGGCCTCGTTCCAGAAGCGCGGCCTCTGCATCACCACTGCCGTGGTCCTCCACTACTTTCTCCTGGTGACCTTCTCCTGGATGGGCCTGGAAGCCATCCACATGTACGGCGCCCTTGTCAAGGTCTTCAACACCTACATCACCAACTACATCCTTAAGTTTGCCATTGTTGGCTGGGGTAAGTATAGGGCTGGGCCTGCCACCAGTACTTGTGTGGGACTGGGCCCAGCCTCAAGCAAGGAGAACCATCAACTCAGAATGGCCCTCCCGCCCTTGAGATCGGCAGCAGATGCCCTTCTCCGGGAACCCTCCGTGAAGGAAATTAGGAGGGTGAGTACCCGGAGGAGGGCCTTCTCTGCGGTGGTGCCCCACCTATGGAATGCGCTCCTCAGAGAGGTCCGCCTGGCGCCGTCGTTATTTGTTTTTCAGCTCCGGGCTAAGACCTTTTTATTTAAAATTTATTTTAATTAACTTATTATGTATTTATAGGATTTTAAATTTTAGCCGAGATGTTACCGGGTTTTTTAATCTTTAAGTGTATTATTTGTTATTTATATGTTTTAATTATGTTGTGAGCCGCCCTGAGGCTTTGTTGCGATGGGAGCGGCATAGAAATTTTTTAAATAAATAAAATAAAAACCTCCAAATCCTGGTCCTGCACATTGTACAGGCCCATGCAGAGCAGTTCAGATGGTCTAATGCTAAGCCACCTTCGGCATTTCGGAGGCCTGGCTCTGGGCCCAAAACCCACCATAATTTAGCCTACAGCTCTTTCTGCCCATGAGGAGAGTCATTTCCACCCTTTAATGTGGGAGGGGGGGAAATGACACAAAAACCAGGAAGCACCGTGGCTAGCTGGGGGAAAGGAGCCATGGCCATCTGGAGAACACCCTTCCCTCCTCCGGACCAGCTTTGGCCCCCGGGCCTGAGGTTGTCCACCAGGGTCTAAAGCGGAAGGTTCCAATTTGTGTTCTGAGAAGCCCTGCAACTCTGGGAAGGTCTAGCAGAGAGCTCCCACGAAGGCATCAGGACGAGTTTTGTGGAGGGGCAGCTTGGGTCCCTCTCCTGCTCTTGCATTCCCACAGAGGAGATTAGCTCTATCAGGGGCTATTCTCCATGGTACTGCTTGGGGCAGCCAGCCTGGGGGTACCTGTTGCTTCTGCAGTTGGTACTAGGTGGCCTAGAAAGACACTGCCAGAAATAAACCAAAACCTTGCCAAGCAATGGAACTGAGTCACCCAAAGAAGATAAAAGAGGATGGAGATTTGCATATGTAAATTTATCTTTATAGCTGCAAATTTAGAAGCAGCATCTATACTTAGATACAATTATTGTCCCGTGGTGGAGAAGACCAACCAGGTGACCTGCATGCAGACTCAGTCTTCTCGTCAGGTGCTGCCCTTCCTTTATATGGGTTTCCCTCTTTAAACATGCTTGGCCTGCACTGCAGTTCCAGTAGGGGGCAGTCCTTACCTCTTGCCAAAACAGAGGATGATCCTCTGCAGAGCAGGGCACCTGGCTCCAGAACCATGGTGGGCACGGAGATGCTTCCGCCCTGTAGACAGACAAAAGGCAGACAACTGGTGCCCTCCAACAGTTTTGGACTACCACTCCCATAATCCCTGCACATTGGCACTTATGGGGGTTGTAGTCCAAACACGTGGAAAGCACCAGGTACGGATGTCTGTGGCCTTTCTCAAGTTAATGTTTATAAGCTGGGCTAAAATGGTGCTTTCCCTTTCCTCCGTCAGGCACGATTATACCCGTGCTAATCATTTTTCTTTTCAATTCCTCCCTTTCTCGTTTTCTGCTCTGTGTGCTGTTAGGAGTTCCAGTCGTTGTCGTTTCTGTTGTGCTCATCATAAATCCAGATATCTATGGGCCTCAAATCATTTCCGAAAGCACAAGCCCGCGGACACTTTTGTAAGTCTCTTGTTCTGATAAACTCGACTTCTGTTTGAAATTCCAGGCAAGGGGGGAATGAGCCAGGAGGCTTTTGGGTCCACCAGCCATCTTGGATCCCCTTCATCCGAGCCTGAATCCGAGGCCAATTAATAATAATAACAACAGCAAATAACAACAGCAACTATCTACAGCTCCCAACAGCCAAAGTTCTCTGGGAGGTGTCCAACAATTCATAAAATACAATGCAAAATATAAATAACAGTAAAGACAAATATTTCATGATAAATTTAAAATGGAATTTTGACAACTTCAGCTAACACACATGCAGACAGTTTGGCCTCCTAAAACAACCTGCAATAGAGAGCTTTTTGGAGCCTTTAAACGACTCAGAATAAAAAGCCATTTCAGCCTGGTGTTGAAAGGTGGCAGTTGGTGCCACGCAAGCCTCAGTGAGATTTCTTTTAGAATTTGAGGGCTACCACAGAGAAGGCCCCCTCATTGCCACCAAGTGCTGGTGGCGGAAGGAAGGTCTGAGACCGCGGTGTCTGGGGGGACTGAAGCTGGGACAGGGTGTGCCAATATGTCAAGTCTGTCAGCCCCAAGCCTTGGATAGATTTCAGCCAAATGGTTCTCATTTAATTTAATGGACAGAGCAAGTTGCACCTGAACAAGCTGACGCAGCATCAGAAACAATGCGTTGCTAGGCTTGGCTGTTTGGAATGAAGCACTAGCAAAGGTAGTGCTGGGTACCAAAAAGATCTGGGGATGAGGCCCACAGGGCAGGGCAGGGCAGGGCAGGGCACAACCCTAATACGCATGTGCTAAGAGCTGGAGCTGAAACCCATAGGATGAAATAAATAAATAAATAAATCAAGAAAGAAAGAAGTGTCGTCCATTAATGATCCTGTCCCTTAAGCACATCCCTATTTGTAGAGGGATGTATGAACAAGAGGAGAGCATTTGACTTCAGGAAAAAAATTGGGCAGGATGACTGAAGAGTGGGGGGCAGCAGGAGGCGAAGACCCTGGGGCCAAGGCTAGCTCATCCAGGGGGAGGGGTTGCAGCAGAGATGCTGAGGGCCCCTTCCTTTGGCAAGGGCCCAGAGACGGCAGGGTGGTGGAGCAGAGCCTCTGGGCAGGCCCCCTCACTCTGTGCCCCCCATTCTGGATTCAGACTCTTGCCACGCGTGCATATCTCTCACCCCGTGTGCCCCTTTCCCTTGTTCCTGGACTGACAGGGTGGGCAGGCCACCTTCTCCGTCTCTGGGGGAAGGCATTCAGGAGGCCGCTCCAGCTGCCAGATGCCCAGCCCAGCTGTTAGTTCGCACAACAAGGAAACAATCCCACTTGCAGCCGCCACAACATGTCCCTGTCCATTGATTGACTTTGACAGTTGCTGGATTCAGGACGGTGTCGCCTTTTACCTCTCTGTGGTGGCCTATTTCTGCCTGGTGTTCCTGATGAACATTAGCATGTTCGTCACAGTCCTTCTGCAAATTCGTGCCGTGAAAACAAGGAACCGAGAGCGACCAGCTACCTGGAGCCAGGACTTCCTCCACGACCTGAAGCGGGTGGCCAGCTTGACTTTCCTGCTCGGCCTAACTTGGGGTTTTGCCTTCTTTGCGTGGGGGCCAGTGAAGGCTGTTTTCATGTACCTCTTCGCCATTTGCAACACCTTGCAAGGTAAGTCTCGCGCAAGACGACCCTGGCTTGGCCTGGTTGCCTTCACTACGTATTGTCCTTCAGAGTAGGGAAGGCTCTGTGTGGTTGAGCGCAAGCAGATTTGGCCCCGCTGGTGGGAGCAGCTCCTGCCTCTTTCGGCTGGCTGCCCCACTTCATTCCCCACTGTGGCCTTGTGATCGGAAGTCATGGAGGGGGCCACATTAGGGATTCATCCAGGAGCAAGCCTTGGAGGCCAAATTCCAGGTCCTGGAGCGATCCAAGCAGGGAACCCAGGAGGCACTGTGTCTCATGAGCCCCAGACACCAGACGGTCTCCTTGCAAACAGGCTTAATTGGCACTTGGCCGCTACAAAGCAAAGTCACTCTAACACCCCTCTAGTAAACTGGAAGTCAAGCCTTTGCACATGTCAAAAGTGATGCTTGAATCCAAGCTGGTGTGTTTTCCCTAAAACCCTTCCAGTTCAGTAGCTTGGTGGCTCCACAAAGGGTCAGATGATGCTCGAGCCCACTCAAGCCCTCCAGCTGGGCCGCTCATCTCTCTTGACGCCTTGTCATGCGGTCAGGGCCAGGCAAAGCAAATGCAGTCCCTCCCTGCCTTTGCCACTCCTCTTCCTAAGCATTCCCATCTTCAGCTCAGCTGGGGAACCTGTGGGCATCCACCTTGGGGGCACGAAAGCTCTGTCTCAAGGCTCCCCTTCTCCTTCAGAATCCCAGTCCTGCTGATCCTGGCCCACCTGTCAGGAGCGGCAACCAGCTTCCCTGAGCGTCAGGTGGGGAACCCACACTGGCCAGGTGAAGTTCTCCTCCCCGATCTTGGGAAGTCACTGCCATGCGCCAAGTCTCAGCATCTCCCGTTTGAAAGGATACCGTAGCAAGACTGGGAAAAGCCTGACTCAAGATATGGAACAGGCTCCAGATGTGATGGCACACAACACACACTGTATCTTCAGAAGAGACAATGCCAGAATCTTGGCTAGGGTGGGGAAGAAGTGTGGTCTTGAAAGAATATTGACTCTACTTTCCCATTTCTCTTAGGGTTCTTCATTTTTTTGTTCCACTGCCTCTTGAAGGAGAATGTGAGGAAGCAATGCCAAACACACTTCTGTCTCAACTATCCCAGTAAGATGCTGATTTTTTTTGGTTGTGCTTTAACCCCCCCCCCCCAACCATCTTTCTTCCCACCTGGAATAATTATCTCCAGGTGTGCTGGGTAGGTTCTCATCAGAACAGGCAGTCCTTCAGATACCCCAATTCCAAGTTGTATAGGTGTCGTTAATTTCATTTCTATAGTGCCTCACAGCTCAAGCTCTCTGGCTGGTTTACAACTATGCATGCCATTTACTGGTGCGCTAAGGAATTCGGAGCAATCTCAAACAGTCAGTTCCTTCTCTTGGTAGCATGAGGTTGGGTATAGCTGGGTACATGCAGTTCCATTGCAGAAAATGAACAATCTGGATTTGACACTCCTGTATCAATCGCCCTTGTATTTATATCTTCCACTATTAACCACCCCCTCTGCTATCAGGCTGGAAGGATTCCGCCAGAACTTGGGGATATCCTCTTCACCTGCAAAACCTTGAGTGGAACCCGTCACCCCATTCGTTGAGGTCCCTAAAGTCTTGTGCAACCATTTCCACATCTAATGGCTCAGGAGGTTTCCCAAAGGATAGTCCAGATGTTGGAATAAAAACCGGTGAGCAGAAGGAAAGCAGATGAAGGGTTGGGAGCAGGGGGGTGGGGGGTCAGCTGAACATGGGGAAGGGGGAAAACAGACCATGGCACCTCCTGTGTTTTGAAATGTCTTTTAGGTCATGCATCATTTTTAATGCTTCCCTGGGTAAAGAGGACCCCCCCCCCCCAAAAGAAGCCTTAGCACAAGGATCCTTTTTTTTCAATCCACAGAGAGTTTTTGTAGGGGCATGGACCACTCAGAAATGATGGACCACCCTTTCATTCTGCAGGCCTAATTTAATACCCTCTCTTGGTAATGGTGAATCTGGAGTCACTTCCAAAATCAAATAGTCTGAACTAATTTTTAGGAGTTTTTGTTAGTATAGGATAGTTAGTATATGATAATGCATCTGACTGGGATGGTGTTTGCCTGTTACGTTACTTTATTCAGATGAAATAAAATCCCACACTTCCATGCAGAAAACTCACATGCTGGAAAAAGGGCTAGACCAGAAACTTTCTCCCTGAAGTGTTATCTTTCCAGTTGGAACCTCCCATCCTCTATGAGGAAATACATCAAGTGACTGAAAAGTATTCTCCACCTAATCTCTAGCCCAAGTTTGCCGCAACCTCCGATGTGCACCCGTGGCATGCGAGACGATCCGGCTTCCTCGTGTGAGAAAGATGTCACCAACACAGGCTGAACTGTGGTCTCTTCAGAACGCCGGTTTTTTGCATTGAGGGCCTGCTTGGTTCTTTGCAACACTTGGGAAGCCTGCTCTGCTCTGCTCTGGCAGTCCCCACAGGCTAGTGGCCACCTTTAGATCTTATATAAAATTCCATCGCCAGCCTTCTCCAGATAATTGGCCAGCTTTGGGATTATACAGTTCATGGGATGGTGGTGCTTTTTGAAATCTGCCACTGAAAGTTTAGTGTAATGGCTGAGCAGGCAAGCTTGGCCGACCACTCCTGCCCCACCTGGGACCCACCAGGAACACTCTTCCAGGTGTCTCTCCTGCCCAAGTGGGAATGGGGCTCCAGCACCTGGCAAACCCCATTAGAGAACTGGGGGGCTGCGTCCACCTTGAGAGTGAGGAGCCCAAGCTGTGAAAGGCTTTCTGTGGGACTCACACATTCCTCCTGTCCCTTGGGCTGGTCGCCGCACCCCATTGCTTTGTCATGGCCCAGGAGTCAGAGTGCCTGCCAGCAGACGGGTGGGTGGATGGTGCAGGGAAGACGGGGTGTGGCGACCAGCCCACAAGGGCGCCCTCAAGCCACTGCTCCATCAGGAACAGCCCTGGGAGGGGAGTCCCGGGGGCAATTAGGTCAATGTCCTCTGTGCCTGAAGGAGCAGTCATCCTACCCTGTCTCTTTCTCCGAGAATTAATTCCCAGAATCCCCACAGCATGTCCAGGAACAAGAGGAGACCCCCACCTGTGTCAGTTTAGAACCGGACATGCAGTGCTCTTCTGGGGCAGCAAAGCCATCCTGGGCCGGGACTACCTAAGTTCCCATCTCAGGCTGGGTGGTTGCTGGGGCGATACTGCCAGGGCCCTGCTGCCAATTTGCTTGGCATCGGAGGATCTGCTTCAGCCTGAGCTGTCTGTGGTCCTGGACACCTGCAGCTTCTTCTGCCACTGGCCAGGACACCTCCAGCAAAGAGCACAATCCGCCAGAGCGACTGGAATTCAAGGGCTATAGAAAGAACCTTCTGTGGCGTGTGGGGAACAGGATATGCGCAGATTAGTGCCGCATCATGGCCAAAGGACCACATTGGCTGGCTGCTCTCAGAGTCAGTTGTCTCTAAATCATCAGCAAACGTATTAATGATAAAATTAGAACTCTGACTGCTTCACAAATGCAATGACAATAATAAATATGGCTTTCTTTCTCTAAATAATGGATAAGGGTAGCATCTGTTTAGAAACATGGAAACAGAGTAAGTCAGAAGGGGCCTCCTGGGCCATCTAGTCTGACCCCCCAGCTCCAGCCGGCTCCGCTCACGACATGCCCACCATGTGCATGTCCAGCCTATCCTTGAACTCCCACACCGATGGGGCCTCAACCACCTCCCGTGGAAGCCCATTCCACACCCTCGGGGTCCCGACTGTCAGGAAGTGCTTCCTGGCATCCAAATGAAGCCTTGGCTCCCTGAGCTTTGCTGTGTTGGAGCACATCCTGCCTTCCTCTGCAGGGGAGAACAGGTCTCTCCCCACCTCCGTGTGACACCCCCCCACATACCAAGGTGAGGGGATACCAAGGTGAAGGGGCCCAAAACTGAATACAATACTCCAGTTGTGAGCACACCAGAGTCATATAGAGTGGTAGTAATACCTTTCTTGATCTAGAAACCACACTTCTGGCTATGCAACCAAGGGTGGCGTTCGCCCTCTTGACCACTGCATCACACAGCTGGCTCACGTTCAGCCTGCAGTCAACCAGCACCCCGAGGTCTCTTTCACAAGCGCTGCTCTCCAGCCACTTAGATGCATGAAGAGGAGTTGGCTGATCCTGGCATTCTGATAATGGAACGGTTGCTGTAGCAGACAGACCTCCACTGCAGCCCCCGTCTTGCCTGTGTCTGCTTAAGATAGTTCAGGGGCTGCCATGGGGCCAGGCCACCAGCCCGTGGGAATGAAGGAGGACGACAACAGCATGCTGGGGGAGGCGAGCTGGAGGTGGGGAGCCTCTCGGATGGAGAACGCCGGCCTCCGGAGGAGGCGGCCCAAAGTCCGTTGTCCCGGCCACAGGGAGGCCCGACGGGGGGCTCGGAGTGAGGAACGCAGGCACACCGGTTCCACAGAGCCCCTCCTTCCCGACACAGGCCCAGAAGGGCTCATAAGCAAAGCTTTGGGTAAAGCGGGGCAGAGAAGGCTCAACGTTTCACTTTGTGCATGCTCAGAGACGTCTATGTAGGATGAAGACGCTTGCAAGAAGTGCAGGAGATTCTGTCCTGCTGGGGAGGGGACACCTGGCTCACGACCGTGCTCCAGTCCAGGACGCCTGCTGCCGAGGCAGCCAACACTCATCCCCTTTGCCCCTCCCTGCAGGCTCCTCCTAGCAGCACCACAGGCCTCCTTAACAACGGCATGGAGGCACATGGATAGGGATGGAGGGATGCTTCAGAGGCTGCCTGCGGAAGCAGAATACAAAAGGATCATTCCGCAGGCAAGCGACTCCTGACTCCTACGCAGCAATTAGGGGCGGGTGGAGGAGG
This sequence comes from Varanus komodoensis, assembly GCF_004798865.1. Classification (NCBI taxonomy): domain Eukaryota; kingdom Metazoa; phylum Chordata; class Lepidosauria; order Squamata; family Varanidae; genus Varanus; species Varanus komodoensis. Next base: position 3,178,998 of record NW_025336401.1, read on the forward strand.
CGGAATAGTGTCGCAAGTACCTTTCTCTGGTATTAAAAAGCCCCCAAAGACTCCTGAATGGTTCCTTTGACAGGCTAACCAAAGTCCAAGTGGCACGGGCCTGACTGAGCAAGCAAGCAGGTGCTGATAGCCAAACACGCTAAAAAGCATGCAAGGGAGGAGGGGGAGAGGATTTCTGGTGATGAAAAACGTTTAAAATTAATATCAGATGCAGGCAGTGTGGGGAGGTGGGAGTGGGAAATCTGAGGTGACCATGGTGGCAGGAGAGGAGGCTTAGCTCTTCCCTGCTGCCTCATTTTCCTGGTAGAAGCCACCCTTCCCAGCCCTTCACAGGATAAACCTGGGGCCCCTCTCATGCAGAAGGTTCTATTCCCCTTCCAGCTACCGCAGGGATAGGGAAGTTTTGTGCCATGGACAGAATCCCTGGGGATTTTCCATCCGGCCCCAGGGTCTTCCGCTCTTTTTCCTGAAGCTGGAGTGGCCCTGCTATGTAAACAGATATTTTAAGGCATTGAGACTGTAGGCCTCCTGCACCAAATTTAACTGCACTTTTGCCAGCCTGAAGGTGCTTGTGCAGGGACTTGCTCCCAGGAATGCCTGCACAGAAATGGGCAGTGGTTTGTACGAGTGTACTTGGTAAATGCCTAAATGGTAAGAATCACGTCTGTGTTTGCTCTGAACCCTGCTCACTTCTGGAAGGTGAACTCAGAGAGACTGATCAGAGTGAAAATAAGCTCGGAAGACGTCTCCTCTTGTGGGTAATGGAAGGGCGCCTAGATCTCCTTCAAACTTTCATTCCTTCTCAACATGGGAAGCTCTGGGGCCAAGCCTATGTCAGAAGATAATGGCAAGATTCATTCATCAGCATGGTTTGCCCTACTGATCGTAAGCTGCAACAAGGCAAGATGAAAAAAATATTAATTACTGCAACTGTGAAATGGAGCAAATTGCAAATTCTCCGAAGGAACTCCATGAGTGAAGCAGTTTCTTCAAAACCATGTCAAAGAAACTGACCTCAGCATTCCTATGTACTGCATCAGTGGCTGGAAAACTCTGGTCAAATTTAACAGCAGCCAAAGCAAAAGGTGCTTTATTTTCTATGACTGTTCTAAAGATTATAAGATGGCTGCATGAGAATTAAAAGAAATTTTAGGGGCCCAGAACACTTTAAAATCAATGAAAGAGCTTCATTAAAAACAAGAACCAGAGATCCCTTATTCTTGGGAAATTTTCTCTCGCAATAGTTGGGATTATAAAATGAACAGAAAATTCGACAAGGGTAGAATTCCCATTTGCATTACAAATTTGCCAGTTCTTGCTCAGATGAGACTATAAACAGCCTTTGAGAGCCTCAAAGACAATTTAAGCTTCAGTTATGAGAACAAAATGTTCTTGTAACAGCTTTTACCATTTACCCAATGTGGGCTTCTACTCTGATTCACTTGGGGCAGAGTTCTGAACTGTGTTCACCCTGAAGCCCACATGCATTTAGGAGACACTCTGAGGGCTGCCTTCCAGTGGCTGAAGAAAAGTTAAGAGTGGCTGAAGAAAAAACTGGGCCGAGCTGAGATCAAAGGTAGGAGGCAAGATAGCAGCATATTTTAGCTTAAATCTCTTATGATGGCACTCTACAAGTCCCTCAAAGGCTGTCTCAAAGAGGAAGGGAAAGGCCTCCTCTCCCTCGTTCCCGAGGGTAGACATGGAACAATGAACTTAAACTGCAGTGCACCATGTGCAGGCTAGACACCTGGGAATACTTCCTTACTGTCAGAGCAATATGGCAGTGGAACCAGTTGCCTGGAGAGGTTGTGGGCTTCTCCACACCAGAGACAATCAACGTGAAACTGGATGGTCATCTGAGTGGGATGGTATAACTGCTCCAGTAGGGGGTTAGACCTGATGGCCTTCTTGGCCCCTTCTGACCCTACTTTTCCATGGATCTAAGGATCTCGCAGTCAGTAACTAAGCCTTAAGAGATGTGCGTACATGCACGCACGCACGCACACACGCACAAACAAGCTGATGAACCGCCAAACACTGATGGTCTGAGAAGCTTGGGGGACTGGATTCAGCCTGGATGGGCTTAGGAGGGCAGGTAAGAGGCCAAGGGAGAAAGATACAAGCCCTCCTGGAACCAAAGAATGTGATAATGTGAAGGGGCCCTTGCGCATTTCACTCTGCCCAACCTCTGCTTAAATTTCTCCATCGAAGGAAACCCCATCAGTTGCAGAAGCAGCTTTTACTGTTGGGGAATTTCTCTTAATGCGTTGCTTGAATCTGCTGCCTGCCATTTCCGTCCACTGGTCCTCCTCATCCTGTCCTTCGGAGCAACACAAATGGTGCAGGGAGGAACTCCCCCTTTGAAACAATGACAGCCCAACGAGACTGGCTCCTGAGCAACTATACAGGCAATGCGTGTTTGTAGCCCTCGTCCTGTGCGCAGCTGCTGGCGAAGCATGGGAATGCTCTCCTCCTTGATGTAGCACAGGTGAGGAGAGAAGCAAAGCCAAGATCGCAGGGTCCAGAGAGGATGGTTTATAAGCACCTTCCAAGAGCCAAAATAATACCTCTCTCCATTATCATTACAAATTTTGACATTTTATCCTTCAGTTCCAAAACACCCCATGTGGACTACAATGCAGCACATGGAGAAGAGTCTTGAAGAAACACTAATCAGAAATGAAACAACACTGATGGAGCAAAAGCGCGTTGAAAGGATGAGACTCCATCCGTGCGCCGTAACAATTCTTACAGGTGAATAAACTGTTCAGGCAAATGTCTGGAGTGAAAGGGTGTCAGATTTTGGCCCCATGCAAGCCTTAGTGGGGAGAACATTCCAAAGATGGGGCAACAGAACCAGGACAACCTTTTGTCTGCCGTTAGCCACCTGACTTCTGATGTGTGGGACCTGGAGAAAGATTTCAGGAGCCAAGACTGGAAGTTCTGGAGACCCCCAAGCAGCCCTCCAGCTGCTGTGGAGCTGTTTGTAATGAGTCGTGAAATGGGGAGGGAGTGGAGATCTTACCCCTTGAGCTGCAGCGAGAGGAGTGCTGAGTGAACAGAGAGACAGGACCTGGCCCACTGAAAGTTGCAGCACATGTTAGTAGGAAGAAGGAGGTGGAAGTCCAAGAAGAGAAATGGACAGGGAGAAAGCAGCAAAGGTAGAAAGTAGGGGTAATGTCCAGAGAGTGTTGGCTACTGGGTGCAGATGGTGGTGATGATGATGATGATGATGATGATGATGATGTATATCTGGATGCAAAACTGGAATGTGCCAGTTCAACTACCTTATATAGGGACAGCACACAAACTTTGTATGAACTTTGATAAACGAGCGTATCTCCATCCTTTATTTGGTTTTCATTTTTTTAAACCCTGCTTTTAAAAGTAATTAGAAGCACCTGCACACATTCCATTTGTTTATGCAAAATGCAGTACACCAATTATGTTCGAAAGAAACATCCAGTGGGTCCTTTGTTCCATCTTCTGTCTAACAGCTCCTGTGTTCCCTGTTTGTTCTCCAGGACATATCATTTATGCTTCAAATGTGGTATTGTTTAAGTTGTCAGTGGGAATGAAGGCATGTAATTTTATTATAAGGCATGCATAGTGCCTCTTGATCTGACACCCTTTCATTTGTTCTTCCTGAATTCTGACATTTTATGGCTGAATGGTGGGTAATGCTACTGGGAGGTGGGGCGAGGAAGAGGGGGAGGGAAGGGTGGCAGGCACAGTGGGAGACAAGTCCTCCTGAGCTGGTGAGTTACTTGCTTTCCCAGGGAGGGTCCCTGGCCCAGTGGAGCAGCACCCACCTTGCAGGAAGGCTCCAGATTCAACCCCCAGCATCCCCAGCTGAAAAGACTTCTCCTGGAGAGCCACTGCTTCTGGTCTGTGTAGACAATACTGCGCTGGATGAACCTGGGGCCTGGCTTGGCATTAGACATTTTCCTGCATGCCCATGAGCATCTCAGAGGAGCAAAGCTTCTTTGAATGCAGGAATTACTATCCCAGAAAGGCACGGGGTGGGGGAATAAATTTCACTGGTGGCAGAGGCTTAGAGGCAGCTGGAAATGTGCTTATGATGCAGATGTGTGGAACTGGATGCACCAGAGGACGGGGGAGCTCCTTGCTAAGTTGCCTCCAGCAGAGCTCCTGAAGAGACATGGCGTGGTGGGGTGGAAGGTGATGATCACCATTGCCAGATGTTTCCTGGGCGAGACCCACGACCTCTGTGCACAGGTTACCCAATACGGTGAATTACCCAACTCTGCAGGTTGGAGCATCTCTTGGGCTATATGGGGGTCTCGCTCAGCAGTTACAGTGGAACCCAGCCTGCCCCACCAAGCAGCCTGTGGGCTCTCAGAAGGAAGGTCTATCAAGTCTTCCACGTCAATGTGAGGACTCCAGGGGTGCAAGCAAAGACCTAGACTTTGGTTCTCTTGGCTTATAGCGAAGGAGGCAACACCTGTATTTATTCATAGGCAGACAGAGCAGAACCTGGGGGCTTCCAGGTGTTCACTCCATCAGGTGTTCCAAAGTCCACTTCCCCATGGTCTTGATGTTTCCCTTTTCATTCCCTCTGTTGGACCTCTGTCGTGTCTAGCAGTTTGTGTACTTCTGGGAGGAGACCTTGTGTCTCAGAGCAGGGCTCCTACACAACTCCTCTTCTTCCGCCAATCCTTCCAAGAAAAGAAGTGCCTGGGTTCCTTTCAGCATTCATTTCTGAAATAAAGAATGACCTGGTCCTTGTTAACAAAGAACCGTGCAGCTTGTTACGAAGTCTATCTAGTCTCTCTTTCTTTCTCTCTGCATGTGTGTGTGTTTAAAGAAACCATTAACTTAGATATTGTGCCTTTGAATTATATATTTGGACACTGAAAATCCTTTAAATACGACTGGTCCTGAAGAAAGCGTCACTGGATCCAGAGATGGCCACTAACTATAGACCTGTGGCCAACATCCCGTTTCTGGGCAAGGTGTTGGAGCGAGTGGTGGTGGGACAACTCCAAGCACTCTTGGATGAAACTGATTATCTGGATCCTTTTCAGTCCGGCTTCAGACCCGGGTACAGTACTGAATCTGCCTTGGTCGCCCTGTATGACGACCTGTGCAGGGAGAAGGACAGGGGGAGTACATCCCTGTTGGTTCTTCTGGACCTCTCGGCGGCTTTCGATACCATCGACCATGGTATCCTTCTGGATAGACTTGCGGGATTGGGGGTTGGAGGCACTGCTTTGCAGTGGTTCCGCTCCTATCTCGACGGTCGATTCCAGAAGGTAGTGCTGGGGGACCATGTCTCTACGTCATGGCAGCTATGCCATGGGGTACCACAGGGCTCCATTCTATCCCCTCTGCTATTTAACATCTATATGAAACCGCTGGGAGAGGTCATCAGGAGGTGTGGGCTGCGGAATCATCAATACGCTGATGATACCCAGCTTTACCTCTCATTCTCCACTAATCCAGGTGAGGCAGTGGCTGTGCTGAACCGGTGCTTGGCCGAGGTAAGGGAATGGATGAGGGCCAATAAACTGAAACTTAACCCAGACAAGACGGAGGTCCTGTTGGTTGGCGGATCGGGTTTCGGAGAGGGTGGATTTGACCTGGTCCTGAATGGTGCAACACTCCCTCTTAGGGATAAGGTCCGCAGCTTAGGAGTACTCCTCGACCCGGAGCTTTCTTTGGAAGCTCAGGTGACAGCGGTAGTGAGGAACGCCTTCCTTCAGCTTCGGCTGATTAATCAGCTGCGCCCCTACCTGGAGTACGACTGCCTGGCAACGGTGACACATGCGCTGGTGACTTCCCGCCTAGACTTCTGTAACGCGCTTTACGTGGGGCTTCCCCTGAAGACAGTCCGAACACTTCAATTGGTGCAAAATAGAGCTGCCAGGTTGCTGACGGGGACGGGGCGTTATGCTCACAGGACTCCAGTCCTCCATCAGCTTCACTGGCTTCCCATTGAAGCCCGGGCCCAATTCAAGGTGTTGGTGATGACCTACAAAGCCCTAAACGGCTTGGGTCCTGGCTACCTGAACGAGCGCTTACGTCCGTATATGCCCGACCGCCCTTTGAGATCTGCGGGAGAGTCCCTTCTCCGGGAACCCTCCATGAAAGAAATTAGGAGAGTAAGTACCTGGAGGAGGGCTTTCTCTGCGGTGGCACCCAACCTATGGAATTCACTCCCCAAAGAGGTCCGCCTGGCACCGTCGTTACTGGTTTTTCGGCGCCAGGTAAAGACCTTTTTATTTAAACATCATTTCAATTGTTAAAACATATGATCTGGCCTGGGCAACTTCTTCTTCCTTCTCTTTCTCCTCCTATATTTTTATTTTATACTGATAATTTTAATTTTGTATTTGTAAATCAATGTATTTTTTGTATTTTTATATTTAATAGTAATTTATTATGTACTATTGTATTTCAATGTATTTTATCATGTTGTAAGCCGCCCCAAGGTTTCGGCAAGGGGCGGCATAGAAATGTTATAATAATAATAATAATAATAATAATAATAATAATAATAATAATAAAGCTCTCTAATCGGATGGCATGTGAGCTCGTAAAAGGCCATCATTCCTTTGGGATCTGCTCTGAGTGCAGCAATACTTCTCTGGTCTGTATTAATATTCACAAGGTTTGAGTCACCGAGAGAAGAAACGCTTTTGCTCACTACAAAGTGCCTTTTCAGAGAGCAAATTCCGCTTCTGCACTGGCAGAAAACCGATTCAATAAAAGGGTGCCTCATTACGCCACAATTTATAGAGCGGATTTGTCACACTTGGAGGAGGGAGAGGGAGAGCACATGGGAGAACCAAGTGGGACTGTGTGTGTTTTGGCTTTTTAAGAATCCCCATGAAGGGATCTCTCTCCTCCATGCCCCCCAGTTCTCAACCCCCCACAATTTTTATATCGTGGTTTTTCTAGTATGTTTCATTATCTGTTTGTATACTATTGTCTTCAGTTTATGGCATTATATTGTCTGGACCACCCAGAGGGCTTCAGCTGCTGGGCTATACAGAAATGAGAGGAAAGAAGGAAAGAAACGCAAGCACATGTTCATCTCCTCTTTTTTTTGCGTGGGGGGGCACTACTCTACTTCTATACACAACGCAGGCTCTCTGTAGCAGCTGACCCCAACACATCACCCTTCAAAGGTGTTGGAATACAACTCCCACCATGCGTGGCCAGTAGAACCTTGCTGGCTGGAGGTGATGGGAACTGCACTTGCAAGACATCTGGCAGGGCCAGACTGGGAAATGTGCCCTTCCAATGTACTCCTGCAAGAAACTCTTGCAAATGTTGCTTCAGGAGCCTGACAGTGGAAAGGGCACACCCAGGAAATTTATTTCCCATTAAACAATGTCACTTTCATACCATCCTATTATAGAAACACAATGGCACTTTGGGTCTTCCCCCCTTGGAGTATTTATCCCTCTCAGGGGTTTTTATTTATTTTATTTCTGCAATCTTGGGGTACTGTCTCTGCTGAAAATTCCTCTCGTGCATGGATGGTCCCCCATTGTGCCTAGACTGGGACCTGTGCAGGGAGAACACATGCTCACTGTGAGTGTGTGGGGTCTCATCCTGGCCTGTGCGTCGTGGAACCAATGAGAGTGGGAGTGGGGCAGCTCCCTGGGGCTCTCCATTGACTTTGGTGGGAGGGTCTGAAAGAGCTTCCCGGAACCAGCCACCTCCAGATAGGACTACCACTCCTATCATCCCCAGGCAGCACGGGTGGTGAACTGTGCGAATTGTGGTCTGACACGTCTGGAAAGCGCCAGGCAGGGGAACGCGGGTCACCTCTTCTGTAGATGTGACAACAGACTGTTGGCAGTGAAGGATCTGACCCCAAGCCAGCATTGGGACCGGCCCGTTCACAGAGCGAAAGCCAGGCGGGGCCTCCTTGGCAGAGGAGGGGCAGTGGTCCAGCCCCCAGCTAGTGCCGTGAAGGAGGAGGACCGGCTCCGACTGGTGGGGTCACTGACCGACTTTGTGGGCAGCTTCCGTGTGGTGCTGCGCATTGAGCTCTGGCCCCCTGCCCCAGGGCGACCTTTCGTTCTGAGCTGGGCAGCTCTTCCATCATGCCAGCAGGGAGAGCACTTGGGCCTCCCACCTCCGACTGGTGGGGACAAATAACGAAATCTTGAGTCCAACCAACATCCATCTCCTGCTAAGTGTGTCCACAACTCGGCCTAGCTTCTCCCTTGTACTGGTGGAGCTCTGCAGCGGCCCTGCGGTTTCTGCACTGACGTGACATGGGATGGGCATGGAGCCGGCACTCACGGCTTGTTTCAGAGCGAGCTGCCCTGCCCAGCAGCCGAACCTGAGGAAGGTCGATCGAAAATATAAACTAAACTCAAGCCGCCGCCTCCCGCCCTGTTGTCTCCACGGAACATGGCCTCAATCCCACCCATCCCTGACACCTCTGCGGGCGCATCACCGGCTGTCATGCATCTGGGGAATGTAGCAATCCTGACAGCTCATCAGAGAAGGGCTGCCAGCTCACACTGCTGAATGAGCGAGTGGGAAGGTGTTGTCTCTTCTGTGATCAAGCTTTCGCTGGTGGAAAGCAAACGCAAAAAATCTCATCTTTGAACTCGGCCAAAAAGTCCTCCGAGGAGGCACCAGAAAGCTTTTATGGTTTGTTCCCCGAGAACCTGCTCCTTGTTGTAACCAAGTGAGGGTCACTGTAACCCTATGGAACACAATGTTTCTCTGGGCTGGTCTCCGGCAAATAACCTTTTTAGGGGAAGTGTACAGTAGCCATAATGCAAGAACGAAGAATGCCATTGCACGAAGACAGGGGAACTAGGCAACGTTTCAATAGGAGAAAGGACTTTTCCTGAAACCAAACAAAACAAATTACCCCCCCCCAGAAAAAGATAAATTTCTTTCTCTCCCTAACTTGTTTTGGTTGCCAAATTTGGGAAAGCTTGGATTGTTGGAAAAAACACTGGAATTGGGGGTGCGGGGGGAGGTAGCAGGCATTTAGGCTGAGTGTCCATAAAGAGGCAGAAGAACAAAGATTGAGGGTTGTGAGGAAGAAGAAGGAAGGACAGAAGCCTTTGTCCCAAACTCATAAAAGTTGGGGGCAGATTGGAATCAAGTTTTTAATTCTAAAGATGATTAAGGGACTTGGGAGTTGTAGGATGTTATTTTTCTGTCTAAGTAGGAGGACAACATAAATTCCCCTTTCTGTTCCTGTAAGATGGCTCTTATCCTTTTTTTTTTTTTGGGATTAAATGTCCTCCATTTTTTCCTATGGATCCCAGGTATTCAATAGGCAGCCTTTCCGCCTTTTCATATGAAGCACCAGTCAATTCAAAAGGTGCGAAGAGCCCTTAGAGTGATGAACAGGGATAAAGCACTGTTGATGGGGTAACATGTTGAGAAAAAGTGACCCCCCCCCCGTCCCTCCTCCTCCTTCCCCTTGTCGGCTTTTCCCCACATTAGCTGGAAGGCATGTTTTTTAAAGAAAGTTCTCCACCTCCCACACAGTTCAGCAGTGAATCTGTGAGCACCCTTCCTGCAGTCTGAGATTTTGCAGAGAGGAGAAATGTCTTTCAGATTTTGTGGGGCTGGATTTCCAAAGAATTATTTGGGCTTGCTCCCCTTTTAACTGTTTGGCTGACACTTCTCTAGGAGGGCAGCACATGCTTCGGACCACTCTGATCTCAGCCTGAGCTGACCGAGGGTCCAGGGCATCCTTGCTGACAATGGATGTCGTTCTGGATAAATACGCAAATGCTACTGAGCTCTCAGCACCTACACTTGGCAATCAGACAGCCTGGCAAAGAGGGTCTGAAGAGGTGCCACTCGGATGGGGGACCCTCTGCACCGTGTATGTTACATACGCCACCATTATTTCAGTCGGTCTTCTTGGGAATGTGGTCCTGATTAAAGTCTTCTTCAAGATCAAATCAATGCAGACCGTCCCGAACATTTTCATCACGAGTCTGGCTTTTGGGGACTTGCTTCTTCTGTTAACGTGTGTGCCAGTGGATGCTGCTTGTTATGCGGTGGACACCTGGCTCTTTGGAAGGATCGGCTGTAAGCTCTTGTCGTTCATTCAGCGAACGTCTGTCGGAGTATCTGTGTTTACTTTAACGGTGCTCAGTGCTGACAGGTGAGTGAGAAGGAATTTTAACTGATCCAGGGTTGCTGGACTGCAAGATGTTAAGTGGAATATCTACCTGAATTAGAATGGGCCTTTAGTCCAGTATTCTGAATTTGTCAGACTGGGACACTTTTGCTGCAGTATTTTTGTTCCACCTCTTCACTCCTGATTTCCAAACAGGAGTTTGGAAATATCCTTTGGACTGGGATGGATGCAGAAATACTGACCCATGTGCTGATATGCCCATGATAGAAAAGCTTTGTAGCCAACTCTCTGATGGCCACTGGACAGCCACCTGAGAGGGAAGGCTTAACTGGGAGTCCTGCGCTGAGCAGGGAGTTGAGCTCTCTGGCCCCTTCCAGCTCCTCCTGTGTGACAACATGAACGGTGGTGCGTTTTCAGCAGTTCCGGGATATTTGAGGTCTTTTCTCTGGTCTGTGAAGGAGAATGTGGCAGAATTCTAAGGGAGGAAAGTCTGTGTTACAGGTTGAAAATGCCTAGCCTTAACAGATAGTATCTGGAAAACCATTTTTATTTAAAAAAGCTTAAAATAACATTCACCACCCACCAAGGTGAAAAGCTATGCTGTAATTTGTTGCTACCTAGTGGTTCAGTAATGCAATACATGAGGCTCAAAGACAAAAGCGTGAAAATGATGGAGAACATTTTGCAGCCAATTTTCTGGTGTTCATGAAGTCAAGCCAAAAGCTTTAATCCCAAACACCAAATTTTATGTTTAACAGACTGGGACTAACAAATCTGGCTACTGTTGAATTTCATGTATTCCTACTGCACACTAACATTCAAAAGTTAGGCATTTGTTCCTGGAACAGCTCCTAGGCCAGAACCAAACTCCTGGATTTGGATCATGTGCAAGGCATGGTATGAAAATGCCAGGGTGACCACTGCTGGAGACCTGGGTGGGGGCGGCGGCGGCGGGAGGGTGGGGGGGGGGGGTCTTGTCTGTCCAGCAGCATGCCTTGCTTTTAACCCTCTAACATTTTGTCCTCCATTGTGATCCCTAGATACAAAGCGATTGTGAAACCTTTGGAGCTGCAAAGGGCCGATGCAGTCCTGAAGACCTGTGCCAAGGTGGCTTGCGTCTGGATCACCGCCATGCTCCTAGCTGTCCCCGAGGCCATATCCTCTGATCTGTATGCCTTCCACATTCCCGAGAAAAATGGCTCCTTTGAAACCTGTGCACCCTACCCAGTGTCTGAACAAATCTTACAGGAGGCCCACTCTCTGGTGTGCTTTTTAATATTCTACATCATTCCACTAGCTATTATATCAATCTACTATTTTCTTATTGCCAAAGCACTGTACAAAAGTACTTCCAACATGCCGGCAGAAGAACACGGCCATGTTTATAAGCAGGTATGTCAAGATCTGATGTTTGGCCATGTGCCGGGGGACGCTTTCCTCCCAGATGGATGAGCCCACTGACCTTGCACGATCGAAGGCCATGTCCATGCATGGTGGAAAAGCCACCTGGGTGAGGCTTGGTGCCAGAAAGACCCAGGGCTCAGTACTCTGCCCCAACCAAAATACATATGCTTTGATGTTTCTCTGTATCTGTATAAGGACACTCCTATTTATAAAATGGGATGGATGGAGACGGGGGAATTTGAGTTCAGAAGAAAATCTCAAGCTGAAAGATTTCGGGGGGAGCATATGCGCAAAATATTAGCTAATGTGGGGAGGGGTTTGATGCAATAGAGGGCCCTGATCCACAGGGCCCTGAATGTTTATTACAGCAAGTGGCTCTGGACAGCAGGCTGATGGGGCAGGGTGCCTCCCAGAGAGTTGGGGAGCCAGATGGAAGTCTTAAGATTCCAACCCTAGTGGACCCACTCCCAGCACTACCTCTGAAAGCCATACAACTGGGAAGCGAACTTGGACTAGTTAAATGCTGCTCCACCAGACTTAATAGTACTGCTGAGCTGCGTTTTGCGCTGCACTGCAAGAATGGTCCTGGACCACCCTGTCTCTGTAAAGCTCAGATCTGCTGCGGCGACAGCAAAGGCCAGGTTTCTGCTCTGGGAAGGGGAACTTGTCTTCCTTCTTCATCAGGCAGGATCCGATTTTCTCAGCTGCTTAATGAATGCCCAAGTCATTGAGGACAGCTACACGCAGCTGTGCTTCTGTGCTGATAAGCAGCAAATAGCAAAACAGCAGATGTTTTTGTTTACTGCAGAGAGAGATGGACTGGCGGGACATTTCTTCCCAAGTCTGGTCATATTAATCAGAAAAATTAGGCTGTGTTGCACCTAGTATATAGAGAGACCTGTAGCCGGGGTGGGTGGCTGGGTTATCACCTATGTTACCTCAAACCCTTTTACCTGCAGAATCCAGGGGTTATACCTGGAACCCTCCACTACTGAGTTAAACCAAATGTTTCTCACTAGTAGCTGGGAGAAATGGGATATCACACATACATGTCTGGCCGCAGATGTGGCATGAAGACTGGCCTTTAACAGTCTTTTTACGTGAGCTTACAGTGAAAATGTCTGATAACTCCCCAAAGCTGTAGGACTTTTTCCTGTCTAAATGTGCACACAAGCATGCCCTTAATATATGCTGTAAAACTAACTCTGGTCTGGTATTCCATCTATTGGTGAATCTTTCATATTTATAGAATATGAAATATAGAATGTTTACTTGACACTCTTAACTGTTAAACTGCAGGTGAATCCATTTTCTCAAAATCTATAAAGTTTGATTAGTGATTCTAGATATCACTTTACCAATGAGCAAAATATGTTTGACAATTTATTTGCTTGAACTCGCTTTAAAATTGGACGCCCCTGAAATTTTATTTTACTTCTCTTACATGCAAATAAATAGGATTACAACAGAGGGGGTTCATTTGCTTTCCTCCATCACATCACTTAGAGCTCCTATCTAGAGCAATGCTGCTGTTTTTGACCCTTTGCTCTAGTGACTTTGGGTTTATTTCCTTTTAAGAATCATACGTTGAAATATTTTTAAAAACCTATTTTTGCATGTATGTATTCTTTCTGCAGATTGAAACCCGGAAAAGAGTTGCCAAAACCGTGCTGGTCTTAGTTGGCTTGTTTGCCTTCTGCTGGCTTCCTAACCACATCCTTTACCTGTATCGCTCGTTCACCTACCATGCTTCAATAGATACGTCTGCATTCCACCTGGTTGCTACTATCTTTTCCCGGGTTCTGGCCTTCAGCAATTCTTGTGTCAACCCTTTTGCGCTGTACTGGCTGAGTAAAAGTTTCCGTCAGCATTTCAAGAAAGAGGTCTTGTGTTGCAAGGCCAAGGTCCCTGCACGACGATCCAGCATCACTCAGAACAATACGCCTACCAGAGCAATGTCAGTCACAGGCTCAGAAATCAGTGTTACTCTGCTAACAGATTACAGCATCACGAAAGAAGAGGAGAGTGTGTGATTCCATCTACGATGGAGGACTGTTAACATGCCAAGACTCATCAGGACTGAAGCATGCTGGGCTCTAGAAAAGAGATGGGAGTTTCTTCTTGGTATAAATGTCAGGGCCTAGTAGCCTGCATTGTGGGGAAATCACACCCAGGCGCAAAGAGAATGCTTTCACTGTAAAAGCCATCCCTTCCACGTGAATGAGCGGTTCCTGCCAAGCTGCTTTTCTAGCCCCGTCAAATTTGATAGTGCCGCCAAAATGTTTTCATACTCTCTTTGCCATCACAGAGACAAGATAGATGGTTCACCAGACTGTCTGTTGACTAAGACACGAACTTTAAACAGCACTCAGAATACTGGAAAGTGGGAAAGGCACTAAGTATTTTGATCTTCGACTGAAGACTGAAATGCAATTAAAAATGCAATCCTATACACATGTATGATGCAGTAAGTCCCACTGGACTTGGTGGGAATCGCTTCACAGCCAGCATGCTGTAATCAAGCTGCACAGCTCTTTTCAGATGGAGCTGAAGAGACGGAACAGGGCAACCCAGACGCATGGCTCTTATCTCCATGCCACAGGTGCGTGGCCCATGGTAGCCCTCCCTCAAATAGCTCTAAAAGCTGATTAGGCAAATGCATGGAGGAAAGTGGCTATTAGCTACTGCCAGTCATCATTAGTCCCAGTGGTTCCATGGAGTCTTGATGGTTGGCAGCATTATGCCACTGAACAGCGTCTTGGGGGTTTTCCACTGAGAAAGTTCAGAGGCAAGCTGCTGGACCAGATAAAGGTGCTTTGACCTAGTGCAGACAGGTTCTTCCTCAGTCCTTTAGTTGTGGCAGGTGCTGATTGATCCAGTCTATTTTCTTGTTGGCTCAAAACTGGGGGAACTGCTGACACAAGAGGCAGATAAATACTACTGATGAGTACTTTGTGGTAGAAAGTTGCATGGTGAAGTGATGGCTTCCCTTCAGATATGTAATGCTAAGTTTTATTGCCCCTAAACAGGCTTGGTATGTGTTATGTCCCACAGTTTTACAGATGAGACTAGAGACCAGTTGGTATCATAGAACAAATTTTATTACCTGCACAGGGTCCAGCACAATCTCACAAGGGTGGGATTGAGTGCCGGCCCCTCGTAGAGAGGTAGCAGAATTTTTATACCCGGTTACACAAAAAAAGGAAAATTGTTTCTTGGCAGCATAAAGCAAGCTATCATGATTTACAGAAGCGAGACGATTTGTAGCTCTGATACACAAACGGCGCAGCCTTGCAGTTTGTCTATATTCTGATAACAGTGGAGACGCTCTGCAGCTGGTCTATCCTTATAAGTTATTACCCCTTTGATGAAACTTGTCTATTTGATAAAGTAACACTCTGTATGCATGAAGTAACTGATACCCCTTCCATTAGGCTATTTTTTATTGAGATCCCAACTGGTCCCAGGCACCAAGGGTTCTCCCCACTTGCCCTCTTGGACATCCAGTTGGTCTGTCACAGGAGTTCACACAGGGTTCACAACTCTCCGTTCCCCCCTCCTCCCTGCTGGACAGGATATACAACATGACTGTGGCTCTCTGGCTAAGTGGTCTTCCTTGGTTTAGCCTAAGTGGAGTGAAAGGGGGCATTCTTGGTAACGCTATCATATGAATGTGCCCACAAACATGTCTACTGCATTGTATGTGTTATTTTGTTCTCAAGCCAGTTGGGTCAAGTCCAACAGTATGCTGTACTGTCTGGAGCGTACGGATCTCTTCTCGTGATTCTGGGGATGTTCTGTGTGTTACGTGATAAGCTAATTGATTCGCAGGATATATTGTCATTGAGTGGGTTTGCGCAGTCACTCAAGCCCACCAGACCCCGTGGGTTAAGGGTGGTGGGTGGTTTCTTAGCTATGCTGATCACACATCTTTGCCAGGTTTAGATGACATGACAAGCTGTGGGCGTAGCTTGAATATTCAAAATGGCCACCCTTCAAGAACTTTTGCAATGCTTGGAACAAGAGCAGGAGGCCTGCCTGGGATTTGGTAGTTTAGCTGATGCTGTATCCATTGAGTCAAAGTATGTAAGAAATGGGGATCCAGGTCTTTACTCTGGGAGATCTTTGGTTCTGGAAGATAAAACCTCCCCCTCTCCTCCTGATCTTTCTTTTTGCCTTTCTATCCTGCTTCTCATAGCTGGCTTGTTGCTCTTTTCTTTCGATCAGCCTCTTTTCTTTGAAATATAATGTTCTTATTTCTACTGATGTTACAAGTTGTTGCACAATCACTATTTGTCATCTGAGCAGGTCTATTGTCCTGTACTCAATTGCTTTCAGTAACTTTATTCTGTGATTTAATCTATTACTGATTTAATAAAGTTTGTCCTTGCTGGAGGAAAATGAGGTGAGAATTGATCAGTTCTCCAAAATTCTCTATACCAAAAGGAGCTATAGGAATGTGAGATGTTTTCAGAACCAGCGCCTTTCAGTTTCAAGAACTATGCCCCACTTTACGTAAAACTTTTGTGACTACAGATGTTTCTAGATGCAGGAATCCCAGTACTAACAATCAGAAGATGCTACGCAACTCTTCATCTTTTCTTATTTAACAGATTTTCTATGGAAAATAAAAGGATAGGAAAAAAGTTATGGGGAAACACAGGAGGACCAAGAGTGGAAGATGACAGTGTCTAGATCCCTCATAAAATTCTGCAAATGATCACGCAACAAATTCTGTGCATTGTGATTGCACAACAAAAACTTTGCATGGAAACATCCTAAGTCCTGTTATCAGTGGAAAAGATTAGTTGTATTAAGCACCCTCATCAAAACTGGGCAAAATTCAAATTCAGAATGTGAATTCTTGATGCTTGTCTTCTATTTGTAGTGCACATTTCAACCCATGAGTTCTTTTCCAGAATGAAATATAAAATCAGCTAGAGAAGAATTTTCTTCATTGCCTTCCCATATACAGTGATACCTCTGTTCATGAACTTAATTCATTCCGCGATTCTGGTTGCAACCCGAATTGGTCACAAACCAAGTCAAATTTCCCCATAAGGTTAAAAAGTTTTAAATAAATAAGTAATTTTTTTAAACCACAAAAATATGAGCCACGTCCCTGGGCTGTGGAGTTCACAAATGGAGGCAAAATTTTGCCAAAATTTCTGTTTGCGACCTGATTTGGTCATGAACTGAGGCATTCGTGAACCGAGTTACAACTGTACCTGGCCTGGTAGAAGCAGAAACAATAAAGATCTCACTGGAGGTCTCCCTTTCTTACCGGCAGTTCAAATGCTGCTACACAGCTGTACAAAGGATTCAGTACGCTGAGAAAATAACATTTCCAAGAGTCCCTTACTGGAAAGTGTGACTTTCAGCAGAGTTACCTTGTATAAAAAAAGTGTAATATTACAGCTTTTAGCATTACAGGGAATGAATGCAAGGAAGGAACCAGTTTAGATGTTCAAATCAAATCATTTTATTAAAGGCTTTATACTTATTATTGAAGAAGGCTTTCTAGTGCAGCTTAACTACAAGCATCCCTCAACTGAGGGTGTGTGCATGTTAATAAAGGAAGGAGGCGCCATGGTTACTCGCTTTCAGCTGGGTGGGAGCACATGTTGCCGGTTGCAGGGGCAAAGAGGAACAGGAAGGGGAGGGAGCAGGGGAAGGGAACCAATCAAGTTGTACTCGAGTTCTTACGATCCAATACAGTGGCTGCAACGATGCTATAGTGCTGTACCAGTGGACGCAAAGGAGTCAATCCTTCTGAACTTGGCTAGCTTTCCTCTGTGTAAACATGGATCTAATTGGGCTTTAACTAAAATCCCACTTGCTTTTGATGGGAATCACCACACTTACAAGTGCTGTAAGGGGCTTACATAGCTACTCCGAAGCGAGTTGCACCACTTTTAATAGTGCTTATTCCCATGTACATTAGTTTTGGATCATAACCTTATTATAAGTAACTATATTAGGACTGACAGCTATATTTCTGGTTTGCATTGCAGTATTCTGCCCAGGGACTGGGTTGCCCACAGCACTGGCCTTTTAGTCCAAGCTTAGCTATTATGCCCTTATTACAAATTCTAATTAGGATAAGTGGAAACCAGATTTTCCTAACTAGGCTGCTGCTTCTATTTTAAGTATTTAATTTTGCCTGTGTTCTGATTTAAGCGATTCAAGGCTTTAGGTTTCTTTTTAATGATAACATTCCGGTTGGAGTAATTGAAAGCACAGTAATTATGGCAATTAGGTACTGCCATTATACAGTTTCCGCTCCTGCTGCCGTGTTGCATGACTCAGTCACGAAACATTCTCTGGACCAACATCACCACTGTGCTTCCAAAAGAAAATTATTGGAAGCTTGAAGAGATCGCTAACTAGGCAGTGTGAGTTTAAGCATACCAAGCAAAGGTTACTGACAATCTATATTTACATCTCTAGCAATCACATCCAACAGCTTGTTGTCCAGTCACCCAGAGCTTTCTTGCCCAGGATTCTCTTTTTTATTTTTATTACCATTCCATTGTGTATGACGGTAAGATATATTTGCTCTTGGTGTATTAATTTCAAAAGCCAGGCTGCATGCCTTTTCCACTCTAAAAGCAGTCCTCAAAGAAATGGCATATAAGAATAGCAAAACCTCAAGACCTTCCTTCAGAAGAAAAGACCTAAGAATATTGTGCTTTATTCTATGGAGGGGGCAATGTATTGGACCCTAGAGTATGTTTGATGGGACATAGGATAGCTTGGATTACCAGATTTGAGGTGAGGGATAGCACTCCGACCTTGGAGGTAGATACTGGAGCTCTGACCCTTGCTGGAAGCTTTCTGAGGGTGAGAAAGCATTTTAGTAGGCAGAAAGTGGAGAAGACCAGAGAAGTCAGGATGTGAGCCTCCTTCCTTCTTGCTCAGCAAAAGGCCTGTGTGACAGAAAATGGGTAACAGGGAGGCAAAAATCACCCCTGCCATTCCCCTTCTTTGCTTTGGATGACCATAGGTCTTGAAGTTTGGTGGCTTATCATCACTACCAACAGGTCATGTCCCAATTTGCTACATAGCAGGAGTAGGGAACCTGCCGCCCACGTGGGCCAAATGCAGCCCTCTGGACCTGCCCAATATCCATTTTTGCAGGCCACACCTCCTCCCCAATCTTACCCCAAGTTCTTGCTTGCATTTTGTAAGCCGTCCAGGGCATATAGAAACTTTAAATAAACAATAAATTTCTTCCAACCTGTTCTGGCCAATGATGGGGCTAATGGAAAGAAGAGAATGCCTGGATAACAGCATCTGTCTCCCACACCTGCAAGCTGTAACTCCACTGATTTTGGGATCTAGCCACAGCCACTTCTGTAATGCAGATGCCTCTACACCTTGACAGGCTGTTGTAGAGCAAATCAGGCTCTTATCAATTAACTGCCAATTATTTGTAATGAATAATATTACAGGTACAACTCTTTCTGTTTACCAAGGATGGGCCCTGTTCAGACCCTGGAGCCTGGTAAGAGTTGTAAGCCTTTTTCCCATCCAGGCTTGCATAGGCTTGCCTTCTCAGTGACCTCAAGGCTTGCAATATATCAGCTCAAAAATAATACAAAAGAAATTGTTGTTGAGTTACTATTACATGGAGCAAGCCATCTGTGCAGAAGGGGAAGAATCCCATCTTTTGAATCATATGTATTACTCCTTTTCTTTCTCTTTGTGTGAGGAACCGAAGGTGGCCCACATATTAACTCTCCTCTTCCATTTTCCTCTCACAACAACCTAAGATGCCATGCATAAGGGACAGCACATAAAAGTTTTAAAGAAATAAAATAAAAATAAAACTTGGCCTAAAACTTAGTAGGCCAAGTTGCATTTCTGTGACATGCCCAAAGCCACCCAGTGAGCTTCATGGCCAAATTAGGACCAGAACCTGAGCCTCTTGACTACCAGGCCAACATTCTAACCACTGCAAGCGCACCAACATCCCCATCAGGAACAAAGACAGGTAAGGGAAAGGTAGGAGGGCTGCAGACTCCCTAACAGGTGTGCGTGCGAGGCAGCGCTACCTCCTGAGCATGCGCATCAAAGTCCTCCATCCGTTTCTCCCCCGCCCTTGAGGGACGAGCAACCACTAAGCTTTTCATTGGTCCGCAGAAGTTACCGCTGATTGGTTGCTTTTTTCAAAACATCACCCGGGCTCCCTCCCCCTTATCTCGGCTTAATACGATTTCAGCCTCCTTAGCAGCAGCGACTTCCGCTCTTGCGCGGTGTGCTTTGAAGGACGGAAAGAAGAAAGGGCGGAAATACCCCCCTTATCGAGCTACGTAACTCTGCACCCCTAAATTACAAGAAAAAGTAATAGTTCTCGTATTTTTACTAAACTTTAAGCCTGCGACCTAGGCCGAAAACAACAAATACCTAAACTAACCTAATTCTAACTATTACCAGAGGGAACATTTTTGCGCGCGCGCAGTTGACCTCGCATTTTCACTCTCAATACTAGTGAGGGAGTTTCCGCTCATGCGCAGTGTGCATTCACCTTACTTTTTTTTTTTTTACGATTTGGGCACACCGAGCACATTTTAACCAGACCGTCGGGTCGGAGAGCGCCGATAACAAGGAATAAAATAAAACGAGAGAGCCTGGTTTGTCCCGAGGAGGAATACAGGAGAGGGGGGCAGGAAGCCTGGGGGAGGGGCGAGCGGGCCGCGCATGCGCAGAATGCACGAGAAGGCGGGGCGAAGGCGCGCGCATGCGCCCTCACGCGGCCGAGGGAGGGGAGGAGGCGGTGGCGCGGCCTGCTGTGCGGCGTGAGGCGTTCCGGCGGTGCGGCCGCGTCAGCCCGGGCGGCCTGGGCTTCGTGAGGGCGGGCGCCGAGGGCGGTCCGGCACCATGAGCGTCGGAGGCTCGGATCGCAACGAGGAGTTTCACCAGCAGCTGCGGCTTCAGGAGCTGTACGGGAAGAAGAAGGAGGGCGCCGCGGACGAGGACCCGTTCACGTACACCGACCCGGCCGACGGCACCCAGTACGAGTGGGACCTCGAGAAGAAGGCCTGGTTCCCGAAGGTGAGGAGGCGGCGAGGTCGGTGGCGCCGCGCCTGACCCCCGCCTCATGCCTACGAACGCGCCGCCATTACTGTTCCCGAGGCCGAGGAGACGCCTGAGCGGCCTGCGTGCAGGAAAGGCAGTGCGGTGCAGTGGTTAAGGGCACGGGTCTAGGACTCAGGCGATCTGGGTTCGAGTCCCCGCTCAGCCGTGGAGCCAGCTGGGCGGCTTGGGGCTAGTTACACCCTCAGCCCGGCCTACCTCACAGGGTTGTTGTGGGAGTAAGATGGAGAGCAGCAGGAGGAGCTGATTTAAGCCGCTTTGAGTCCTTAAAAAAACCCGGATGTACATCTAATAAATAAATAAGAAGTGCTCCTTCTTATTTTCATAGTAACGGGTGTGTTTGCTTATGGCACATAAACACAGGATCCCAGAAGTAGGATCCCAGACACAGGATCCCAAAAGCAGCCTGCCATTCCCAGCATGCCCCAACTAGCATGGTGTGCTGGGACATGCTGGGAACTATAGGTTTTTATTTTGGTACTGCTTGGTGCACAGGATCACACCTTTAGGTGTCCATTGCTGTCCTTCTTTTAATATGTAATTCTGTCCTTGTTTGGACAGGGGAAAATACTACATTGTTCTGTGCATGCATTTGAAACAAGTTATCACATGATTCACTGTGGACAGCTCTTTAACGGATTTGGAGTGTAACCCAAGGGATATTTAGCCAGAAATAAGAGGCCTAGAATTCTCAGCATGGTGGGCTGGGCCATCCTGTGGTTTGTAGGCTTCCCTTTCACATCCAAACAGAGAATTGCATCTTTATTGTCCAGTGACCTGTAAAGAAACTTTGTGTGGTTCAGAAGTAGTCTTTTTAATTTTGTCTGGTGGTGTTGCTGAAATGCACTATTTGCTTACCCAACTTTATAGTAACAACAACTGTCAATGTAAGAAGAGCTGTGGAGCATCTGTTGCTCAAAGTGGGTGTGTCTCCCCCATCTTTTGAATCAGAAGAGCATAAAAAGCAGCATGCTGGATCAGACCAAGTAGTCTGATCACATAGAGGCCTGTCAGCCAACTGCCCACAGTGATGCCCCAAGCAGGATATGAAAGCAACAGCACCCTCCTTCCCATGTTCCTCAGCAACTGGGCTAGCTAGACACACTGCCTAGTCATACAAGCCATCCAGGCTAGACATACCAGAAGTTGCACTTGGCCATCCAGGCTGGTAGCCGCTGATAAGCCTTCTCCATGTATGCGTCCAGTCCCATTCTGCAGCCATCCAATTTGGTGGCCACCACTAAAACTTGTGGTGGGGAGTAAGACAGCTTAGGTATCCATCTTCTCTGAAAGCTTCTGCAGCTGGGATGACATTTGAAATCCTTGCCAAGAATTGCTGGGTACTGCTGGTGTTGTTTTCAGCAAGGCCTGCCTGGCTAAAGAACCTAGAGCCCGATTCAGACCAGGGCCCACCTATCCTAGTATGTTGTTCACATTATGGCCAGCCAGCTGCCCATGCAAAATCCACAAGCAAGATGGGGGCAACAGCACCCTCCACCCATGTTCCCTGGCAACAGTCAACTGGACTGGTTGCCACTGGTAGCCTTCTCTCCCAGGAATTTGTCCAGTCTCCTTCGAAAGCCATCCAAATTGGCGGCCAGCTGTAGAGATCTTAGTGGCTTACCCTTCCCATCAATCCCATGTGCCATCTGGAGGGCACCAGGTTGGGGAAAGCCTGCGACAAGCTTGGGGT
Source organism: Varanus komodoensis (assembly GCF_004798865.1). NCBI lineage: Eukaryota > Metazoa > Chordata > Lepidosauria > Squamata > Varanidae > Varanus > Varanus komodoensis. The sequence continues at coordinate 3,201,296 of NW_025336401.1, forward strand.
AGGTAACTAGTGGCTCTCCAGATGTTTTGGCTTACAATTTCCATCACACTCTGCTAGCATAACCAGTTGCAGGGGATGATGAGAGTTGTAAGCAAAACATTGGATGCCCACCCTTGATATAACAAATAATAGTAGTATGTAATAACGGGTGTTAAAACAACCGATGAAAATATAACGTTTTATCCACTTACTGTAATGCTGCTGTCTAGGTAGTCTGTAAAATAAATGTTGGTAGTTCCAGAGACTGCATTTTAGCCTATAGTAACTCCCAGTAATGATTAACTTAAGCTTTGATTAAAATCCATTGCTGCTCAACTTGCAGCTATGGGGATAGGAAAGTATTTTGGGATTAGTAAACTGATAAATAATATTGCCTTGTAAATAAGTTACAAAAGTTGCTGGCCTACCAAGCGTTTTTAACTCTCTGATGCACGCCCATCAGCAACTTGGAACAGATTTGGTTGTGTTTTTCCCCCCTTGAATTTACAAACCCTGCCTAGTTCAGAAATATACCAGAGCAGGATCATATACAAAATATAAGAAGAATCTGTAAAAATAATAAACCATTCATAAACCATTCCTCTTTGATTCTTGGGGGCTGTCTCCAAACTTTAAAAAATCTGGTATGTTTTGAAGTGAGTTATTTTTGCAGGAGCACAAGGGGTGTCTATTTTTCTTTTTACTTCTCTGGAAAATGATTCCTTTCTAGTCCCCTCTTCTGGCCTCTCTTGGGGCACAGCTTTATATGGTCTCATTTATGTTTCTCCTCCATGTTGTTATTACTGAAACTTCATGGCACAATCATCTTTATTGGAACAACCCTATTAGGAAGGTTACTTTCATTATTGTTACTGTTTCATTAGGTAGTGGCTTGCCAACATAACTGAAGCCAAACAGTATTTATTCTGTGTCTGAAATTGGAATCCCAAGTCCAGTGCCAATGTTCGAGCTACAGGATTAAGCTGGCAAATGCAGGTCACACTGCTTCTGTAACTGAATTATTTATAAGCAATTGCTTGCTTCTTTCAGTAGCTGGAAGGATATTTGTAAGAGTTTTACAGTTCCCTGCTCAAAAGGGCCTGAAGAGATAATTTTGCAGGAAAGTAGTTAACGGACGATAGAGATGTCACAAATCATTATTGAAGGCTTGATCTCCTAGCTATGTGCAGCTGCTGCAGTTCACACATGGCCTGTGCTAATGTACCTACAGTAGCATCTTTCTACTCTAGAAAGGAAGCATGTTTGTCCTAGTAGTGGTTCCATCAGGAAAGGTCACTACCCCATAATTTTAAAAATAGAACACCATCTGTGTTGTTCATTTCAGAGGCCATAGGCATATGCCATTCATCCCATGCAGCAGTTAGACTGAATTCTTGATTTAGACTTTGAACTGATGTTCCACATTCTTTTTTAGGTCACTGAAGACTTCCTGGCGACATATCATGCTAACTATGGCTTTCCCACTGAAAGTTCAGAAAATTCATCTGCATTTCTTCCAAAGACTGAATCCAAACCACCTACAGATTCAAAGAAAGCCAAGATCCAGCCGCCAGGAGATTCAAAGGCATCACAGCCAATGGATCCTAAACAAAAAGGAGAGAAGAGAAAACCCGAACCAGGCAAGGAACTAAATTACACATGACTTAGAAGTAGTCACCTGCTCCGAAAGAGTGTCTGTCTGCCGAATTGAGAGTTTTACAGCTTCGATAGCAAGGTTACAGTATTCATGTTGAACGTTCTTGTAACCATCCAGAAATGACTCCTATTTCTATTCTGAGAGTCTTGTGTTAAAGAATCAAATTATTGATGGCTTTTAACAATTTATAAGCTTTGTTAAATCCTGATAGATGTGAAGGACATAAGTTTCCTCATAAGAGGCACACTTTTTGCATGTCTAGCTCAGGGTTGTTGCCTCTGTTTGGCAGTGGCTTTCTAGGGACATGTGCACTTTTTGTCTGAAGAGCTATTGTGTTTGTGTAAGACTGCAGTGTAACTAATAATGATCTCTCCTTTAGGATGGTTTCACGTTGAGGATCAGAAAAATACAAATGTTTATGTGACAGGTGAGGAGCAGTTTTTGGAGTTTGCTAATGTTGTGTTATGAAATGTTTTGAAACTTCTGTTCTGTGTTTAACATGGGGGGGATATCAATATGCTTTTGTGGCTATTACTTCTGGTTATATAAAACCTTTGCAATTAAGCTAATTTTACTTGTAAGTGGAATAAGAGGAAGATGTTTGAGTTTTTTTGATGTTTTAATCATCTTTATTTGGCTTGGCTGGGGTGAGGTGGACAAATGAAATGCTGCAAAAGGGAAGTTCATTGAAGAACAGAAGCAGCAATTAGCTACCTGAATATTAAATTATGCCTGTTGCAGTAATACTCTCCCTAAATTCAGATATTATTAACAGCAAATTATGTCTCACTTGCTATAATTTTCAGCTTTTTTGCACTCCAGTTTTTCTGTTAGCTGAAACTGAGAGCCACCACATTTCCATTTAATGATAACTGGATTGCTACACTGATCCTTAGATCTGTGAGGCCAACAGCTGTCAACATATTCTAAGCAGGCTAGTTTATTCATTCCTAGCTGGAGGGCCATCTTATGACAAGCCAGACCACTGGTCATTTAGGTCAGCTCTGAGTGGCGGTGTGTCTCTAGGGTTCCACGTGTGAGTTCTTCCAAGGCTTGAATATGAGACCTTCTGCATGCTGATCGTGTAAGCTGTGACTCAGGCTAATAGTTGCATTATCCCCAGCCCTGCAAAATACCTGAAAGATCCTATGGATTGTGTAGATATTAAACAGACACTCTGCCTGCAGGCTCACAATCTAATAGACATGAGACAAAAAGAACAAGGATTGAGAAAGGTTGATGGATGAGGCAAGGTGCTCTTCCAGTGGACTGTGTCTCTGGGTCAGTGGCGCAGCCAGAAAGTGCCTTCCGCTCTGCGGTCTTCCCGTAGTTCCCCATGATGTGCCAGTTGCACAGTTATTCTTTTTCCTGGCAAAAAAGGAAGATGCTGACCTAGCGGCTCCTAATTGTGCCAGAGCAGAATTGAGGCCGTGGTTTGGAAGATCTAGCAGCTTCTCTGTTGGTTCTTTAAAGCAGGGGTCCTCAAATGTTTTCAACAGGGAGCCAGTTTACTGTCCCTCAGACTGTTGAGGGGCTGGACTATAGTTTGAAAAAAAATGAATAAATTCCTATGTACACTGCACATTAAAATAATTAAAATAAATTTAAAGATTAATTAACATTTTAAAATTAATTAAAAATTTAAAAAATGTTTTCTCGCTTTCTCCACGGCTTTCTCCGAGTAAGCATTCTCTGCCGTGGCTTTCTCCAAGTAAGCCGCTCCACCTCAGCCTGTCTGCCCTGGGCTTGGTGAGATGGCAGTGGCAGCAGCGGCTTGCTTCCTCAGAGAAGGCTGTGTGGCCTAGCCGCCCCTGGGCTCAAATAATTAAAAATGGATTTTGAAAGTTATACTTTTCTTACCTTCAGTCCTTTTTTAGTTTCTTTGTCTTTGTCTCTCTTTCTCTTCTGCCCACCTCTCTTCTGTTTCCCACTCCATATTCCCTCTGTATATGCATGCAATGGGGGGGAGGGGGAGAGAGCTGGCGCATGCACAATTGAGTGGGTGCAATTTCTCTGCTCAGTTTCTGAGAACGCCTGCACTGGCTCAGAGCTTTTGGACTCGCTCGGAGATCGTTTTCTCCAAGTGAGTCCAAAACCTCTGAGGCGGGCTGGATACGGCCCATGGGCCACAGTTTGAGGACCCATGCTTTAAAGCCTACCTTTTCAGGGGCAGGATTTGCAGATGATGATGATGATGATGATGATGATGATGATGATGATGATTATAACATTTCTATGCCGTCCCTTGCCGAAGCCTCGGGGCGGCTTACAACACAATAAAATACATTGAAATACAATAGAACATAATAAATTACCATTAAATACAAAAATACAAAAAATACACTGAGTTACAAACATAATAATATAAAATTAAAATTATCAGTATAAAATAAGTAAATAAATAATATAGGAGGAGAAAAGAGAAGGAAGAAGAAGTTGCAGCCCAAGACAGGACAATCTGTCTCTTTGACTTCCCCGAATCACAAGAAATAGGAATTTGTTGTAATTGGTATAGTTCCCTTTAGTGTATTGTTGCTGCAGTATTTTTATTTATTTGAATTGTGGTTGGTGTGTTTGCATAAAATCCAAAGCTAAGGCCTTGTCCAGGGAGTGAAGATTGTGTTTTGCAGAACACAAATAGTGTGTTACGGCTTTGAAATTGCCTTTCCAGGCAAAGAGAATTGCATTTGTCCTTAGGGATCTTCTGGCTCCAAAAGCCAGCAGATCACTTAAAAGAAAGAGAAAGAGCCCTGGAAAACTATGTGAACCAATTCTGGAATTTTTTTCAAGTTAGAATCCCTGATTTGATTCCTCTATGAAAACTGAATTAGAGGTACTGATAGGTATGCTTGCTACATTTGTGTCTGTTCGAATTTATTCCTCCAGGTTTACCACCAGACATTACAAAAGATGAGTTCATACAGGTCATGTCAAAATGTGGTATCATTATGCGTGATCCTCAAACAGAGGAGCCTAAAATTAAACTTTACAAAGACAAAGAAGGAAATCTTAAAGGAGATGGGCTGTGTTGCTACTTGAAGGTGAGTTGTATGGTTCAGTTGCATTTTCATGGAGATATTTCACATTTTTGCTACTAGGATTCCAATCGTTCCCTGGTCTCTCTTCTTGTTAGCTGAATGCTAGTTTTATTTTGGACAGTCACAGGGATGCCAGAGTTTATTCTGGTAAATGTCATTTGTAAATGTTGCCGTTTTACCTGCTTGTCTTTGTTTAGCAGGAAGTTAAGAGTCCTCAATTCTGATTTTCTCCTTTCTCTTGTTAATAGAGAGAATCTGTGGATCTTGCACTAAAATTGCTAGATGAAAATGAAATAAGAGGCTACAAACTGCATGTGGAAGTTGCACAGTTCCAACTGAAGGGCGAATATGATGCCAGCAAGAAGAAGAAGAAATGCAAAGACTACAAGAAGAAAATGTCTCTACAGCAAAAGTGTGTAAATAAGCTGGCTTTTCTGTATTGTGTGGAAATAGAAGGCTAAAACCTGAAGTCTTGGTTTAATTCCTTTGTTAAAACAAGTGAAAAATAGTTTTCAAACTGCCTAGTGCACTTCAGCTGTTAGTTATGTCATGCACGTTACCCAACTTCACAACTTTTATTAGCATTGAACATACTGCTTGTGCAAACAGTGGTCAGGCTTGCTTTTATATTAAGTTGCCATCTTAACTTTTAACCAAAGTATTTGCAGGATCTTAAAATAGAGTTCAGATTCCATAAAAGGCTGACTTCGGACTAATTGCATATTTACAGCTGATGTGTCAGATACTGTTGATGTAGGCTGGTTCAAGAACCATTTAGAGACATGTTGTTAAGAGACTAGCTTCACAATAACTGCCAGTGCTGAGACCATGATTTAAGAAATGCCAAATTAATGTTTTCTTTCAACAAATACTTTTAGAAACTGAAGAGGTCAGCCCCAACTTCTTACTATTGCTTCATTTCATTAGACTGCTGGATTGGAGGCCAGAGAAGAAAGATGGCACCGTTCGGTTGCGGCATGAGCGGGTTATCATTATCAGGAACATGTTTCACCCCAAAGATTTTGAGGTAGGAAAGCCTGCTTCCCTCATCAGCAGTGTAATAGAGCTGAGGAGGGCCCAAGATGCCAAAATCCCTAAGGAATTAGGTGCTCACATGGATGAAAAGTGCAGGCAGTGGTCATGGTGCATTAGGAGAAATCCAAAGGTTGGATGTAGCGTGATTCCCTCTAGGACCAGCCGGAAATCAGGGAGCAAGTTTTAGAGCCTGCCAGGCTCCACTTCCTGCTGAATACCAAGCAGCACCTCACCCTAAACAGGGAGGTAGAAGTAGCTCACTGTTGCTGATGTTTACATTTGGAAAGGGAGAGGAGCCCTTGCTGCAACCCGAGACCTGTTTACGCCAGGTGTGGTATAACCTGCACAGCGCCTCCTCTGCCCTACCTCTCGACTCGCGGGGGGCAGGCTTCTGTTGTGCCTGGCAGTTCGGTTTCCTCGTCCTCCGGTTTGGGCAGGTGGGGTTGGTTAGCAAACAGCCGAAAGAGGGGTTGTGGTGAATGCCTCCTTACTCCTTTGAGTGTATTTTGTGGAAAATCTGGCTGCTGAAGCAGCGTTGGGAAGCGCTTCAGAAGCATCCTATAACTGTGCGTCTGCTTGCAGGAGGACCCCCTAGTGCTCAATGAGATCAGAGAAGATCTCCGGACGGAATGTGAAAAGTTTGGACAAGTTAAGAAAGTCATTATATTTGATGTAGGTATATGTTTCCTGGCCAGAGATGTTCTAAGCCATGTGTATCAGATATGCTTACACTGTGTTCCATATTACTGTATTCTGTATGTTTTGCATTTCACTTTCATTAAAATATGTTTTTAAATACACAAAGAAATAACTGAATGTGTTCTAAACTTCTTCAGCTTGATATGCTTCATAGTGTTAATCAGTGATGCCCCTTCTGCCAAAGACTGAAGAGTGGTGGGTGTCTCTTTCTCTCCCTTGTTTCATCCCCTAACCTATCCACAACCACCCTGTGAGGTAGGCTTGGCTGAGGAAAAAAAATGACTTGCCCAAGGTCACCCAGTAAGAGCTTCATGGCTGAGCAGGGATCAGAACACAGGTCCCAATGGATAGAAGCCCAATATTCTACGATCTATACCAGTGTGGTCTAACTGGCTTTTGGCCTAAATTCAAAATCCTACTGCAAGCAGTAAGTTCAACCTGCTGGGAAGGGCAACTCTATGGTTTACAGAAATGTTGATTGGTTGGTTGATTACTGCAGATTTATTAACTGCTGGAATAATTATCAGGGTAATAGCCATTTCTCTATTTGCACTGCTTTAACTGTTCAGATAATCTATTTTCTTTTTGTTGTGTGTGTGTGGGGGCGTGTCTTTTTTAAAATAAACATATAAGCAAAAAAGGTTCCTGACTCCTTTATATAACATACTACACAGTTGAAAGGTCCAATCAGATAATTCCGTGCAAGAATATATGTAGGCTGTGGAATGTGGATGCAGTGTATCCAGTGTAGACTGATTGGATGGCTCAAATATTTGGGAGCAGTGTTTGGTCACGACTATCTCCCCAATGATTTTAGAGTCCATGCTTTTCTGAAAGTGATGTTCATGCTGAAGTATTTCTGTAGTGTTCCTTTTATTCCCCAAGTCCTCTGAAATCACGTGTTCTTTTTAAAGTGCATGCAAGGCCTAGCTTCCGGTTTTCTTTTGGTCTTACAGAGGCATCCAGATGGTGTTGCATCAGTGGCATTTAAAGAAGCAGAGGAGGGTGATGTCTGCAAACAGGCGCTCAACGGGCGATGGTTTGGTGGACGGCAGCTCTCTGTGGAAACGTGGGATGGTGTGACAGATTATCAGGTATGCCTGGACCCCTGCATCCTTGGAGATTTTTTCAAGCGGAGTATGTGTAATGCAGGTTATTGCGAGTCAGAAAGTGACAGGTTCATTGTGGTCAGCCAGCCAGTCACCTGTTTTCATGTGAGAGACTTTGTTATCATGTGTCTCTAATTGAAAAAAAAATCCTTTTTGCTCTGTACTCATGTAAACATGGATGCCAGTAACACTGGCTCATGGGAAGGCATGAGGGCCTTCCCCACCTGAGGCTGCCACAGAACTAACCCCCCTTTCCAGAAGCCCAGTAGCTTCCTTTTGAACTCTTAATTAAAAAGGGCCCCCTTAAAACTAGCGTTTCCACATTAAATGCTGTGGTAAGGTGGTGCACTTTTTCTTGGTCTAACTGCTGTTAACCACAACAACTATGATTAATTTATGCGTAGTGGATGTAGTAGGGGAAAGGGTGGTGTGGCTAAATGGGAGGGGTTCACAGTGGGTTGGATTCAACCTAAGTTTGTTTCACTGGTCCTCCAAGGTACATGTGACTAACTTTTCATGTATTCAGTGAGTCCTAAGTACAATGAACTTATATCGAGTCCCATCCAAAACTTTGTATTTTAATGAATCGGTTTTTGGGTATTGACTTCTACCACTTTTCTGTTGTCACATGCAGAATATTGACTACTTTTGAGTTGAGAGAGAAGGCAGGTTATAAATACTTTAAATCTGGTCTTTCCTGCAACCTGTACGATTCTTACCTTGAATTCACCTGAAGTTAGGGCAACCTAATATTTAAAGGTTTTATATATAAAAGGAGATTAAATAAATTCATGGAGGATAAATAGAATCATAGTAGAGTTGGAAGGGGCCAGAAGGCCATCGGGTCCAACCCCTGCTGTTGCAGGACACTGTTACACCACCCCATGTAGATGACTCCCAGTCTGGCTGATTGCTAAAGGTACCTCTGCTACCAGCAAACAAGCAAGTGCCAATACTAGGAATTCTGTGGTATTGAGTACAGCTGGAACAGTTCCACTTAGGTGGCTACTTCTGCAGCATAAATGTGACCCTGGATAGGTCCCTGAACGATTGAATCCTAACCTCGTAAGCTAAAGGGTCCCTTTCTCCTTCCTGCCATAACATTTACTGCTGTGTGTAAACCAGGTTGAAGAGACTTCAAGAGAAAGGGAAGAGAGACTGAAGGGGTGGCAGGCGTTCTTAGGGGGTCCTGCTACAGAAATGCCAAAAACTGCATCTGATGCGGATTCTTCAGAAACTGACAAGCAGTTATCGGAAGGTGTTCGGCCATCTAAAGATAATGGTGCATCCAAGGGTGGTCCAGAGGTCGAAGCCACCGAGGCGGAGGATAACGGAGCAGGTGCTGATAAGGATGTCACGGCATCCACGGACAGCAGCGTGGCTGGCAGCGATGGAGAGGCAGAGACATAACGTTCGCTCTCTTGTGAAAGCATGTGTTCGGGGTAACCTTTAGATCTCTGTTATCCCGTGCTTGGGAGCAACTGCACGCAGCAATCAAGTGAATATATATGCATTTCCTTATTCGGATACCATCAATGTGCTTTTGAGGTATTACGTTAAAAGCAGTATTTAATGATGATATTTTATCAAAATATATATATATTCATATCTGGCTGCTGTTCACTCTGTGTGTGTATGTGTCATAAGTTGCCAAGAGCCCTGCCGAACTGACCAGCTGTCTTAAGTTGTAACTTTGCTTGTCATTGTTCTAAGTCCATCAGCATAAGTCGGTACAAACTTGCATTTCCTGTTAATGGCACACCGAGCTTTAGAAATAGAGGTATGGATGCTTTTCAGTATTTGCTCTAATTTTAACCTTGCCCCAACCTGCTGGTATTCTTGTAGGACATAAATTCTTCTTATCCTTGGATACACCAGTGTGTACTTGGTTTTCCTGATATTTTAAAATCAGTAATAATCAAGAATTGAGGATGTGCTGGTGGCACACCAAATGCTTTGCTGAAGGATGGAAAAAAACTTCCACACTGCAAGTTAAGAAGGATCTGAAGTGGTCTGAAAGTACTACCCAGATAGGCAAAGTCCCTGATGGCTTAAGTCCTCCATTCATGTAAGTTTAAGCCTAGCGAAGCTAGAAAACAAGTGGAGGAAACTGTAAATAAGATTACGTCTCATCTTTGTTCTTATTTTATTTTTTTGTTTTGATGAATTAATACTGGAAATATACAGAAAGCTTGTGTGTTGGAAGTGATTTTTCCCCTAGTATTTCTGTATTCAAACATAGCTAGGTTTCTGGCATTTGTCAGGGGTAATGAATATATGGAGTGTGTTTTATACTTGGAGTGATTACAGGAAATTCTATTGAATAAAATTGTTTTGAGATTCATTCCCAAAATTGTTGCCCAGATTTCTAAATATAGGTAACTGATTTTTACAGATATTAGAAATAGTGAATGCTGGATTGACAAAATGCTCCTAAGATTTTCCAGACAATAAAATTGTTTTCCAGTGCCCTTAACTAAAGTAGGAGTGGATTGGACACTGAATGGGAAAAGCCATGGTCTGACACACTGAGCATGAGCAGTTGGTGAATCCCCTTCTCCCTTTGTTGGGGAGGAGAGGAGACACTTTCATTTTGCAGGTGGCAGCTGAATAGGGCAATCCTTGTTTATGGAAATGTTGGCTTGCCCTCAAGCCAGGACCCCGAAGTACAATTTAGTTCTGATTGAGGGAGAACTAAGGTGTGCATAAACCATGGTTTGCTGTTGCCTCTTCATGCAGCAGACCAGAAATGAATTCTTCCACCTGCCTCTTGTGTGTGGTGACTGAGGAAGCATTCAAGGTAGGACTTGCTGCTGCTTCATTTTGCAAGGCCAAACTTCAGTTGCATCTTTAATAAGTCTGAACCTTGCAAGGGGTGGGATGGGGTAATTTAGGAATGTGGTACTGGAAAAAATACTCTTTTGTACAATAAATATGAGTATCTAGCATACCTGTTTTGTATTTGGAATTTTTGATTAAGTTCATAAATACTTTTGTTTTGAAAAAGATCTGATTTCTATCACATTTGAACTGTTTGCTTACAGGAACTTGCCAACAGCTGAAATATTTCCATCTGAAATTTGAGAATTTGAGTAAAAACTGAACAATCTATTATTGCTGTTTTGAGATATATGTTCACCCAGACAACCAAATTTTAGTCACTACAGGCCTTCTTCCAGCACTCACAGTAGCTCTGGGAAGAGTGTATTCAAAAACATGGCAAGAGTTGAGTGTGAAAACCATGATTTTCTCATGCTTTTTTTTTTTTTTTTGTGTTCTTGAAGGTTGTGGATGAGATGACAACAGTGAATGAGATAATTTGAACCGAAATATTTTTGTGCAAGTTTAGCTGCACTAGATTTTATTAACTAACTTGTGTGATAGTTAACATTAAATAAAATATTTCTGGAATTTAAATGACTGTCCCATTATAAGAATACTGCTGCTGTAACTTAGATTTTTGTGTATATTACATTCTTGGTGTAGGATAAATCTGTCTTGGATTAAATGTTTCAGATCTGGTCCTTCCTAAATAGGCAGAAGTTTACTGCAATTAAGATGGACATGTAATCTTTGCCAGGCCCTCTCAAGCCAACTGTGGTTCCTTTCACCTGCTTGGTCTTCCCATGGAAGAAATACAGCTTTTTATAACTGCTTTTGATTCCTGTAACTTCTGCTTTTTTGACCTGGGTGCATCTGTGAAGCATTGGCCAAGTTATCATTCAGGAGTTATGATTTGGGGCAGTTTTAAATGGGAATTACATTTGCAGCTGAAATGTTAGAACTAGGTTAATGTGTTTGAGTACCCAAGTCTCCCTTTTCTTTGCCATCAATCAGTACAATGATCTTTGAGGCGAAAGACTACATGCAATGGCATAGAAATTCAGTGGGGTTTCTTCACAGGAGCCTTAAGGCATGATCCTATGCAAATACAAACAAGAAAAATGGCCAGTAGCTCCCAGGCATGCTGGGAATTTGCTCTTTTGCTTGCTTGCTTGTTCATTTATGCATTAGATTTCTAACCTGCCCCATTAGCCACGGGCAAGTAGTGGACCTTTTTTCTGTCTAAACTTGCAAAGGATTTCACAAACCCATGTAACAGTCACACCCCAAGAGAATAAACATTAGATGATTTTAACCCACAACATCATGCTTTTGCAATAAGTGTCAAAAAGAAGCTCAGGATGGGTCTCCAATATGATGTCCCCTGGTTCCACAGACTCTTCCCTGGCAGCTTCCTCCAGTTTAAAGTTCTTGGTTTAGAATTGTTTGGAACTGGGAGACCTGCTTACTGCAAAGTGAAGTTCTGCACTCCATTTGGGTTCAAAAGTGGCTGTGTGTTCGGAGCTCTTTCCACACCTCTGCCTTGTACTTTGGTTCCTGGGCAGGGTAATTTTCTTTTGGACTCACCAGGTCGCCTTGTGGGAAATGCCTGGTTTGTGACCGGCCACGCCTAGCATGGCTGCTCTTTTAGGAACAGACAAGCCCTCTGTGCCAGCCATTTTGGAAGGCACTCAAAATTCCAAATGCTCACTAACCCAAAACATACATACATACATTTATTACATTTATACCCTGCCCTATTGCTTCAAGCACTCAGGACGGCTTACAAGATATAAAAAATACAATAAATATAAAACTATAAAACATTGATTATTAAAACTATATAAAACACATCACTATAGAAAATGCGACTGAAAAAGTCGCATAGAATAGAAAAATAGAATAAAATCCAAAAACGTCTAAGAACATTGTTAAAATAACAAATAAAAAGGTCTTTAGGAAAGAATAGAACATCGGCGCAGGTGGAACTCTCTGGGGAGCACATTCCATAGTCTGGGCCCCTGTGCGGAGAAGGCCCTCCGGGTAGACACCCTCTGTACTTCCTTCAGGGAGGGTTCCTGGAGCAAGGCCTCCCCCGCTGATCTTCAGTGGTATGAGGGCTTATAGGGGTTAGGTGATGCAGCTACAATTAGTTTCCTTCAGTATATCTCCAAGTAAGTATTGAGTCACCTCTGTGTACGTATCCCCTCCTCTGCTGAGATCTACCAGAAGGTGTTTCTTGGAAGCACTAGCAAGGGGTTGTTCTTCCTGACTGGCCTCGTAAAGTATAGATCAAATGTAGTGTGCATCTCTTCCTTGTTCATGAGGTGTGTTAGGTCCCTGGATTTCAACCTTTCCACAGCTGGGGACCGACATAAGCAGGAAAACCACCTCGGGGACCCGACCGCTTAGGCAGAAACAAAATGCACCATGCACATAATTCAGTATTTTGTGCATTAGTTTCCAAACACTACCAAAAAATGAAAATTATCCAAAACAACCAGAAACGGAGCAACAAAAAATGCCAACAAAAGAACAAAATGCCAACCGGAGAAGAGGTGGTGGGGCACAGCCAGCCCCTGTGCCCATCTGCAGCTAGTGGGAGGTCCCCCCACCCCCATGGAGCAGCAGGAAATCTCCCATGGACTCATGCCAGCCCACGGACTGGTGGTTGAAAACCAGTGCACTGGGTCACCCTTTCCCGAGTGGGCCTAGATGTAGCCCCCGCAGATGGACTTCCAGGCAAAATCCGTCTTGAGCCTTTGCTGGGTCCCTGGAGTGCTTTGCTCCACCTAGAACGGAGGTGGAGGAGCAATGGCAAAAGAAGACGCTCGGATCACATTTGAAGTGTATCACTATGCAGGATATATAGACAAGGGCCTAGGAAGAAAGGAACTTGCAGTCTAAAATAAGCAAGTGGGACAGCGAAGAGAGAATGGAGACACACACACAGTAAAAGGTTGCTCATGTTGAGAATGGGAAATGTATAATCCAGAGTTCATGTAAAAAAGGATCTGGAGTAAGAGAAAGAGGCACTTTGTACATGCCCAGGGAGACAGGTCTGTTGGTCAAGAAGGGAGAGCAGAAGAGAGAGAATGGTCTTCTGTTGGGGGTCACTTGGCCACAATCTCTCAAATGTGGAGAGAAGGGGATCTTCCTTTTCTCCACAGCTGCGATAGCAGGGCTGATCTTCAAAATAGCCATTGCCAAACGCTGCCTTAGAAATAGACACCGAAGCCCTCTCATTTTCCTCATTCCTGAAACCTCCAAACCTGGTTGACTTGTTGGCGTGCATTGCACACATTCCTGGTCGCACGCCTGCAGGATACGCCTAGTGTGCTCACGGCTGGAGGGGAAGCAGGCGACTGGCGCGATCACACACAGCCTCCCCTTTGCTTGGGGGCCCTGCGGAGCTCTTGGCGGGGGACGGAGACCTGCAGCATGAGCTGTGTGGAGGCAGACAACCTGCAGGGCGGCTGACCGCAGTGGCAGCTCGGTAAGTGAGCCTGGACTCAAAGCCTCCCCCTAAGACAGGTCTGGGAGGGAGAGGCACGGGGAGATACTGAGAGAGATTGCATCCAAGAGGGCCAGACCCGTTTCGGGTGTGATCCTATGGGGAATGCTGGGAATTGTGGGGATTTTTAATGCCCGAACCTGTATAGGAGCACAGGGTTCTGCTCACAGAAACTGTTTTTCCCTCCACTCCAGCAGCCCCTGCGAAAACAGCCTTGTTATCTTGATCACCCAATTAAAAGGGCTGTTGCTTGAAGGAAAGGGTCCCTTTTGCTGCTGTGGGCATCTTTCTGGAAATCCCCAAGGCTGAAATGGATTTCTGTCGCTTGGGCTTATGCCCTTCCAAGCTGGCTGGACCTCCTCTGAGTATCTGACAGCGTCTGTGTTGGGGGTTTTGGCACCCTGGAGCAAAGGACAGGAGAGCCAGGAGGCGTGGGGGGGTCTGTGCTCAGCCTGGTGAGGCTGGTGAGGTCCCCTGATCTGGTCCAGGCCCAGATAGGATGTGAAGTCGCAGTGGGAGATGTGTGGTCGAATCTGACCATGTGGTGTGGCAAAGGAGAGAGCGTCAGAGCTGGCCCAATGTCACCGAGGCACGCCAGGATCTGCCCTTCTGGCATCAAGCGTGGGGGTGCCCCCACGATTTTCCCGTGAGCTTGCAGGTTTGGGGCTCGCTGGCATAGAGGTGGGCTCCCCAGAAGGGCCCTCGCAAGCCGAGTCCTGAGAGGGGAGAAGCAATTGGGAGATGCAATGTAAGAATCTGCCTTAGACTGAGACCTGCAGGCCATCCGGTCCCATAGGCAGCCCCACTGTCTGGTTTCCGGCAGGAGTGTGTCCACTTTACCTGGGGATGCTGCACAGGTAAGCTTGGTCCCTTGAGCGGCCAAGCAGGTGCTCCGCCATTTTGAGTGCAGCTCCTGCAACTTCCTTGTGGGCCAAGCAGCCCCTGCCTGCCTGCGGGAGGGGCACTATTCGGTTTGGGGAAATGGCACGGGAGAAAGACCCATGAGAGGTCAGTGTGGGAATTTCCCAATGACACCTCTGCTTTGATCCTTAGCTACCCTTCCTCCTCTGGGTGGCAGCTAGAAAGCTCAAAGTGAAAGCAGCAGTGGATGGCGACCCCTACCGACAAGGGCGTCCCCGGCCTGGCCTGCTGCTGGATTGGGTTGGGCCGGAACAGCATTTGGGGTGGCAGGGCACCTGTCCTCCCCACCTGGCACATTTTCTTCAGAACTTACCAAGGACAAGGCCGTTTTGCATCTCTTTCTTAATGGAGTCTCTGTGGTAAGGAAAAGGTTGGGAGAAGCTTGGGAAGATACTGGGTTGAAGAGGACCATGTCTGGAGCGTCCCAAGCAAAATTCCATGGACAAGGGTGGGTGATGGGTGGAACTTTGGCTGGAACATGACTCCCCCCCCTCCCCCCGCAACCCTGGAATTTCTCTTCTTAACTCTCTTTCTCAGCAAAGGTTTTCCAAATAATGTTTATTTTGCCACCGCCCTGCCTCATTCAAAGTATTCTACTGGCATGTACTTGTGTGCAGATAAGGAGCTGGTTCATGTAACATGACAACTCATGCTGAAGGCCGAGTCTGGGTTGAGTGGGGGTTGCTGTTAAACCAGGCTTTGTTGAGCTGTGTGAACCCAGCTTGTGTTAACAAACCATGATTTGTTAAATGCAAATATTCCGCCGTTCAGAACCCAACAACCATGGTTTCCCTTATGAGTTGTCTTGGTGGACAAACAATTGCTTGTTAGCATGGCTGGGTTCATATGACAACCATTGTTCAACAGCAAACCACTCTCAAGCCATATTCAATCCTGAGCATAGATTATTGGGTTGTATAAAACCAGCCACTGTTGTCTTCAAATTGTAATCCACTGGTGTTTCCCCAGTGTTGCTTCTGTCTTCTGGCTTTCCACAAAAAATGAAATAAAAATTAAAAATTAAGAAAACCCATTAAGGGGCTAAAGATGGGATGCCTGGGCAATGCCTTGGAAGCTGTGGGAACCTGTTCAGACAACTCCCAGTCTACCCAGGGCATCCTTACCATATCCACTGCTTCCTATTCTGTAAGAAAACCTTCCCCAGAATCATAACTGCTTGCAAACAAAGCTGAAATCCTGTTTTCATCTGCTTCTGTTTTATCTTCTGTTTAGGTGCAGAGATGGAGGAGAGGAAGAAGAATTTCACCAAGCTGGGCAAAAGCGAGCAGCCGGTGAAGACAGAATGGGGGGCCCAGTATGTGGTGTTTACTTACTTCCAAGGAGACATCAACAGTGTGGTGGATGAGCATTTCTCCAGAGCCTTGAGTGCAACCAGGACCCCGCAGGATCTGAGCAGCAAGAACAGTGGGGAGGAGATGACTGAGAACGACAGTGAGTGGCTTCTCTGTGGTTCAGGGCTGCTTACCACTCACTTCTGAGCAGCTTATGTAACTGCTGGCTCTTGCCTCACTATTGACGGGAAACATGCGCGGCCACAATCGTGCTGTGGCTTGGCAGAACTGGTGGCAACTTGAGGGATACAGATTAAATCTGGCAGGTGGCTTAGTGCCTTTCCATGCTGGTGCCGAATGATGGTGTGAAGCAGTCGCAAAGAGCGTGGAACGCTCTTCAGAAGGACCTTATATGATCAGGTGGATCTTCTAGCTGGATCAGAGCTTGCTCCATCCAGCCCAGCTTCAGTTCACATAGAAACATAGAAACAGAGCGAGTCAGAAGGGGCCTCCCAGGCTATCCAGTCTGACCCCTGGCTCCAGCTGGCTCCACTCACGATGTGCCCACCATGTGCATGTCCAGCCTATCTTTGAACACCCTCACTGATGGGCCTCAACAATGAGCTGCCCACCTGTAGCACATGGGTGCAACAGCACTTCCATACTCATGCTCCCCAGCCATTTACATGGGCACACTGTCTTCAGGGCTGGGAGTCTTCTCTCCCAGGAATTTGTGCAAGTCCCTTTTAAAACCACCCACACTGGTGGCCCATCACAACATCTTGTGGAAGGCAGATTCCATTGTTTAATTGTGTGCCGCATGAAGCAAGTCTTCCTTTTATCTGTCTGGAATCTGCCACCGTTCTCAGGTTTTGGACAAAGGTTTCACCCCTTCAGGGCTGGCACGTTGGGGCTAGAGCCTAATATGCAAATGTACCTCCCCCCCCAATTATATTTTATGTCCTGGCTGTACTTGTGGAATCATTCCTATAATTCACAGATGTCACTTTGCAAAATGATGGACTTAGAGCTTCTGTGAAGAAGGCACCCGTGTTTTCCTCTACTGCAGAATGCTGCTGTGCCAGAGCAGGGGGTTAAGTTGCAGGCCAAGCAATGTCTGCTCCATCTTTCTGTACTGGCCAGGATTAATCCCGAGTTGGGAGAACAGAGAACTGTTATTTCTCCAGGCCTGGGATGGTCTGTATCTGCCTTTGTCAGCCTGGTGTGTTGATCTCCAGCTCCAGACTTACAGGGCAACCTGCTTCACAAGAAACTCAGCGCAGAGTGCTGCGTCTTTTTTGGGAGTGGGGAAACTGGCGTGTTGTGGTGAGGAGGGAAGACAGAAGTACAATGGAATGGAGTCTCCTGAAAGAAGGCATGGTTGGTTGGCTGGCACATTGAACAAGACTGCTCCAAGCTGTAACATTCTGATATTCTTCCCACTTGTCATAATATATGATTCCCTCCCTCTCTCCCTCTCTCAATTTGTGATCTGGTTTGCACACAATGAGAATCCAAGGTTGCATATGGGTTGTTTAATGTTCCACGCTTGGAAGAGAATCCATGGTTTGTTGTTAGGTTGTGAACTCTGGGTTGTTTAAGCAGGGGTGGTTGTTACGTACAAACCCAGAAGCATGGGTTGTTCATGGGTTGTTTCACCAGGCTACAGAGGTGGCTGGCAAGAGCAATGAAAAAAAAATCAGGCACTTTGTATGTCACTACGACAGTATTGCAAAGGCATTTGGGATACAGGGAGGGAGTGCGTGGACAAAAGGGGGACTGAAACAACCCAGCAATTGAATAAGGACCTGTGCTTTCCACAATTGTCTGGCAGACAAATTATGGGTGAACTCTGGGTTATTACACATGAAGCAGCTTTTCAAGTTTTCAAGTTTAGCACGCAATCTCTATCTTTCCAGTGGGTTTAGCATGCAATCTTTATCTTTCCAGTGGGTTTAGCACGCAATCTCTATCTTTCCCAAATGCGTTTAGCAGTAACAATTGTCTTATTTTTTTATGGACAGAAAAGCACACCTCTCCCCATCTGTGGAATTTCTCACCTCACTGGGCTAAGCCATACAGTGCATCCTCTCCTTTAAACTTGTCTGGCTCCGAAGGGGATGCAGCTCCTACAACTGCTGAGTCCTGTGACCCTCCGGATTTCCAGGGCGTTCCTCCCCGGACTGCAGCACTATGGCACTTGCCTTCGGGGGGCGATCCATGCCTGACTGTGGCCCCCGGCTATCTTCCCTCTGGGCCTAATCTGCATATGGCACAGGGGGCTGCAGCGGACGAGAAATACGGGTCGCTTCTTGGTCTTCTGCAGCAGGAAAGCTGTCCTCCATCTGTCCAGCAGCCTCCCGATCCCCGGCCTGCTTGTCTTACCGGCTCTGCTAGGTCACCAAATATGAGTTTAACTTCCATGGGAGGTAAGGGCCCATCTTTTACAAATGGAAAGCACGTGTGTATTCCTCATATTGGTACACTGCTTTTTTCCTCTAGCCAAAGGCGGCTTCCATCTGACGCTTTCTCTTGCAAAGCATCTTCACAGAATCCTCCTTGTCTCTGTTTTATCCTCACAACTCTCCTGTAGGGGAGATCAAGCTGAGAGGTGGTGACGGGCCCCAAGTCACCTGCTGAACTTCATGGCTGGACAGAGGACTAGAACCTGGCTCTCCCAAGGCCCAGTCCCTCAGCCATGCTGCCACACTGGCTTTAAAGCTCAAGAAGGCCAGCGCGCTGAATCGGGGCCAGGAACAGACCAGACGCTGTGAAGCTGGCAAAGGACCAGTGCAAAACACCTGCAGCACCTTGTCCCAGCCAGCCAGCCTGGCAGCTGCATTCTGAACGAATGGCTCTTTCTTTAGAAGCTGCCCCCTGTTCAGTGCATCGCAATAGTCTAGCCCAGAGGCTACGGAGCTTGGATCCCGAAGGCCAAGCCTCTCTCTGCAGAGGTACAGATGCAGTGGACTAGCCAGGCAGTGCTGGTTCATGGTGTTTGTGCCATAAAAGTGTTCCCGAGGACAAGCACTTCAAGGAGTGTCCACCTTTGCAAACCTGCTCCTTCAGATCCTGGCTGTTGAAATGCTGGCAGCCTCAGGGTGGAATTTCAGCCTGAACGTCCAGGGGCCTAGAGGAGGTGGGGCTAGGAAGCACTGCATTTTAGGGGCTGCAATCAAGCCCCTCTGGAATGCAGGAAACATGGCAAACTTGGGAAGCCACCAAATGATTGGCAGGCAGGGGAAAGTGGGGGCAAGGGAAGGGGCCATCAGGGTAGCCCGGTGGGCCAGCTTTGGCCCGTGGGCTTGCAGTCCAACACCCTGCTTCTGCTGGAATATAGTACCATCCAGAACAGAATGAAAACCGTACACCTAGGTGGAGAGACGAGGCTGTGGTGGTCGCTTCCTTGGTCTCCATTTCCTTCAGCACTGGAATGCATTTGCTTTCCTCCAGCCATCCTTGCAAACAAAATATTACGCTCCATCAACCTTTGCTCAACTTCTGTCCCTCATATTCTTCTTCAGTTTCACTACTGAGCATCTTCCGTGTTTTGCAGGTATCCAGGCCAATGGCCAGAGAAGAGATTTGTACTACTAGAAAGGGGGCACAGCTGCTGATTGTTTCAGCAAAGAGGACCCTTAAATCGTAGCTGCCATTAGGAGAAAATGAAGCCCACCAAGCACCATCCTCCACCATCACCTGCCCTTCACAGACATCTTGTGCTTTTCTGAATGTGTACAAAGACTGTGTGTATTGTTAGTTCAGCTTGCACACACCTTCTCAAAAACCCCTCTGATGTACGCCTGGTGCGCAGAAAAAGCTTTCCCTCTGGAGCCAACTGATTGCTGCTTTTCATCTCCACTGGAGGTCAGCACATTAAATTTCTGAAGTTCTGTGATGATGGGTGGGCCAAACAGAACCCCACCAGAAGAGGATGAATATGCCACACAAGCACACAGCTGCAGACTGAAGGTAGTCAGTCTTTAGGAATGTCTTTAGGGCTTTAGGAATGGGTCTGCCATCATTTGTGGCACTAGTGTAGATTCTCTAACATGCATGGTTGCAGCTTTGAAACTGTATCCCTGAAGGACTGCTCTCAGGTTTGTTCAGCCTGTTACAGAATCACCAGCTTCTATTTGTCTCTGAGAAAGATGAAGGCATGGTGGCTGGATTGAGTGAAAGAGCTAAAAGATTCTTTTTAGAAGTGGAGATGAAGCTGCAGCAAAGCAATGCATTTTGGTCCCCTCCCATGCATGCACAGAGAGAAAAACGACTCCAGAATGCTTCAGCTCCAGTTCCTGGGAACTGTAGGACTTTTCCAGTCTAAACAGGCATGGGGTCACATCTTCAGGAGCACAGAAAGCAGCCTTGTGCACAGCCAGACCACTGGTCCCCAGCCCAGCAGTGGGGACACTGCCTGGTAGCCTTTGATCTCCAGGATATCCCCGGGAGTATGGCCAGTCCTGCCTGGAATTGGACTCGGGAGCCTCCACATGCACTGCATATTTTATGGACTTCACCCAAGCCCAGCCTTAGTAGGAGGAAGGCCTTGCTTGCTTTCGTGATGCTGCGGAACTTATACAAGAACCTGCGATTTCTGCTCTCGGAATCTAGGGTGGGTTTTGCATTGCAGGAATCACTGGTGTTTCTGGGAGGGTGACAGGGTTCACCATCACCCCCACCCCAATTTAGCAGAAAATGACATCACTGTGGGAAAACCTACAGCCAGTGATGTCTCTCCTGGATGCTGAATGTTGTCACACTTGCTGATGGCATCTCATTCCCCCAAACTCCATATATTTCCCTCTCACTCTGGAATACTTGACAAAATATTATATTACATTGAACAACCACCGTCTGGTGTTGCTGATATATATATATTTTGTTTCCACTCCTTCCCAAAATTACAATCTGGAGCTGTTGTAAAGCCAAATCCTTCTCTGATAAGAGCCATAAGCCATCGAGCTTCATCACATATGTATTGGATAAACTCCAGTATCAGAATTGAAGGAATCAGGAATTTGTTTCATTGGCATACTTCTCTCCCAAACATGACATCCTACACTTAAAGTGGTGGTGGTGGCCAGCCTCTTTGGCAACTGTGCTGAAGAGCCAAGCCTAATGGATGAGATAATTGCTCTTGCAAAGTGCAGTACAGAAATATAACACTAGAATAGCTAGGCCTTGCTGCAGTTTGCCTCCAGCAGGGGAGGAGAATGGAGCCAGGGAGCACCAGGTGAGAAGCTATTCCAGAGCACCTCCTCCATCTGACCAGATGCTTGGAATCAGGAACCAAATGTGAAGCAAATTTCTATAAGGCCAGCCAGGTTCTCCCTGGCTTTTCAGATTACCTGGTCTTACCTGGACAGGAGAGCTGCATCACCCTTCATTGGTCATTATATGGGAGATGCTGCAGTGCAGCAAAGATCAGGATAACTGCTCACTCCTCCTTGAAAAGCACCCGTGTAGCACAGAGCAAGGTGCGTGGACCGCACTGGGTCGAGTGCCCAGGTGTCTTGCACCTACCTGGCAGTGCTGTTGTGAGCAATTAATAAAATACTAGATCCTCTGATCCTCATAGTGTTGCTACTCCAGACCTCTTTGGTATCATGCACTGGACTCTCCGGGGGAGCTGTACATACTCACCCTTGTAAGTCACTTGAGGGGGATGCGAATCTGCCACTCCAGTTCACTCCCCTCTTGAATCCTGAGAACCTGAGAGCCCGGCTGGGTCAGGCTGGGGTCCATCTAATCTGGCGTTCTGTGTACACCTTGGCTGCCCGGCTGCCCACGGGAACTTGGAAGCAGGACACAAGTGCAGTGGCGCCCTCCTGCCCACGTCCCCCAGCAGCTGCTGTACCGAGGCACAGTAGCTCTGAAACTGGATCATCATTGATGATCTCCTCTTTCTGGGATTTGTCCAACCCCCTCTGAAAACCACCTGGACTGGGGGCTGTCACTGCGTCCTGTGGAAGTGAATTCCATAGTTAAGTGTGTGCCGTGTGACCAGCCACTTCCTTTTATTTAGCCCGAGTCTCCCACCATGCAGCCCCATGGGGGGACTGCACTGGGTGCGGGGACCGGCAGGGTGGCGGGAGAAAAAACTCTCCTACGTCACCCTGCAGCCCAGCAAGCAGATCCTCTTCCCATGGGTGTTGGTGCATTGCTCACCATGCATGCGCCTGCTTACGAGCAAGTCATTTGCACCATTTGTGTGTATTTACACAGCTCTGTGCAGTTGCTTCATATATCCAAGAAAGGGGCCTTTGGTCCATTAACACCTGGGCCGCAGTAAATGGTTTAATGTTCATGGTGCTGCAGGTAACTTTCCCCATATATTTCTGTAAACCGAACGAGTGACTTTGATATATTCCCAGCATGCCTCTCTCACTGCCTATATTAAGGGCACAGGTCTTCAAAGATGGGAGCCAAATTCAGCCCTCTGCGATCCCCCAGAGGGCCACCCTGCCTCCCTTGGTCCTACTGCCTTCCCTGTAGATATGCTCAAGGGAGGACTGCCTCTCCCAAGACTTACTTATTGGCAGGAAGAGCTTTCAGCAGAAATACGCCGGCACTTGGATCTGGCCTCTTTTGGCTGCAGTCCTGCCCACTGCTGGCAGGCAGCCAGGGGCTCTGTGGCACTGAGTTTGGCTCTTGGGCTAACAGAACTTCTGCAGCAAGTCTCCAATGAGGTACTTAAATGATAGCCAACGAGGGTTTGGTTTGTGTGTTGTCCCAGCTTTGGTCAAAAGGTGGGAGATTCGTTGCACTAAAGGACCAGAATAGGTCAAGCAGGAGCATTCCAGGCTCTGTTTGTAGCTCAGACTCCGTTTGATCTCAGGGCAACTCATCACCTTTGTGCATTTCATTATTTTTCCATTCCATTTATACTTTGCCTTTCTTCCCTTTCCAAGGAACCCCAGACAAGTTTTTTCCCTCTATTTTATCTTCACAACAACAATCCAGCAAGGTAGCTTAACCCGAGCGTCAGCTTCATGGCCAATGTAGACCCAAAGTCTCAAGTTCCAGCCCTGCTCTCCAACCTGGCCCAGTCATCGCACTGGTTGTGTGCCGAGAGCTGCTTAGCTATGACTCCCTCCCTCTACAAAGGTGAGGGCACTGCTGAGCCAAGCCCAAGAGATGCTTGAAGTCAGAATGCTGGGCGAGGTGGAGCGATCCCTGAACCAGCAAGAAAGCTGCTGTGTTCTCAGCTGCAATACGTGGGGATTGGCCAGGCAGCAACTGGTTAGCTAGCAAAGAGGAGGAAATGTGCAGGTTCACTCTGAGCTCAGCAGCTCTGCTCACCCCCTGGACATCTGCCAGGGTCTTGTCCCTTGTGGCAAAGATGCGCATCTGCAAAGAAGAGGAGTCAAAATTCTCTGCCTCCCCAGTCAGATCTGAATGGGGCCCTTCTCTGATGTTCAGCTCAGCCTGCTGGTGTCGTCTCTCTTTCCCATGTTTAGTCTGCCAGAGGAACAAAAGCAGACTAACTGAAACAAATTCTGGAGCCTGGGAAGGAGGGCCTCTGGCAACAGGAAGGTGTTGCTTGCTCAGCATCCCAGCAGCTGCCCGAGGGCTATTTTGAGAGTGCTGAAGGAAGCACTGCTGTAAAACACATCGGCGCAGCTGTCCCCGTGCGCTATGTGTTGTGAACCTTGTCACTGCCTCCTTACACGGGGACTGTTCCAATCTGATACTTCCGCGCCTTCCAAGTTGCCAACTTTCTTGATCAAGGCAAATGCTCTTTCCCCCCAAGATGGAACTTTGATCAAAGGAATCAGTTCTTTTTACCCCAATCACTATCTTCAGCGATGTGATCTGCTTCTTTGGCCTTTCTTCAGCTACACTTCTCAGCTTTATTCCTTACCTTCCTTTCAAGGGCATGAACACCAAACACACCTTTAGCCGGGTCCTTACATGTTTATCCTTCCAGGGCTACAGCATCCAGCAGTGACTTATCTATGTGAACAGGCATCCCAGGTCAAACAGTAGTGGCAGAGTGTTTGTTTCATCTGAAACCACTCCTAAAAGGAATACCCCCCCCCCCCCGTTCAACTGCCACTCTTCTGTCATACAGGAGTTGAAGCCAAAGCAAACAACCAGTTCAGTCTTTCTGTGGTCAGAAAAAGCTCAGCTCACTTGTAGCTGATGTGGATGGAAGTTTGCTGGTTGCTTCTCCGCAACTACAAGAGCAACTTGGAGAAGGGGCACAGGGAGCATCCTGAGGGGTAGTGGGAGGTCGAGATTGGGGTTGTCAGTATACAGTGTATCCTGACAGTCTTGCAGTCCCCTTCCCACCCTGCCTGGCCAAAATCACCATCTTGCACATTTGCTGGGTGCACGGGGTTTGGAGGCCAAGCACCTCCTCTTGAAGCTGGAGTGGGGAAACTCACCCTGGGTGGCCCTATCTGGCCTGGACAATATGGGACTCTCCCGGTAGTCCCACCTCCTCCCAGTCTCACCAGTTCCCCAGCCATCAATGATTTGGGAGGCTTCCCAGCTGTTCTCATTTTAAGGGGCTAAAAGCATTTTAAGGGGCTAAAAGGCCCTCTCTTAAAGTGTAGCTACTGACAGTAAATGATTGACGTCACAGTAGGCTGGGATTTTTTGCCCCCTCCTTTGCTTTTGCCCTGCCCACGACCGGAACGTGTCCTCAGAACGTCTCCGAAAGGGACGCAGGGCCTGGCGTCGAGGAGGGTTCTCTCCTGCCGCCAGAGAGCCGCGGAGCTGAACTGGGCACCCCGCACGCTTGGCCCGCCGCCGCCGCCGCCGCCGCCGCCAGTTGGTTGCAGGCCGGCGCAGCCAGACTTGAACTCTTCGGCGGCCCGGGACCCTCCGCTCGGCGCCGGTGCGCGCGCGCCGCCGCGCCCTTCGCCGCACGCGGCTCCTCCCCGGCGTCCTCGCGGAGCCGGGTCCCTCCCCTCCCTCCGCGGCGCCTCCCTGGAGCGGCGCCAGATCCGGGCGGCGGGGCGCAGAGCGATGGGCGAAGCCTCGTTCCCCGGGCAAGGCGGGCCGCGGTCAGCCGGGCGCAGACGCTCGAAAGGCGCCACTTGCGCGGGGACGCCCGCCTCCCAGAGCACCGCTGGCCGCCCGGGGGACCCCGCCGCGCTTCCCTGTCGCGGACGCAGCGCCCCCGCTTGCGCGCGGGGGGAGGCGGCGACAGGCCGGGCGGGGAGCGCCTCGCTCCCGGGTGAAGGGCTTGGTTCCAGCGGCAAGCGGAGCGCCACTCTGCCTGGCTGGGGCCTGGCGCCACCTGTTCCACACCTGGCGCGCCAAGACCGGGCAGCCCACTACCGTCTCGCACGTCATAGCATCATAGAAGAATTGGGCCATGAAGGCCATCGGGTCCACCCCCTGCTGTTGCAGGACACCACGTCACCCCACCGCACGCAGAGGGCTGCCCGGTTTCTTTCTGAATGTCCCCAGTGTGGGAGAGCCCCCCACCTCTCCAGGCAGCTGGCTCCACTGTCATTTTGCTCTGACCGTGCCTCTTCGTCTTGTCTCTCCTCATGACGGCCTATTGCTATGCAGAAGTCCTGCAGATAATCAGAAGGGTGGAGCCGGTTGGTCGCTCGTGTTTGCCTGGGAAG
The DNA here is from genome assembly GCF_004798865.1 of Varanus komodoensis. Lineage (NCBI taxonomy): Eukaryota > Metazoa > Chordata > Lepidosauria > Squamata > Varanidae > Varanus > Varanus komodoensis. The sequence continues at coordinate 3,226,953 of NW_025336401.1, forward strand.
AAGAGATCCTCTCAGGGCTTGTTCATAGGACGAGGGCTACATGATGATCTGGGCAGGAAGGAGGGTCTGCAACGTGCACGCCTGCCCTCAGGAGCATTCTAGCTGCCTGCTTCTGCAGACTTGGTCAGAGCCAGGCGAGGTTGGAGCCTCCCGTCCCTCAACCACCCTGTTCAGCTTTAAGGGAGCCGCCTGTCGCCCAGAAGAGGTTCACCTCCATGGAGCACCAAGGATAGCTCCCAGAAAGCCCGGGCAGGGCCTGCTGCAATGACTGAGCAGCCCCTCGGGTGTAAAACCCTCCCTGACCACACACCCAGAGGAAGAGGACCATGCCAAAGGCGGCCTCTTGCAGGAAAAAAGCTGCAGGACAACACGGCACTGTAGTAAAAACACATCTGGGTTCTCTTCCCCCTGCCAGTGCTTCAGCGCATAGAACTCGCAAGACTTGCTTTCTGAGCTGAAGTGCCTCCGCTGCACACCAACTCTGTGTTAGGTAAGGGCACTTTTGCAGGTTCAGCTTTGCTCCCTTCCTCTCAGCCAAGGACTGCACTGCTAGGAGAAGGCAAAAGATTTTGGAAGCTTGGCAGCAGTGCCACAGCAGAATGTCCGAAGTGTCCCGAGAAACATGCAACTGGCACAAAATGGCAGGTGTGAACATATAACGGCGGTCCTTTACCTCTTATACTGGCTACCAGTTGAAGTCTGGGCCCAATTTAAGGTGCTGGGGATGAACTATAAAGCCCTAAATGGCTTAGGGCCTGGTTACCTGAAGGAGTGACACCTTCCATAGGTGCCTGCCCACTCCTTAAGATCTGGGGCAGAGAGCCTTCTCCGGGAGCCCTCCCTGAAGGAGATTAGGAGGGTCACTACCCAGAGAAGGGCCTTCTCTGTGGTGGCACCCCGATTGTGGAATTCGCTCCCCAGAGGTCAGGCTAAAACCTTTTTATTTTTCCAATTTTTAAGGTATTTTATTATTTATTTATTTAAAACATTTCTATGCTGCCCCCATCACAACAAAGCCTCGGGGCGGCTCACAACACATAAATACAGAAGTAATAAAATAAATACTAACATTATACAATAAATAACACCCCCCAGTGCCTTCTCGGCTAAAAAAACCCCAAACCCTAGTTAATAAATAATTAACAATTAAAATAAGTTTTAAATAAAAAGGCCTTAGCCTGGTGCCAAAAAACAAATAACGACGGTGCCAGGCAGACTCTCTGGGGAGCGCATTCCATAGATGGGGTGCCACCGCAGAGAAAGCCCTCCTCCGGGTGCTCGCCCTCCTAATCTCATTCACAGAGGGTTCCTGGAGGAGGGCATCTGCTGCTGACCTCAAGGGGCGGGAGGGCATATATGGGTGCAAGCGTTCCTTTAGATAACCAGTATGACTGTTTTTAAAATGTGTTTTATTGTTGATTGCTGAAGAATTTGATTTGTGTGCTGTGTTTTGTTTTGTCTTACTGCTCAACCCTCCTGAGGCTACAATAAGGGATGATCTAAAAAGTTTTGAATGAATGAATAAATGTTGCTCTGCCTCCCACCCCCGTTTTGATAGAACCCTGCCTGTGCTTTTTCTGAGAAGAACATTTGCCCTGGTGTAAACGATGGAACCACACAGGTGCGTTTAGCTTCCAGGGACCGAGAGGTACCTGTGCCTTTTCTGGCCGCAGTTATACAAGTGTTCCGACCTGGTTCTCGCGAGGTTCCAAAGCCATGCAGGGAAAACCTCCTGATCGATCGGCAGCTCGCTCTTTCCCAGTGGAGGCATCAAAAGGGCTGCTGAGCGAGCAAAGGCAGCTCACGGGAGGAGTGATTCAAGGAGTCATATGAGAGAGAGAGAGGAATAGATCACCTTGTTACACTGATAACCACATCAACTCCTAATCGGAACATGAGAAACTGCCCTAGGAATTAGCTCACTGGGGGAAGGGTCCTAGATCAGGGGAGGGGGGCATGCTCAATCCCCCCCCCATGTCTGCTGCCAGGGATGACAAATCCCAGTGGCAGAGCTGGAGGGAATTGCCTCCTCCTGTCTGATATCTGAAGAGAGATGCAAATTTGGAACACATGGGGTCTTCCTTGCTGGCTCCAGCTGAAGAGTCCCTTCCCTTACTAGCAGTGGAAGGGAATCTTGAGGCTCATGTTTGCACATAGTCCGCTGGCACAGGACCAAAAGAGTTGTGCACAGCTCGTTAGCACTGAACGAGCTTGGCGGATTGGTGACTGACGAGGCACGAAGGCATGCACTGTGCTCCTATCACACGCTGGGCTGTCACTCAGTGACTGAGCTTGAGCTCAGGGGCTTCCAGGCAGGGGGCTCGTGGTTCAGTCCCTGCCCTCCCCAGGTAGGGCCAGATCTTGCTTCCTTGTATTCCAACGGGATGCTCCCTCCCACAATTGGCTGTGCTGCTGGGCTTGCAACGCACAACATGGTCCCGGCAGCTGTAACGTGTGAGAAGTGAAATAGTAACACCCAAACTGGCCTAGGGGTGTGTCTTGGAGAAGCGACTGAGAGCAGAGGTGAGGCACAAGTGAAATTTGCCCACCTCCTCATCAAATAATGGCTTTTCCACTGGTGCATCAATATGCAAAATGATGCAGGCCATGTAGCGGCCCTCAACCTTATTGGCCCCTTTTGAATCCTGAGGGCTCTTTCGCAAAATGGCTGCCACGGGGAGCCTTTCCCGTTCATAACTCTGTTGTGGCTGGCGTGGAGGGTCAGCAAATGCTCATGTCCTGGAAAGCAACGTAGTGCGCCTGAACGGGAAGTAACACGTCCATGATCTGCAAGATAAGGCAGAGGTGGCTTGAACTCCAACACACAAAAGCACTTAACTGCACCCTGAAAAAAGATGGTGCTGCAGGACAGCTGTTGTTCTTCACTGAAAAGAAAGCACAAGAAACAGAATTAACATTGGAGGGGGAGTCTGGTGGGCATCAACAAAACTATGGGCGCTGTGGCACCCCTGGGCGCTGTGTTGGAGACCCAGGTCTGCACAGGGCCCAGTCATAACCACCTTTCCTGCCCGAAATGGGAACTGTCCCAGCATTTGCTGCCCACGATGCATTCAATTTCTTGGTAACTGACATGCTGTAATAGAGGCTGTGATGTGTTGAGGCTTCATGGGTGCTTCTGCTAAACGGCTCTGCAGGTCAGCCTTTCTCTTGGTACTCTTTGCCCTGTTCCAACAAATACTTAAACTTTAAGCATTTACGTTCTTCTGTTTAGGACCAGGCAAGCTGAAGCTGTGGTAGGGAAGTAAAACCCTTCCAGCTCAGCCACAGATACGCTTGAGCCAAAATAGTTCAATAACTAGAATAATTTGGGAAAACAAGTTGAGAAAACTTTCTACAAAAGCATGAGAATGTATTTGAAGAATGCAGTTTTGTGAGCTGCTATGGTGAAACTCCGGCGATCTAGCATGAATCAATTCACCGCAGATGCTCAATTTAAATAAGTCACTGCATGCTCTACAATGCGCCACGCATTGCAGCACGCTTTTAAGAGCTGTGCTGTTTTCTCCCCCCCACCCCCCGCTCCTAGTTGCACTGAACCATTTGCAGGTCAGAAATCGCATCTGAATCCGGGCAGTGGCTCTGTCAGAATCTTTTCCTGCACAAACCAAGCCCCCTCAGAATGACCCGGGAACAACATATGAGCACCGGTGCAGTCTCCTGAATCAGTGGTTCATTTTAGTGGAACATGCATGAGGGCACCTCTGAGCACACTCATGGATCTGGTTCCAGCGTGGACGAGGCTGGAGGTTGCCACAAGGTGGCAACGAACAACAGAGCACAGTCACAGACCTAGCCCAGGTCTAGCCCAGGGTTCGGATCAGGTGAGCCGACAGGCCTCCAGGGGAGGAACTGTGGCTTTTGCACGTTTTAAAGAAGCAGCCAGGGAGTGGGCTGCTTCGGCCCATGGCCATGATGCCTGGGGCAGCAGGAGCCAGCTGTTCCTCAAGCTCTGTTTATCTGCCCCGGAAGCAAAAACAGATGACAAATGCAGCCACATCGTCCCAGTTCGGTTTGGTATTTTTTGCTTGGGGGGTCAGTGCTAATCTGGAAGCATTTGTGCATGGTGCAAAGCAATAGAGGCCAAGCTGGTCTGTTGGGGGGAGGTTCCCCCCATCTTCCCCCCCAAGTTCCCCAGGTGGCCACGGCCCCCTCTTCTTCCTCTAACCATCAATTGCAGGGTGGTTTTCTGGCTCCCCTCCCCTTCTCAAAGGTTGCAATGCTTCACCTGCTGAGTAATGGGCGGTAAGAGTCGTCAGCTAAAATGTTCCAGGGGCTATTTTTTGGGTTTGAAGCCCCAGCCTATTGGCTTGGGTCCCATTCACTGACTGTTGGCTCTGCCCATCTCTGGGATTTGGCCCCTGGAAGCCTTTCTGAAATTGAATTTGGCCTCAGGGTCAAAGGCATTTCTTATCCTTGATGTGACATTTAAACACAGGATTGGTCCTCTATGCAGTGCTTGGCAGAACTGCTGATAATGCACATGAGCAGTCCCAATAGGGTGTCCACACATACCCAAATATTTTTAAATCCCATTTTTTCAGTATCCATAAATAGATTTGTATGACATCCTTGCAGCTTTCCAGTCATTAAACCTAATCTTACACAAAAGTGGATCCAAAGCATCCATTTGAAGTTGGCATCTAGCCATTCCCATCCTATCAGCCCATCCACATGTCAAAAGCATGGTCCACCCTACTCTGTGCATTACATCGTGGGAGGAGAATGTTTATTCTTCCTGTTTTCTAATATTTGTATTTTAGCTTAAAAAGGCTGCAGAGATTCTATTTATGTGGTCCGTTTGTTGAGTTTCAGGAAGCAGGTAAAAATGACAAAGAATGTGTACATCAGTGAACGTTAAGGCTGTTCCAATAGAAAATGTATCTGTGCAACAACCTTCTCCCAGAAAGTAGAAGCCACCAGACATGGCCAAAGCATGTGTTGAAAAGAAGCATTAGCTGCTTTGCATCACCAATAATTCATTGAATTAGGCAATTCCTTATTAAAGAGATGTTGAGTGTCCAAAAGACACAAAAGAAATGCTTTGCTGAATAAGACTAAGTTAATGGGTAGACATCAAAAAAGCAGTGCATGGATTTTGTGGTGGTACCCACCACACTCGCTCAAATTCCCAGATGTGTCCATGGATCCAAAGGGATAGTGTGTGTTTGGTGCTCGCTTTGTTCAACAAGACGGTCAAATCCTTAGAGGCACTGAAAAAGGCAATTGTGCAGTGAGCCTTTGTTTAGCTTCCCTTTTTCCTTTTCAGTTTTCTCAGTGTTTCATTGTTCTCCTGCAATGTGGACATCTCCCAAAGTGCTGGAAACTACTCCCAATTCAAAGCTGGGCCAGGATTTTCATACAGCCAGTGGAGCGGCTGAAGTGCAGTGCCCTGCATGTAAAGTGATGAGACGCAGAGCGAAGGGCTTGTGGTCCATCACACATCATCATGAGGCAGAGGCTGGAGGCTGTGAGGCTGGCTGCTGTCACAAAGCACGGGAGAGTCTTGGATGGGAAATGTCTACCTTGAATGTGCTAACTGCATTACCAAGATGCAACACCAGAGGGATAAGACAGGACTTCTGTGCAGCTCAGAAATCAGAATTTGCTGCAGGTTTCACATGAGGCAGCAAAGAACAGAGTTGAAGCTGCCTTGGTCCAGGAGATGGGAAGGGAGAGAGACAAGCTCTGCCTGCATCTGCCATCTCCTCATGGTGCCTCAGCCTCCTCTTCCAGGCCAAAATATGTAGGTGGCCAAACTTGGCCGTTGAAATGTTTTCTGCGGTGGTCGAAGTACAAAGGCAACATTGCCCTCAACGCCTCCTGCCTTCCATGGGCTGCAAGACCAGGCTGTCAATTGCTCATTCAAGAGTACTCCACCCCAAACCAAAAGACACGACTGCGAAAAATATATTGATGCGGGGAAAATTCATTTCCTCCTTGGCAACTGGAGCTTGGCAGAGAGGGAAGAGGAAGCTGGAAGTGGTGGCAGATGCTTCTGTGTCCTTGCTAATAAAAAGTGCTTGCATTATGCGAAGGGGTGATGTGGAGGCGTGAAAGAAACACCTGTAACAGTATTAGGATATTAGAAACATAGAAACAGAGTGAGTCAGCAGGGGTCTCCTGGGCCATCTAGACTGACCCCTGGCTTCAGCCAGCTTCGCTCATGACATGCCCACCATGTGCATGTCCAGCCTGTCCTTGAACACCCGCACCGATGGGGCCTCGGCCACCTCCCGTGGAAGCCCATTCCACACCCTCGGGGTCCTGACTGTCAGGAAGTGCTTCCTGGTATCTAAATGGAACCTCAGTTCCCTGAGCTTGGCTCCGTTGGAGCGCATCCTGCCCTCCTCTGCAGGGGAGAACAGGTCTCTACCCATCTCCATGTGACACCCCCTCACATACCTGCATGTCGCCAACAGACCCCCTCTGAGTCTGCTCTTCTCCAGGCTGAAGAGGCCCAGTTCCCTCAGTCTCGCCTCATACGGCATCCCCTGCAAACCAGCCACCAACCTTGTGGCCCTACGCTGCACTGACTCTAACCTGGCTATATCCTCCTTGTAATGAGGGGCACAAAACTGAGCAGAATACTCCAGTTGAGGGTGTACCAGAGTCGTATAGAGTGGTAGTAATACCTCTCTCGATCTAGAAGCCACACTTCTGGCTATGCAACCAAGGGTGGCGTTCGCCCTCTTGACCACCGCATCACACTGCTGACCCATGTTCAGCCTGCAGTCAGCCAGCACCCCGAGGTCCCTTTCACAAGTGCTGCTCTCCAGCCACTTGTCCCCTAACCTTGCACTTATCCGCATTGAACGCCATCCTGTTGTCTCCTGCCCACTTCCATAGTCTGTCCAGATCCTTTTGGATCTGGAGTACCTGCTCCTCAGTTGTGGCCACTGCTCCAGTTTTAGTATTGTCTGCAAATTTGATCAGCAGACTGTTCACCCCTTCTTCCATGTCGTTAATGAAAAGATTAAACAGAATCGGCCCCAGGACAGAACCCTGGGGGACCCCACTTGTCACTGGCCGCCATCCCGATGATTCCCCACTAATGGTTTCCCTCTGCTTTCGGTCAGTCAGCCATGCCCTAATGCACCAGACAGTGCTTTGGTGTATCCCAAAACTCCTCAGTTTCTCCACCAGGATATCATGGGGCACTTTATCAAAGGCCTTGCTGAAATCCAAGTAAACCACATCCACTGCATCCCCTCCATCTAGCCATCTCAAAACCTTGTCATAGAATCTCACAAGGTTTGTCTAGCAGGACCTGTTTTTGCAGAAGCCGTGTTGTGTGGCTGCCAGCCTCCCTTCCCTATCTAGTATCACTAGATCTCTCTCTATTATGAGCCTTTCCATTGTTTTTCCTACAATGGATATAAGGCTAACTGGTCTGTAATTCCCCATGTCCTTTCTACTACCCTTTTTGAAAATTGGGACCACTGAGGCCACCCTCCAGTCCTCTGGAACTTCACCTGTTTTCCATGAGGCCTCAAAAAAGGAGGCCAGTGGTCATGAGAGAACCCTGCCAACTCTCTAAGTACTCTTGGGTGTAACCCGTCAGGGCCTGGCGCCTTTGTAATGTCCAATGCCCTGAGGAGCCCCTCGACTTCAAGGGGAGGACTCTAATCTGTGCCCCTAAGTCCCCAGCCTCATCTAATCTCCTATGCGGATCTCCCCCGTCCTGCTTTGGGGAGAACACAGAGGCAAAATAGTCATTTAGCATCTGTGCCTGTTCCCTCATATCAGTCACTGGATCTCCTTCCTCCTTATTTAGTGGTCCCACCACTTGTCTCCCCTTCCTCTTCCTATTTACATGCTAAAAGAAGCCCTTTTTGTTGCTCTTGATATCCTTGGCAAGTCTCAGCTCGTAATCAGCCTTAGCCTTGCGAAGAGTCCTTCTGCAACGGGCCTCCTCCTCCCGGTATACTGTTTTGTCTATTTGCCCCAATACCCATTTCCTAGGGAGGTTCCTCTTTCATCTAATCCCTCTAACCACCACCTTTCGCATCCATGGTGGCGCTCTCCTCCGCCTCCCCACCTTACTGACTAGAGGTATCGTCAAGGCTTGCGCCTCCAAAACCTCCCTTTTGAGTGCCATCCACCCCTCCTCAACTCGCTTACCCTCCAGTAACCCATCCCAGGAGACTTTCCCCAGTCTGGCCTTCAGTTGGCCAAAGTTGGCCCTCTGGAAGTCCCAGCTTCTAGTTACTATTGCTATTGCTGCTGCTGCATTACATTGATATGGCACCTGTCTCCCTCCTGCAAGGAACCCAGGGTAGCAGGCAAAGTTCTCATCTCTCCACTTTAGCCTCACATGAACCGCCTTGTGAAGTAGCTCAAGCTCTTGTGGACTCCTGAGTTTTGTTTCCTTTCCTTTGCCAGTTTTTGTGCACTGGTCCCCTTCCAGCAGCCCAGCCTCTCTCCCATCCTTCCTGAGAACCACAACTGTCCAGTAGTATATCTTTTGTGTTGCGAGGCAGTGTGTGTTTTCCGTTGTGCTTTAGGGGCTCTTCCCTCGACTGCGAAATGCTGCCTGGGCCAGCCTGTGATGTGGACTCTGGAAGGTTGACAGGCCAATGAGAACAGAAGAAGGAGCGGCTATTAGTCACAAGCCAAAGAATGCCTGACAGCTGCATCATTCAAAGAAAATGTCTGCTTGTTGAGTCTTTCTTGGCACTGCAAGATGAATTAAAATGTGTTGTCCTGGGGTGGAAATGAGAAATCTTACGCTTAAAACTGTCTCCCCAGATTCTCATGGGAAGCACCTTTGGGATTCATGCCTCCAGTTGTGCCCCAACTGGCTTTATCCTGGGTGGTCCTGCATGGGCGGTTTCCCTCCGCGTTATCCTACACCTTCCCTGACCTGGTGCCCGGCAGGTGTTTTGGACTGTCGATCCCCCATCCGCAGCCAGCGGGGTCGGTGGGATACCTGGGGGGCCCTGGGTGCAGGAATGCTTAGACCCCATGATTACTTTTCCTCCCTTGCTCCACACCCTGAAGCTGTACCTTCCTTCGCGGAGTCTCCCGGGGCGCTTCCTTCATTGTACAAATGGACCAGGCTATGGAGCACTCCTAGAAATGGCCCATTGGAGGTCCAGGCTCAGAGACTGCAGTGGCACAAGAGGAGAAAGGGGACAGAAGGCTTTTAACACGAGGCATTGCAGGATCTTCGGATGATGTCACCACCTCGTAGTTCTGCTTCGGAGTCTAATCAGCCCATTCAGCAATCTTTAGAGCAGGGAAAATGCAGCATTTCATTGTGAAAGCAAAAGGATATGCATCTTTGTGTGCACGAACTATTTTGTGTTACCACAGTGCCACCTACAGGTTATGGAGCTGGAAAACGCTCCTGTCTCTGCAATGGAACCCCAAAAAAGCAGACAATGCAATTCAGCAGTGCATTAAGTGCTTTTTGTAGAAATGCTCAGAAGTGCAAGTTTGGAGTCTTATTGAGATGCAGTGACTTTAGCTCTTGCATGTGATTATCTTTGGGGGTCCCTCTTTAGATGCCTGTGCATGCTCTTTCAAAGGTAGCTCTCTTCTCCTGCCATGATTTCTATTAAAGGACTCCTCTGAGCATGTGCAGCTTTGCGTTTTAAGCTCTCTTTAAATCTTAGACCCTTCATGGCTACTAGGATAAAATGGAGCTCACTTCTGCTGCAAAACACAAGAATTTGGGCATAAGTCCCATTTTGTTGGGGAATAAAAGAAAATTGTATATTTTTAAATAAAAATAATAAAATGAGCCTCTGTAACTATGTACCCATGAATGTACTCTTCTCAACTCTTATTTTCAGCCTGGAGAAGAGGAGACTCAGAGGGGATCTGCTGGGGACATGCAGGTATGTGAGGGGGTGTCACACGGAGGTGGGGAGAGACCTGTTCTCCCCTGCAGAGGAAGGCAGGACGCGCTCCAACGGAGCCAAGCTCAGGGAACCCAGGTTCCATTTGGATGCCAGGAAGCACTTCCTGACAGTCAGGACCCCGAGGGTGTGGAAGGGGCTTCCACGGGAGGCGGTTGAGGCCCCATCAGTGAGGGTGTTTAAGGATAGACTCGATGTGCACATGGTGGGCATGTCGTGAGCGGAGCCGGCTGGAGCCGGGGGTCAGACTAGATGGCCCTGGAGGCCCCTTCTGACCCGCTCTGTTTCTATGTTTAATTAAGAAAGGTGCTGACTTGGCACAATGGCAGCCCAGGTGAGCCCTAACACCTGCGTCTCTCAGGTGGGGGGTGGTCGCTGGGCTCATCCTGAGTGACAAGACTGTGGGCGTTGGCACGGGGTCCGGTCGCAGCCGCACCAGGCCAAGGCGCTCTTCCCTGCTTTGTCTAATCGGCCATTTTGGCCCCTTTCTTCTGCAATGGTCCCAGACCTCTGGTCACGGCACAGTTTTCTTCACACAGCATCAGAGTGACACGCCACACTACGCCACGCCCACCTGAATCCACTTTCAGTGCCGCCCTCTCCATTTCTGTCCTTGGAGGGCAGCTGCCCTGCAGAGGGTTGGACTGCAGAGTCCCGATCCCTGTGCAGGCTGGAGGTGGTAGGAGCGCATCTCGGGGCTGTGCCAGGCTGGGGAAAAGCTCATTTAGAGCATGACGCAGGGAAGCCCCCTGCCCTCAGAGAAGTGGCGAACGCACCGGTGGCCCGTGGGTAGTGCAGTGCGGAGGGCAGAGCAGTGGCGATGCAGGAGGTCCGTGATGAGCATCTTGCTGCTTCTGTCTCAGCAGGCCCAAGTCACAGGGGCCGAGGGGGGATTTGTTCTGGGGAAAGGCTAGTGGGGAACTGGATTTTCAAAGCTCCTCCTGTACCACTCCATGTAATTGGTTCCTAGTTATGATGCCGGGCTGCAGGACACGGAATAATCCATTCAAGTTGCGGCAACCCAGACCCAGGCTGGACCTCAGGAAAAGCTTCCTCACGGTCAGAGCAGTAGGAGAGTGGAGCCAGCTGCCTGGAGAGGAGGTGGGCTCTTCCACACTGGGGACATTCAGGAAGAAACTGGAAGCCATCTGAGTGGGATGGTGTGACTTGGTGTCCTACAACAGCAGGGGGTTGGACTTGATGGCTTTCATGGCCCCTTCCAACTCTACTTTTCCATGATTATTTATTTATTATTTAAAACTTTTCTGTACTGTCCCATTACAAATGCCTCGGGATGGTTTACAACATTGATAAAATAGAATAAAAATAAAAGGAAGAGTGAAGAGTATCACAGCATTCAGTATTCAGTGTGAAACCACAAATTTATACCATTTAACAATTAAAATATTGGGAGAATAAGAAGATTTTCACCTGGTGCTGAAAGGAAAGAAGTTTTGGTACCTGGTGAACCTTTCTGGGGAGCATATTCCACAGTCTTGGGTGCCACTGCAGAGAAGGCCCTCCTCCTGGTAGTCACCCTCACGATCTCTTTCAAGGAGGGCTCCCAGAGGAGGGCCTCTGCCTCATATCTCAAGGGGCAGGAGGGTACATAGCGGAGAAGGTGCTCCTTCTCTGGTAGCATAGTTAAGAAGAGTCATGCTTGATCAGATCTGGGCACATGACAATCCACTGTTCCTGCCTCCTTCAGGTTGAGTCTGCTTGAAAGACTGGCGCTCTGAGCAGTGAGAAATGCCAGGGGGTGAGGGGCAGGCTCCTCTGAAGGTCAGACTGGGTCTTGCTCCAGTGGAAGCTCATCAGAAGAGGCAAGGTCAAGACAAGCTGCTGCTGTGCCACAGCCACAGGCATTCTCTGGGGTGGTTTGGAGGAACAAGAGCTTTTCGTTCTGCAATGGGTTTCTTGCCGTGTGCGATTTGCTCGCGAGCTCTCGCTCCAGCATGGGCTTTGCTGGTGAGCTCGCATGGAGTCTGGGAATCAAAGTCTCCTGCAAGGAGGCCCCATTGACACCAGCTACTCCAGATTATATGCGTCACACAAGGCACGTGGCCCTACCGTTCCTCTGTGGGTGTGAAAAGCTTCCGTGGGGCCAGCAAAGCTTGCTTGGAGTAGCCAAGCAAAACAAGATGAAGAGAAGTTGCTTACCCAACAACCACATCCTTTCTTCTGCCTTTGCTCCTCAGCAAGAAGCATAAAAGCCGGTTAGCAGTTGTCATAAACGCCTGGGAAGCTGATAAGTATTTCCGTAGAATGCAAAAGCCAAGTGCCACGGATGTATCTTTTTGCAATCTGCTCATCAGCAGAAAAAACTCCTATAATTAGGTCAGCGGCATCCAGGTTGACAATTTTCTATTTATGTCCGCTGGACCAAGTCTGAGTCGTCCTGACCACAGCTGGGGAAAAAGAGAGCACCTCCTTGAATGGAGGTTCATGGAGTTTTGTGTATGGAGCACCATGGAGCTGGGGATCTCGGTGATGTGGCCCTAAAACCTTCGTGGCATTCCACACTTCCAAGCATCTCTGTAGAAGATTCAGCACATCTTTGGAATCCATTTGAGAACCTATGCATTGCAAACATGTCTTAGGAACAGCACCAAAAAACCTTCGAGTTCAATGCACTCATACTGGGGAGTGAGCTGATGGGGCACTAGCTGATGGAAAGCTGGTATCTCCACACAGTGAAAGTCATAACCTGTCCCAGTACCTGAAATCTGTGGGTTTGGGACATTATAGGTGCATTTGGGTCAGCCAAATCAAGGTGATGGCATCAGATATTCCAGCATTATACCCCACCTGCCCTCATTGAGGTTTGGTAAGTCCAAACTTTACTCATACCTGATTAGGTAATTATGACTTTGGAACATCTTGTGAGTTCTCTCTTCCTCCCAGTCTCTTTTTCTCTCTATGTCTGTCTTGAAATTCCAGAATTTGTGCACTGCCAGCTTTTGCTCGACTTTCCCAGGGTGAGTCAAGAGCTTGCATTAGCCAGCAAGAATCTGGTAAGCTTTACCAGGAATCCTTCGTGAGCAAACCAGAACTGGTCTTCTCAGCAAGCATCACGCATCATGGGCTAGGAACTTCTAGGTGTTAAACCTCAGCTCCTTTGCGTAAAACTCTTTTGTTGTGGTTTGGCACACACCGTTTGGACTTGCTAAACCTTGACTCAGCACTAGCAATGCGAAAACCCGCCAGTTTGGTCTACATTTTCCTTAGTTGGTGGGTTGCTATCTCATTGCACGCTTGTTTATAGCTGGTTACCTGGCTGCCCATGGCAAAGAAGAATAGTCTCCATGTAGAAGGTGTTATTCACACCTAGGTAAACATCCAGAGTGGACTATAGTTGTGCTAATTTGTGTCTGGGCTTCTTCATGACTTAGAATCATAGAATAATAGAGTTGGAAGGAGCCATGAAGGCCTTCAGGTACAACCCCCTGCTGTTGCAGGACACCAATTCACACCATCCCAGTTAGATGGCTGTCCAGTTTCTTTTTCAATGTCTCTGGTGTGGGAGAGCCCCCCACCTCTCCAGGCAGCTGGTTCCACTGTTGTATTGCTCCGACAGTGAGGAAGCTTTTCCTGATGTCCAGCCAGAATCTGCGTTGTCACAACTTGACTTGATTATTCTGTGTCCTACACTCTGGCATCAGCCCATGGCATCATGGGCTGGATGAGAGCCAATAAACTGAAGCTCAATTCAGACAAGACGGAGGTCCTGCTGGTAGGTGGTTCGAGCTCCTGGGTAGGTGACTTGGATCTTGTCCTGAATGGGGTTGCACTCCCTCTAAAGGACAGAGTCCGCAGCTTGGGAGTACTCCTCGACCCAGAGCTGTCCCTGGAAGCTCAGGTGACTGTGGTGGCGAGGAGCGCTTTCCTTCAGCTTCGGCTGATCCATCAGCTGCGTCCCTACCTGGAGGACGACTGCCTAGCGACAGTGACACATGCATTGGTTACTTCCCAGTTGGACTTCTGTAACGCGCTCTATGTGGGGCTGCCCTTGAAGACAGTCCGGATACTTCAGATGGGGCAAAATAGAGCAGCCAGGTTGCTGACGAGGTCTGGGAATTATTCTCATATAACCCCAGTCCTCTACCAGCTTCACTGGCTTCCCATCAAAGTCCGGGCTCAATTCAAGCTGTTGGTAATTACTTATAAAGCCCTTAACGGCTTGGGACCTGGATACTTGAAGGAACTCCTGCGGCCATATTTGCCCTCCTGCCCCTTGAGTTCTGCAGCAGGGGCTGTCCTCCGGGAACCCTCTGTGAAAGACATTAGGAGGCTAAGTACCTGGAGGAGGGCTTTCTCTGTGGTGGCGCCCCATCTGTGGAATGCGCTCCCCAGAGAGGTTTGCCTGGTGCCATCATTATTTGTTTTTCAGCGCCAGGCCAAGACCTTTTTATTTAAACAGTATTTTAATAATCTTTAATATTCATAGTTTTAATTATGCAGCCAGTGTGTTTCCAAGTTTTAATTGTAATTGTAATTTTATTTGTTTTATTTATTTGTGTTGTGAGCTGTCCCGAGTTTGTGTAGCAATGGGGATGACATATAAAAACTTTAAATAAATAATAAATAAATAAATAGATCGATCTTGACGTTCCTCTTTGTGACAGCCTATAAGGTACTTACAGAGGGACATCAGGTTTCCCCCTCAGTTTTCTCTTCTCAAGGCTGAACATGCCCAGTTCTCTCAGTTAACTGTTCAAATACAATTTGGTTTCTAACTAGGGATGGCCAGATGGAACGTTTCTCAGTAGTTCCTAGGCTGCTAAGCATTTTCTGGATAGAATTCCAATCACAAGGGCTTCTCCTGGGACCTGGGCATCTGAAGAACTGCTTACCTGAACCTACTGAAATGGCTGCAACAGCTTTTTTTGCAATTCCAGGGGGTAATCCTCCAATAACTAGTTGAAGAACCTTTTCAGAAGAGGCACCCTAGGAGGTGTGCTGCCTCCTAGGAGGTTTCCTTACTGTTGAACTGCTATCTTTCCACCCTCTTCCCCATGTTCTGTTTGCCCAGACCTTTTCATAATGGGCTGTTAGATCTGCTTTGAACTTGTTTGAGAGCTTGCTGCTTTAACAACGCAATCCTAGATTTACTTCCCCAGACATTAGCCTCGCTGAGATGAGTGGGGATTATGCCATGTCCACAGTAATTAGGGGCATCATTGAACTTCGGCCATTCAAGGGCACAATCCTGCGCACGCTGAGACAGGAAAAGTCCTGCCCTGCGATGCCCAAGCCGGGAGTTACACCACCTTTTTCTGTCTGAGCATGCACAGGATTTGCACATGAAAAGCTTTGTTTCCGATTCTGGTTGCTTTAATTTTTGTTTGTGCAACCTTTTCTACAATAAAAAGGCACAGGTCTAGCATGTTAAAATAACATAAATGAATAGATCATGGTAAAAACGGCCCAGAAGGTGGGGAGTTATTTACCTATGCCTAGGCATCTCTGCACGTTCAGTCGTCCTTTTCCTCATGGCCGTGGACGCAAAATGTTCCCTAGAAGGTTAATAGACCTTTTGCTTATAACAGAAATATGAGAGACTGCTTGAGGGACTGGATCCATCAGGATTAGGGCTGAACTGAGAGTAAGTGCCATTGAAAACAACGGGCCGTACTTCCAAGAAACGTGTGGGATTGCTCTCTTTTGTGGGTATAACCCTTGGGTGAATTCACAAGAATAAGCTATGCATGGTGAGTTGCTTGCATAACAAGACATGGTACATTTGAGAGATGGTTGGGCAGACTTGATTTGTTCCGCCCTTGCTGACAGCTGATGAATGGGGGTAATGGAAGGGCTTTCATCTGTCGAAACATTCCCAGGTTTGCACCATTATTCTGGAAAGGTTTGCCAACTTAATTCAAGAGTTTCAACTGGTTATGATTCAAAATGTACTGATTGTGGTAGATGAAGATTGATAAATATCTGCTCCTTGGAAGAGAGTTCCTAGCTGCTTGGACAGGAGTTCTCAGCTTTGGTGGCCATTCACAAGACCAGCTTATCACACACATCTGATCACTGATGGGAAAAATCCAAGACTGGAAGATTAGAGATGGTTCTGGTTTTGAGGACACTCTTTGTCAAGTCTTTGTTTGATGCTTCTTAATTAAAAAAAAAAAAAAAAAAAGGACTTGACAGTTTTGGTGCACGAGAGAATGTGCTAGAAGAAATTGTTCTTTAAAAACATTCGAGGTTTCCTTTGATAAAAAGTTTTCTTGAAAAGCGACTGAGAACCAGTTTCTGAAATGGAAATTTCTGCCGCTGGATTCCAGGGAGAGAAAAGCGGCAGTTTTTCGAGTATCACAAAAAGTCAGCAAGTGGTCAGTGACAGGACTGCCATCTGATTAAAGAAATCTGAGTCAATTAATCAGTTATGCTTGAATGCACTGGCGCACAAAACCTGCAATGGGTCCATCTATTTAGCTGATAAATTCATACGCTGTTTAGGGAGCAGTCCTCTCAGTCTTTGCTTTCCTGTCTTCCCCCTTTGGTGATGTTTTATGCCATCTAGTAAGGGCGGTTTGGAGGGGGAGAGAAGCAGTTTGGTCATAGCCTCGCCTCTTTGGTCCCCCATCTCCCTGTTCACTGGAACACCCAATTTCTTCCCCCTCCAAGGTTGTTTTTCCGACCTCGTGGAGGCAGTTCTTCCAGTGCCAGATGTGAAGGGATGTTGGCTGGATCCCCGACTCCCCTCTTCAAGGTCAGAATGCTGTCTCCAAACTTGGAAGGGGAAGCCTGCACGCTCAATGAAGTCTGAGGCTGTAGGATCATCTCTGACCATATTTCACAGATATTTCTTTTTTTAGAACAAAAAGAAGGAATTTTTTAATATGATGGACTATTTTGTCCTTGATGGTTTTGTCTAGAAATAACTAGATAAACTTATTGAAACTTTTGTATGCTGGTTTATGCAAACATAATTTAAAAGAGGCATTCCCTATTGTGGTAAAAAAAGAAAACAGAGGAAGTACAGCTTTTTCATTAGTTAAACACTAAAAGGCTGAATTAAACTTTTAAAATAAACTTTGGAATGCTCAAAAGGTTTTAAAAGATGAAAACATTTTACAGAAATGTTTCAGTGTATTCTTGACTCTGTCATTTGCATTTGGGCAGGCTGCCTTTTGGAACTCCTGCCCTGGCACTAAAAGTGGAGGGCCATCCCGGGGGCAGGTCCTGGGTTGCCAAGAAGCAGTGGCTCTTTTTCAGATTCAGAGAAAATAATCAAGTACAGAAGGGAGCAATGGTTGTGCTGTTCTAACAATTGTCGCCTGCCTTTCCACTGATGGGGCCCAAGCAATGTGACAGGTTCCCGGCATGCACAATTCCCATAGAACAGGGTGGACAACTTGTGGCCAACCAAATGCTTTGTCCTACAACTCCCATGATCCCTCACCACTGGCTATGATAGTCAGGGGAAAGTGGGAGTTGTAGGGCAAAACATCTGGAGAGGCATGGCTCGCTTACCTCTGCCTCAGAAAATTTGACCTTTCTGCACCTCAGCAGTGACTGTGACTTCTTTGTGGGATCTACACCTGTGCAGGTGTGCTTTTGTGGCAGCGCTACTAATAAGTGAAGTTCCCCTTTCCTTGCCTTTTCTGTGGATTTTGGACAGGTGAAAACCTGTGGATCCTGTGTATGAGGTGGCCCAAAGAGGAAATGCATCACTAAAAAAGCAAGTGAAAGAGGACAGAGATTTCCATACAATTTCCATGTGCTAATTGTAATGAATAGAGATCCATTTTGAAATCATGACTTTAATTTAAATGGAAATATAAGGCATCTCACCCAAATGGGGCTGATGCGTGTGTTCAGGTCTGCTCCCCAGGTGTTACCTTGGCCTTTGCCAACTGGTTCCCTCCAGACGCTTTGGACCATAAGGTTCATCTGCCTTAGTTAGCATGGTCAATGGGGATGGATCATGGGGTTGAAGTTGAACACAACTGGAAGGAACTGGGTTGGTGAAGGCTGTGCTAACAGTGGATATGAAAGGCCGAGAATCCGAGATCTCCCTTCTTACAGGTTTATATTTCTAACAGAGGCCTTCAAAGAAAGGAAGACACATGGCCACCTGACCTCTGTGGCAAAGTCCCTCTTACCATTTATCACAACACTGTCAACAACCTGTCAACAACACAGAAACATAGAAACAGAACGAGCCAGAAGGGGCCTCCCAGGCCAACTAGTCTGACCAGTGGCTCCAGCCAGCTCTACGCATGACATGCCTACCATGTGCATGTCCAGCCTATCCTTGACCACCCTCACCAATGGGGCCTCAACGACCTCTCGTGGAAGCCCATTCCATCCCCTCAGGGTCCTAACTGTCAGGAAGTACTTCTTGACATCCAAATTGGACCTTGGTTCCCTGAGCTTTGCTCTGTTGGAGCGCGTCCTGCCTTCCTCTGCAGGGGAGAACAGGTCTCTACCCACCTCCGTGTGACACCCCCTCACATACCTGTATGTCACCAACAGATCCCCTCTGAGTCTCCTCTTCTCCAGGCTGAAAAGACCCTTTTCCCTCAGTCTCACCTCATACGGCTTCCCCTGCAATCCGGCCACCAACCTTGTGGCCCTACGCTGCACTGACTCCAACCTGGCTATATCCTTCCTGTAATGAGGGGCCCAAAACTGAGCACAATACTCCAGTTGCAGGTGCACCAGAGTTGTATAGAGTGGTAGTAATACCTCTCTCGATCTAGAAGCCACACTTCTCAACAGATTCTCCCTGTCCTTCTGTCCTGAATTTTAATGTGTTGTGAGTCATTCAGTGGACAATCCAAGGATGTCGTTCAGTGGACAATCCCTTCCTTGGTAGCTTGTTACCTCCGTGGGTGTCATGAGGCCATAACTTACGTATCCAATTAACTCACACAGTAGCAGGCAATAAAACTAAAGTCTTTTATTGCTACTTTCTACAAGATTAACGATACAACAGATAAGCACTAATGATGGTCTTAACGGGTCAGTTGCCTTCCCCTTTGTGAAGACTCTGGGGAGCCCACGTGGTATTAGCTTTTCCTGTCACATCTTTCCGCTCTTGGGCAGGACAAACCTCTGTCTTGTGTTCCCTTTTGTTCCAGTCGTCTTAGGCTGCGTCTAAAACTAGCATTAACTAAAGACGTCATGCCTCCTGTATCTCCTGGACCCCGTCCAGGAGTCACAGCATCAGGAGGTGAGGGGGGGAGGTATCTTGCTTGTGCTTCTGAGAGCCAAAATAAGGAGAAGCCTCCCATTCAGAAGCCTCATGATCAGGCCGTGACGGGGCTGTTTGTTCAGAGGGTAAAGGGTCAGGATGTGGGGGAGATATTTGTTCAGTTGTTCCAGAGTCAGGCTGTGGAGGGGCCATTTGGCTACTGGGCCCCAAGTATAAGTCATCTTGCTCTAATGTCTGATTCTCATTTTGAACGTTTGACTCTTTCTCGTGAGGTGACGTCTCTGTTGAGCCACCAGGCACGACAGTGGGTTCTTCTACTCCAATTAAAGCCCAGGAGAAGGCACCATGAAGTACTTCCCCATGAGCTCTGTGGTGAGCTATCCAGAGCTATTGGGTCGACAATTGTGCCCACGTAAATGCTACAGGGCTCTTTTGGGACCAAAAGGAATGGAGAGGTGTAAAGAATATCCTCCCCACAAGCACACAATGAGTGTCATGGATGCTAAACATGCGCTGGGGGGGCCAGCAGATTCCCTGCTGTTTCCCCTTGCAGTGGTACCACCAAAACTCCCAAAGAAGCGAGAGGGATGCCATCCTACAGCCATGGCTAATGGGGAGTATCATCACTGAAAAGCCCTGCCTGAATTTCAACTTTCCCTGGAGAAATGTGATGAAATTGTCCACCCAATTTCTTCACTCAAGCACAGGTGGAGAATTTATTTATTTATGTATTTATTAATTAAATTTATATTCCACACCATTAGCCAGAAAGGCTGTATGGGCAGGTTACAAAATTACAAAATATACAATATGCATAACAAAATAATATTCAATTAACAAATAATACAACTATAAAATCCAGTGACACAAAACTTCACATTGACCTCAAGTCTTTATCAATAAAGGTGTAATAAAAGGCACAACAGCAAGAAGTAAAATAAAATGTAAAATATTATAAAACTGTCAGATTATCTGAACAATTAAAATATCAGGTAAATAAAAAGTTCTTTGCTCTAGAAAAGAAATGAAATGTTGGACAAAGAATCCCATAGGACATGTTCCTTAAAAGTGGTTTGTTTCTTTAAAATAAAACCTGTTGTAGCTGTCCAGGGCTTGGAAGACTAGTGGGTAGAGTGCTAGACCAGGACACAGGAGGTCTGGGATCTAGTTCACCTCAGTCATGAAGTTCACAGGCGAGTCACAGACTTCTCAGCCTAACTTACTTTGCAGGATCATTGTGAGAATCAAAGGGAGAGCAGAGTCCTTAAATTGCCTGGGTTTTCTTGCAGGAAAAGGAGTAGGGAATAAATATAATAAATAAGGAATTGTAGGGCTCAGTTCCTGACAGTTGGTTCCTTGCCCATTCTACCTCCAAACTTGCATGGGCCCTCTTTGAACTCAGCTCTCCCCAGCTGCCAGGTTCCAGTCCGCTGAGCTGCTTCCTCACGGGTCGTCTTCGAAGGCTCGGTCTCTGTGTCCACTCCTCCAGCCAGGCTTTGGTGACCACAGAAGAATCCAGTTTGGCTGACTCACCATGAACAGCCTTGTCATCACAGATGCTTATAATGGCATGGTGTGCATACATATAATTCTGCAATGATTGAACTGCTGAAAAAGGGCAGGTGCAAGAGCTGAATTCTGCACCCATGGAAGGGCTAACCTCTAACCAAAAGCTCTGGAGGAAGAATTGCTGTAATGAAACTGCAGATCTTTGGCCCTGCCTCCTCTTTTGCTCCCATATTGTAAAGCATAGATCAGACCCAAACCAATACAGATGAATCCCAAGCGGCAAACGACCTCCCCTCCAAAAACACCAGCGCACAAATGAACAGACAAATGGGCTTGGCTCCGGATTTAGTCCTACTTCGTGTGGTCTCCACCAAAATCAAGCGGAATTAAGTAAATCACAGCTAAATTAAACCCCACTGATTTCAGTGACATGGGGCTTCTCTTTCTGAAGCTTCTAACCTGCCTCTTTATCAAGACTCTTGCTTCCAGATTCTTTGTAGGCCAGTTCTTTACACATCTTTAAAAACTCGCTCGAGGCTTTTCTTTCCCAGCCTGTCTATATGCTCCATTAAACAACGGACAAGCAGGGCTTCAAGAGTGGTGGAAATCCATGACCTCTCCATTCTGGTTCATTGGCACATTTCCAGGTGATGCTATATTTTCCTCGACTGAAAGCCCTGCAGATGCTTGGAGCACCCAGGAGAACCTGCACAGGTGTCATGCAAGCACATGCAAACTGCTAGAAGTGAGGATTCATGTGAGTGTGGGAAATACCTGTGTAGAAGCCCAAAACCTGGGCACAACCTCAGGAACTCACGTGGAATATGCAAATATGCAACTTTGAAGTGCTTGTGGCCAACGTATGCTGGGCTACCAGCCCAGCGCGAAGCAAATAGCTTGCAAAATCTACGAGGACTGAAGTGATGTTTACCTGGGACATATCCACTGAAGAT
Organism: Varanus komodoensis; assembly: GCF_004798865.1. Lineage (NCBI taxonomy): Eukaryota > Metazoa > Chordata > Lepidosauria > Squamata > Varanidae > Varanus > Varanus komodoensis. The sequence goes on from NW_025336401.1 coordinate 3,248,468, forward strand.
GTGAAGAAAACACAGAGTGGCTCTCTTCCATTGGCTTTATGAAGAAAGAATACAGGGTCAACTCTGCCTGATAGAGGAGCTTCCCTGTGCTGTGAACAATTGTTGTGAACAGATGTGTTGTTCTTTTGTCAACCTGAATATCATATTCATTTTTGAAAGGAGAGTGGTTCTCCCAATGTCCCACTGCTAGAACTCAAAGTTCCAATTTCCACGGGCAGTAGATGAAGGGTGGGAAGGGGCTGTTGAACCCACCTCCTGCTTTGCAGGCTTCTCCTAACTATCTGGTCTTTGACCTGTTCCAGGTGGGCTCTTGTGTTCTTGCAGAAAAATACTCCATACAAGCCATAACTGAGCAATGGGATTCGTTGTCACAAGGCCTGGTGATGGCCAGACGAATTAATGGAGGAGGAAAGTTCGGACAATGGCCATTATGGTTAGCTATGTCAGAACCTTGCTGGTGAGTGGTAGCATATATGAGAATACCAATTCGTGGGGTCAACAAGAAGCTTGCTCATGGGAAGGTGGAAGCACCTCATTGACCACTGTTGGGATTAGGTGCACACCCTGCTCTGATTCAGCCACTCGTCCCAAGTTCTTATGTTGTCTTCCCCTGCTGGGATTCACATGTTCAGCAGCATCTCCAGTCATAAATTCCTCCTTTCTTTGAAGCTGGGAGGGTGGGGGGATGAAATGGTTGCTCATAATAGGAAAAACGGGGAGGGGGCAAAAGAATGAACACAATGGAAGACAAATACATGGTTGACTTTTGAAGGAGCAGCATGGAAGTGAGTTGCAAAGAGTGAGTTCAAACAATGACTTTGTTTTTGCTGTTGTTGTGGGTGAACAAATCTCCCCACAATGGAAGGTTAGATTGTTCCCCAGGAAGTTGTGGGTAGGTGTGTGCTCTGCTTGTCTCATTGCCGCCTTGAGCAAGGTAAGAGCCAAGGCAGCATTCATGCTGCTTGCACACACCCCAAGCCTTCGGAGGACACAGATCCATGGACCTCAGTGAGCCCTATTCCCCAGACACCACAAGACCTGCCAGGGTACCTGTCACCATGAAGGCATTCCTGAGTTTGATCTCACTGTTTGTGGTTGTGCAGCTCATCGGGACAGCTCTATTTGGCTTATATCTTCACATGAAGCTGGACAAGGTAAGACTTAGTTGCTCCTGTGCAGACAATTTCCTCCGCTGAGCGATACGGAGGCAAGAAAGGAGTCCTCTGAGATGTAGGGGCAGATTCAGTGTCCACAGATTGACTAGTGGAGAAGATTCCTGGAAAATGAGCTTCACCACTCTAAGGTTCTTGCTTCTCCTACTGATAGTTGGGGACTTTCATCATGGGGGTCTGAAGGCACTGCATTTTTAATGATGATATTCCTAGAGAGCTCAAGAGCCAATGCTCTCCAGGTGATATACGGAGACCTTTCTCAAGAGAGTAGACTTTAGATGTTTTAGGCCACAAGTCCTTCTATTCTTGACCAATGCTGAAATGAAGAATGCTTGGCATAGCCAGAAACGGGTTTTCCTGGGGAAGGAGCTCTGCTTAGTTCTGATATGCTGAATAAATCCCTAGGGACTGAATTCTTTAATCCTCAATGTCTGCCTTTGGTATGAAGTCAGGGGTTGTATTTTTTAAAAATGCGTGGTATAGAGAAAATGGATACAGAGAAGCTTTTCCTCTGTTTCTCATAACATGAGAATTTGGGTCCTCCGGATGAAATGGATTGGGTCTGCTTCTCCCAAAACACAGCCTTCCAAGGTTGTGGCCTCAGTGTCTGAATCGAACTGGGAGAAGAAGCGGGGTTGGAATTCTTAGCTGAAGGGGCAAGGCTGGCAAGCCAAATGATCATCCAAGAGGCCAGTGAGTCCAGACCGCAGCTGGTTTGGTGAGAAACCCCACTGGAGCGGGTGGAAAGAGCGTGATGGCTCCCACAGTCCAGCATCAGATCCAAAGGGCAGGCCAACTGAGTTTTTGCCATCTGGCCCGCAGGCAGAATGACCCTGAGGGTCAAGGAGCTCCCTTTGATTGAAAAGGGAGGCGAGCAGTTCCATTCAGAACCAGCTGCTTAGTATGAGCCGAACTTCCCCAGCTGTTGCCTTTCTGACTCCGCGGGTGTCTTTTGTGATGATACTGCAGTACTCCTACTTTGTATCACAAAGTCAGCCTAGCTGGTTAGTTTGACATTTTAAAAATGTATTTATTTTTATTGTGCAATACAAAAATCAAAACAAACCATTACAGGGAAGAAAGAAAAAGAAACAGTCTCAAAACATGACAATTTTTGAATAAACTGTAAAATAGTGCATAGCTCTAATTACTTAAATATTATAAATATCTCTATATGTTAGTATATGAGAAAACATACCACCATTACTACTACTAAGTGTGCAAAGACATCAACAAAAGCACCTCAAATATAAATAAATAAATAAATTACACCACCAGTTAATCAAAGTAGCTCTCAGGGCAGTTTACAGAGTATTAACAATATATTCAATTGTTCAAAAAACTATAACCACGCAAGAATTCATGTATTTATCCATTTATAGATTATACCTAAAGGCCGCCTGTTCAAAAACTTTGAAATATTTTAAAAACTGAAATCCTCCACCCATTGCACTATTGTAGGTGACCTTTTATGCTTTGCAATATTAATGATTTAGCCATCAAAACGGCATGAAAAAATCCACTTTGACCTCATGTTAAATCCCAAGAGATGGGTAGGTAATTCAAAAGAGCATGTGTGAATATTAACAAACTTTCCTTCACAAGATGTATCTGGGTTCATTGTTATCCTTATGTGCTGCCAAGCTATGTCTGTCTCATGGGGACCCCTTGAATAGAAGCCCCCCAAAATGTCCTGTTGTGGGCAGCCCGGCTCAGCTCTTGTAAACTCAAGGCTGCGGCTTCCTTCATGGAATGGGTCTGTCTCTTGTATCTCACATAGATCCTCCTTCCTCCTCTTCCTCTGCCTTCAACTTTCAACTTCCCCTAGCAAGACTGTCTTCTCCAGGGAGTCTTGCCTTCTCACCGAGCGCTCAGTGTTGGCAATCTTTCGCTTGAGTTGACCTGGGACCCACCTGCTTGTCTTTCTGTCAGTCCAGATATTCTCAAAGCTCTTCTCCAGCGCCATGGTTCACATGCGTCAATTTTCCTTCTGGCAGTTTTACCTCCTCCCAAAAGGATGCCACCACTGGGCAGTGGAAACGTGGGACGGGAGCAGGTCTGTCCTGATCTGCTCAGAAGAAGAGTGGGGTTAGGGTTGAGGGGGCAGCTGGACATCTGACAAAGGGTCAACACAGTTCTTAGAGAATGTATCTCTTCACATCATGCATCACTCGCTTATGGAATATGCTGTTAAAACAAATTGGGGCAGCGAATTTAGGGAATGGGAGAATGGGATTAGGCAAATGGAAGATGAATTCTCCCAATGGCTGTTGGGTGCAAAATGTCCATGATGCTTGGAATTACATACTGTAACTTGTAGTAATGAAATCATCGTCTTCTTCTTCTAAAGAGCAGGCATGTGGGTGGTGCGTGGAAGGAACAGAATCTGGACCACAGTGCCCAGGTATTTTAACTCTTTCTTGCCCTGCCCAGTGAAAACCGCCTAATGACAGAGAGATGCAGCCTCTGCTCTTGTTGCTGTCTGGTACCGTAGGGCAAAGTGATGTTGAGATGAATGACCCCAGAAGCCGCTCAAAGCAGCTGCCATTACAGTGGGCTCAGGTCAGCTGCTGTGGACTTGCTGGACCCTTGGGGTCATCCAGCAGGGGTCAGCTTTGTGTTTGAACTGGACATGGAGAAAGGGGGTTTCCACAGCCGCCTTGGCAATAGCGTGTGACTGACTGCAGCAGAACCGTCGTTTGCTTGTCGGAGTGAAATCAGAGAATCCATTGCACTGAGATGCTGGCAGGAACATTTCAGCTGCCTGTGGGTGGAAAGGAACGAAATGTATTGAAGTGTCGCATTTTAGAGGAAGGAGTTTAGCTCTGGGGCAAAGAGCTTGTTGTGTGCGTAAAAGAGGATCTTTGCTCTCGTAAGGTGGTGGGGCTCATTCCCCTGCTCCGCTTGCTTTCTTTCTCGGCAACCCCCATTGTGGCATCACACACTCTGCAGATTTTTAAGAAAGAGATGGGAAAGCTGCCAACAGCGCAATGCTTTTCACACAAGTCTAATGGGTTGCACCCTGACTTAGCAGTACTTCAAGCAGAACCATTAAAACACAGAGGGAACTGGGTTTGTTGGGTTGGCTAGTGCTGGGAATATGGCATGTCGCTGACCCCTGAAGCAGCTTTTCGGAAGGGCAAGGAAGCTCCTGTGCAGGGCATGGCCCTTGTAGCCAATGGGATTCTACAACTGTAGCTCCGCAGCACCGGTTTTCTTTGCCTCTGAATGGCTTGGATCTAAATGTCCAATAGCCATTGACAGAGCTAAGAACGTAAGAATCCAAGAAGAGCCAGGATGGGGAAGGCCAAGGGTCCATCTAGCCCAGCAGTCTGCTTGCGCAGTGGCCACCCAGCCACCCAGGGCATGAGTGCAGCTTTATCCCGCTGCTGACCAATTCCCCAGCAACGGGTGCCACAGGCGTCGTGCCTTTGATCCTGGAGGCAGCATGAAGCCTTCGGGTCTCCAACCATCTTTTAAAACTCTGGTGGCTGTCACTCCATCTTGTGCAAACGAGTTCCACATTCAGCTTTACATATATGGGTGCGCAGAACCCCTTCCTTCTCCCCACCGCCCCATCAGCTTTACTAGTTGACCCTACTGGGTTCTACTGGTATGAGAGAGAGAACGGAAAATGTCACCCTATCCACTTTCTCCACCCCACACACACTTTTGCACACCCGTATCATGTCTTCCCCTTTTCTAACCTAAAGAGACCCAGACATTGCAGGCTTTCCTCGTAGGGGAGTTGCTCTAGCCCCATGTGCATTTTGGTTGCCCTTTCTCAGCCCCGCAATGTCCTCTTTGAGATACAGGAACAAAGCTGCACTGGATATTACAAATACAAGCTGCTCCATGAGAGAGATCCATACTTGGAGTAGACCTAAGGAGATCAATGGGGACTTGGAGAGTCATGACTAGCCCAAGTCCCATTGATTTCAGTGTCTACTTGAAGGTCTGGATCCGACCCACCAGATCTCAATTGCAAAATTACAGTTCTGCAGCTTTTCCATCCCTTTCCCACTGACTCCAGTGTGGAATTTTCCTTTTGCTGCCACTGTGCACCTGAGTCAACATTTTCTCCGAGCTCTTCTCTGCAGCTGGCTCCAGCTTGTGATACTCAATGCACTGCTCATCTTCTGTAAGCAACAAGAAGAATTGCAACCTATAATTTAGAGGGATTTTGCCCTTTTTCCATATGCTCATCTGGTTGTGTTCAGTCCACCACGGTGGGTGTGAAACAGCTGCTGTTGGGGGAGAAGGAGAAAGCCTGATTCTCCTGAGCAGCCATTTGGCGCTCACGCATTCACAACACCCTTTCCAGGGGCGCCATTTTATCACCTTATACATGTTGGTTTTGAATTAATGTTCATATCCATGTGAAGTTAGTTTCTCTAGAAGTGTGCATGATATGTGAAGGGTCATGTAAATAAAATCAATTTATTTATCTTTTGTAATACATTTTTGTTTCCTACCATTCAACCCAGAAAAAGTTCCTTTTTTCCACTGTTTCTTTGCAAATGAGTATTATTGTCCTGTCATGGGATCGTTGGACTGGAAGATTTTAGCAGAACCTAAAGATTTATCTCTTAGTCACACAGCTAGTTCAGTTCAGTCAGGGTACATGTGCTCTTACACCGAGTGCTTGACTTTACATGTATTTATATTAACTATATTAACATTGCACATTTCTAAGCAAGAAAAAATGGAATCAGTTTGTAGCCCTTCAGATCTTTCTTTCTTTTCCAGCCACCACACTTTTTGTTGTTTTGGGGGAGAGTTTGGAGGCAAGTCTTACTTGTTTGCTCATAGCATTTAAAATCTGCTCAATAAATCTTCTCTGAGCAGATCACAAATTGTTGAAATATAATACAGCACCATCTAAAAAAGGAATGCTATCAAAATAACCAATAGATCTTTGCAAACTGTTTGATTTTTTCACCATCCACAGTAACTTAGTGTGAAATGTGTCTACCTCTCTGCTCACTCTGAAGTCTGCATAATTAGTGAACATGCTAAATAGCACTCCTCCGGAGAGCAATTAAGTGTACTGATTTTCAGTGTGAAAAATGTCCATTTATTTCTTCTCTTTGCTTCTTCTGGAACCAGTTACTCATCCATAAGAAAAACCATGCTTAGCCTACATCTGCTACGTTTACTTATAAATCTTTGTGGTAGCATTTACCAAAAAGCTTTTAGGATGCACAAGTATTGTCTATTCTTACTCTCAAAAATCTCTGAAAGGATGGTGAGGCAGGACCTCTTTTGCTGAAACCATGCCAATTCTTCTTCAACAAGTCTTGTTTTTCTATATAATGCCAATTTTAATAATATTTTCTTCCAGTTTAACTAGAAAAGAAGTTAAATGAGCTGGCCTGTAATTTTCTGACTCAGATGGGCCAACAACAACAACAACAACCCCCCCCCCCCCCGCAGTTTGTCGGCCACTTTCCATTCTTCTGATAAAGAAGCCAATTTTAGCAACAAGCAGCATCTTTCTATTGGAAGATCAGCAATTCTACATTTTAGTTCGTGGTTAGATCCATCTGAGCCCGGCCACAGGGCCCTAGAACCACAACTGTTGTCAGGGCGCTGAGTTCTTTAGGCCTCGATCCTGAAATAATCCATTAAAACATGACACTGGCATATCTGCTTCACATCTTCCACCTGTGAAGACAAATGCAAGGAATTCATTCCTCAGTCTTGTTATCCTTTCAGCACACCTTGCATGCAGTTCTTATCTAACAGGCAAACCATCTCTGCGGCTGGTCTTCTAATTCCGATATGTTTAAAGAAATGTTTATTGTGCATCTTACAGGGTTTGAGAAGTTTTTAGCAATACCAACCTCAAGTCCTCTGCACAAGTGCTTACTTTTAATCTTCGGTTTGTTTTTTCCTGCATTTGTGCTCCCTTTTGTTCTCTCTTAGACAAAACCTCCATTTTCTGAAGGAAGGCGTCTTGCTCGTTAGAACTCCCTGGACTTGGCTTCTTAAACACACTCTTATTCTTGTGTTCTTGGTGGGATTTGTCCTGTTTGGCTTACATTGTAGCTGGGCATTGAAGATTTTGAGAGAGAGAGAGAGAGAGAGAGAGAGAGAGAGAGAGAGAGAGAGAGCTTCCTTTTAACCTGTCTCAGTCTTTCAAAGTTTCTTCTTTTTGAATTAACTGAAGTTGGACTTGGCAAATATCCAAATATTCCAAAATCCATAGCAGTGCAGTTGCTGTTCCCAGTCAGATCCCTGCAGTTGAACACAACTGCATGCAAGGTTCTGAGCTCCCCACAGGATTAAGTCCAGTTCCATGACTAAATGCTTCATGGCACCATGGTTAAGAGTGGGATGAGACCATGGAATGAATTGTTCCTGGATGGCCCTTGTGTAGGTCACCTTTGCAATTTAAGTTGCACCTCAGTGTTGTTGTGGAAGAGAGCCACACATGGTCCCTTGGAGATGGGGAGGGCACAAATGTTTTAAAAATCATTTATCTGCTCTGAAAAATCATGTTTTTACAAGGTGGAACAACTGAACAACTTCTCTCTGTGCTTAGGTAGGGAATTCTTGGAATTGTACTGCTTTATTCTGTTTAAACATGCATTGGATTGTGTCTTCAGTCATTCTTAGGGTGATCCAGCCGATTTAAGCAATTCGAGGTGGGGGGGACGACCTGGCTCATACTGGGCTGTGGCCAATGCTTCTTATTTTTATTTATTTATTTTTCGATTTCTATCCTGCCTTTTTCCTGCAAAGGGCTCAAGGCAGCTTACATCATTCTCCTCCTCCATCTTATCCCCACAACAACAACCCTGTGAGGTAGGTTGGGCTGAGAGTCTGTGACTGGCCCAAAGTCACCCAGTTGGCTCCATGGCTGAGCGGGGACTCGAACCCAGATCATCTGAGTCCCAGTCCCAGCTCTTCACCACTGCACCATACTGGCTCTCTCTTATAGTGAACCTGCAAATCTATTGGCTCATTCTGAGTTTGGACAGAAATCCTCTAGAGGAGGTGGAATGTGCTCCTCTTCTTTGCTTAAATTTTATTTTAATAAAACAGCAAAAGCATGTTATGTGTTGAACTGAGGGTGAGTGGGTGACCATCGGATATCAATGGTTTCCCTAAACCTACAGGTGACCAAAATAATATTTTGGAAGAAAAAGGTGTATGAGAGTTAAAGGAGAATGCTTTTCAGTTCATAATTCATTGCTTCATTTAGACTAGCTTTTCCTAATATAGTGCCTTCCAGATTATGGGGGCCAAGGCCAATGGAACTTCTCATCCAACACATCTGGGAGACCCTAGGTCAGGGGGCAAGCCATTGATTAAAGGTTTCAACCCTCATTTGAAATGGACTTTCTCTGGTTACTCCATTTGCCAGGTGGGAGATGAACTGAATTTACAAGAAGATGTTGTGTTCCTCAGAAGACTGCAGAAGTGTCGGAAATCACAGGATCCTGATACTACCCTTCTGGATTGTACAAAGATATTGAAAACCTTCAATGATCTACAGGATGTAAGCAGCAAGGTAAAGACTTGTTGGAGGGGGGCGGGGTTATAATGAGGTGATAAGCCCTGAAAAATTGCATGGGTCACTTCCTGAAGAGAGGACAGAGCTGTTTGCTCTGTGGCTGAGCTGAGCACAGCGTCTTTGGCTTGCTCTTTAGGGTAATCGAAAGACAAGGTGGGACTGGATGGGATGGGGCAGGGAGCCCCAACCCTTTGGTCTCATCCCCATCAGTCGCTTGGTCTCCAGACCGAGCTTCTCTTCCTCTTCCTTCAAACTTCTATGCCACAAAGTTATCTGTAATGTTTCCAGGGCAGGGATGGGGGACCTCCAACCAGTGGGCCATTTGTGGCTCCAGAGGTGTCCCACCTTCTCCAAGCTCTGACACTCTCCCAACAGGGAAAATATCTTACGGAATTGGGGATGGAGCTTGTCACTCTAGGTGAGAGGGTCTCGGGTCTGGAGAGGACTTTCTGTCTGAGTTAATCCTGCTTACTTCTGAAATGGGTCCTACTTGCTTTTGATTCAGCATAAAATTTGCAAGAATTGCATGGGAGAAACATCCGTGTAAGCATGTGTACCATCACGTGGAGGTCATGCTTGTGTTTCCTTGAGGAGATGAAGGGGAGGCAGAAAGCACTGAAGGACTGAAGGAATGGGCAGCCAGCGGAGAGGGATGGTTTGACTCAGTGTCCCACACTGAGCAGGGGCTGGACCGGCTGGCCCCTTCCAGCTCTACTATTCTATGATTCTATGTTCCAAAATTGTATTAGGTTAGGAATTCCCTGAGCAGAGCTTAAGACCGATGAAATTAATCTGGTGAATCAATAAGGATGTGAAAGGGAGAACCTGCTGTCATTCTTCAGTGGGCCTCCCATATCCATCCTGATACCAGGTTGTTTCAACTTTGCGGGGGTCAGTGGGCATATCTGAAATCTTGAGAGTGTCATGAGCACTCTCACAAAATGACTGACCTGAGGAGGGCCTTGCTCAATCATGAAATGGCTGCTCTGGTGAGCTTAGCTGTCACAGAATACACATTTCCAGGAGGCATGCCGGTGAGACCAATCCCTCCCCACCCCCACCCCCAAAATAAGAAAAATTCCCCAGAGCCCAAGTACAAGGGGGAGATGGGGGTAGCATCTAAACAGAAAACAACTTGGCTGAGCTGAAATAAAGATGGCAGAATTTGGCTTCACAGAATGGCAGCCTCCCACTTAAAAAGTGGTGGTGGTGGTGGTGGTGGTCCTGATGGTTTACCATCAGGAGGGACAGGGATCATAGTGGGTTCCAGGAGAGAAGCCCCCAGGTAGGTTAGTGCCCATCCATTCCGGAGGAGACCCCAGCCTCACATCTTGGCCCAGCTTGGTCTGCTTGAGGGAAGCTGCTCTCTCTGCCTTCCCATCTCACAACACACACCCACACAAGTTGTGTGCAGTTACTATGTCAGAAAAGTAGCTTGTGATTTTATGCATGCTTATCTGGTAGTAAGTCCCATTAATCTCAACTGATTTTGCTTTTTAGTAAACTGCAGGGCTAGCCCCAGCCGTTTTGCTGGCCAACGAAAGGAAAAATTGATGCCCATTCATTTCCACCTACAGAAGTTAACCAATGGAATGGGCATCAATTTTTCCTCTCATTAGGCAGTAAAATGGCCTGGGCTAGGCCTGAAATCTAACTGATAGCGAATTCAGCTGATTGCCAACTGAACCTAAATTCCATCGATCTGGTTTAGATGACACACTAACCCACGCGCAAGGGTTGGGGGCGGGCTCTTCTTGAAATGTGGATTGTTTTATGGCACTAACAAGCCACAGCTTGTCAACCTGTGAAGAGAATTTGTGGTTTACTGTTGGGTTATGAATCCTGGTTTGTTCACCATGACTTGTAATCTCAGCTAGGCTTAGACAACTCGATAAGCTACTTTTCAGCAACAATCCGCGGGTCAGTGACTCACCCCCTATTTACCCATCAGGGTGGGTTCCTGTGTTGTCTGAACCCAGGCCCTAAATGGTGATCCAATCTCCACATGCTGAACTCGGTATCTTTCTCCCCATGGGTCCCGGGAAAGGCTGTGAAGGACACACTGCCAGGACACAGCTTTGTCTCCCACGAGGGCCAAAATAACCACCCCACCATCCCGTTTAATGGCAGGGTCAGTTCTGGTGACCATGCCAAGACTGGTGCATGCGCTGAGAAAGCATTTTCTGGCATGGAGACAATTCAAAAGTGTGCCGCTCAGGCAGCCCTACCAAAAGTAAAAGCATCTTGAAAGTCAACCCTGGCAGTGGGAATGACCGAGGAGACTTGCAACGCTGTGGGTGCTTCTTAGAAGTTGCCAGTTGCGTTTTCGCACCCTCGTTTTACTTGTGCTTGAAGAGTCATTCCTGTACTTGTTACTAAATACAGGTTTTCCTGTCCCAGCATTTTGACCATGCAAGGCTGAGCAGGGCAAGCACTTTTGTTTCTTTCCCTCTTCTTTTCTAAAAATCTGATGTGGGCACAGTCCTTCTGGCACGGATGGCCGTTCAGTGGGGTGAGCTTTTGTGGCCAGCAAGAGTCGGGGAAACAAAGCGAGAGAAAGTGGGTGAGATGCTGGAGAGACCCTTCACGAGGCTAGTGGAAGAGCTGGCTTGCAGGGAGCTGGGTCCAGTCCAGGCCGCCAGCATCCCGTGGCCAGGACACGGCCCATAGCCCCTCTCCATTGCCAGTCTGTCTTCCCACAGGTGACATCGCTGGGTGCTCTTGCTGGGCCTCTTCTGCCTTGCTTGCTTGGTGGGCGGACATGGAGGCCGTGGCCTCTCCTGCCTGCTGCTCCTTCTCTCCACTATCGTTGGGCTGGAAGGAGGGGCAGGGGGCAAGCAGGCTGCCATGCTGGCGAAGAAGTAAGCCCAGGGGTCCTTGTCAGGGGGCTTCTGCCCGGCCTTTGGCACTGGCCCTGCACAGCTGAGGGGGAACTGGGGAGAAGGGCAGGGATACCCGGGCCAGTGCAAGACAGCAGTGAAGAAAAACATGGAGTCCCTCCTCTTCAGTGTAGATAAGTGGATCTTGCTTCAGCACTGGTAACAGGACAACCTCCTACGCCACACCTGAAGGCCACAGGCAAGTCTAGAGGTGTGTGGCACCACTTTCTCCCCTCCAACACCTTGTAGCTGCCTCTCGGCATCTGCAATGGCCCCCATCTGCCTAACAGTAGAACCGGCCTGAGGAAAAACCCTGGATAGCCAAGGGTGGTGCAAGCAAGCAAGCAAGCAAGCAAGCCGAAGTTGCAAACAGGGGTGCATCAGGATGAGAGACTGCATGGGCAAGGCCAGAGGAATGCCACGGCAAGCTGGATGCAGGGCCAGGTGCTGCTCCCACCTCAGTGGGAGTCTCTCTTCCTTTGCAACTTTCATTCTGAGTCCTCCTGGAGCTTCCCATGGTGCTCCGTGCTGGAGAACCTATTTGGAGGATCCAAATAGGCAGGCGATTCCTCAAGGATTTAAAGAGGAGTCTTGTAAGGCTGGAGTGTTATTTGGAAGTGGCATGCAAGGGTCTAACAACAAGGTCTCCAGTCTGCTGTGGCGCAAGTAAGGAGGATAGCTGTAGCACCTGAAGGTCTTGCGCATCTACCTTGGCATAGGTTTTCACCCTGACCGCCCTTTGTAGGACCAGAGGACGATCAGGAATCTCCTCCCAACACACCCCTTTTACTGTACGATGATCCCCAATTAATTAATGCTTAACTGCCCCAAATTTCCCCTTGTGTGACTTCGTTACTACCTGTCACTATGTGCAAAGCATTAACTAGAAAACTAAATTTGCAGATTTATATACCAGTGGCGGGCTCAGGGTAGAGTGGGCTGGAAGAGAGACCATTTTGTCAGAGGGAATGAGAATACAGATGGTTCAGTCAGGGATAGCTCTTGAGTTTAACAGCAGACCTTCATTAAACAGGGATGATAACCCAGATTAAAATGGTGACTCAATTCATCTATGTAGTGTGATAAAAGCCCCAACTTTGGCACTTGTGTTCCTTCTTATTCAAAGCACTGACTCTTTCTGTACTGCACTGATGGACACAACAGTGAACCCCTGGTGTTCACAATCCACCAGAAGAATATTTCAGTCTGCCAGGACCTTCTTACTGGATACAGATGACGGGATAGGACACATTTTAGGGGTTGAGTGCAAATGATTGTTGAAAACAGCAGTAGCAAAATGCCAGGGCCTATTAACCAGAAGCAATCCATGAAGAGAACCCGTGGTTTATTGTTGGGTTGTGAACCTGTGGGTTGTTCACTATGGGAGGCCTGTTATCTCAGACAACACGATAACTCACAGTTCAACGACAACCCACACACTCAACCACTGAGTGCAAGTTATGGTACTATCTGAACCCGACCATCAATAAGGAAGCCATTCTTGAACAAAGGAACTTCAAAGACCAATATCAATGAAACGTTGAAGTGCAACGATTCAACTCTTGTTTGAAAAAGGACAAAACTGCTTTTCTTTATCATATGATTGGATCATGGCTGGGATGTTACCATGCAACAAAGTTTTGAGAAAGAGAACTATATAGTAATTATCACTGCATGTAATTTCTGCATCTCGGGTTCCTTTGTTAACACCGTGTACATCCATCCCCTCCCAGCACATGTATGGGGGTCTATAAATTTGCATCTGATGATGTGGAAAGCATCCATGGATGATTATATCAGAGCAAGTGTGCTAACCTTGAAGGTGCCACAAGGCTCTTTGTTAGTTTGGTTTTAAGATGGTTAATTTTGTGCCTCTGCTTGGCATTGATAGGTTATGCCAGTTCTTGACTAGACATCAAGCAATATGAATGTGGGTGTCACATGTACTATTCACTTGCTGGTTTCTGCCACCAGGTGGTTTGGGTCATGAGAGAGACGTGCATGGCACAGATGCCGCCATGATTTTAACTTTCTCTCTCTCTTCAACATTTCTTTTAGGTTCCACAAGAAAGTCCATTCGCCATGCAGAAAGGTATGTTCTTCGCCCTGGTGGGAACATTTCAATAGGAAGTAGGCATCCAAGAATACATGTCCTGAGGGACTGGGTGGAGGTGACATCTCGAACAGCTCTGTTCCCAAAAGGACCACATATAATTTTGGAATGAGCTTGTTTTCGTAAAAGCAGAAAGTTGCACATTTTATAAGGCGGCTGGAACTTGGAATGAGTTGCTCACAAAAACCCAGCTGAGTCCCTGGAACTGCCTCTCCTCCTCAATGCTGTGACCTTCCACTCACTCTGGCCCAGACAACGGTGGCGGTGAAAAGGAGCAGGAGCAGGAGCAGGGGCACGCAAGGATGAGGAGCAAGAGCAGCTGATGACCATGGTGGTGAGGAGGTCTGTGCACTGGCGGAGGTGGCTCAGAAGGGTGTGTTGCCAGCACTTGTCTTGGGAAACATACGGGATGGGGTACCAAATGGCAGCTGGGCTATTGTATCCATGCTGATGTTCAGAACATCTGGTCATTGTCTGTCATTGGTCTCTCCTTCCTTCCAGAAGAGGCGACTTTGGCCCCAGTGCTGCACATGCCCCCATGTTGCCCCTAGAGACCTCCCATGTTTGTGACATTGCCTTTATTGGCAAAGGAACAAGCAGAGCTGGCATGGAGGGAAAGCCGCTGCCTCAGAGACCTTCAAGCAAGGCCTCCCCAGCCTTGTGCTGTCCAGATACATGGGACTACAACTCACATAACCCCCAACCAGCTGGGTGGAGATGATGGGAGTTGTAGTCAGTCCTGGCTCCAGGCTTTTAAGGGCCTTTGGATAAGACATCCTCCACGAACCACCTCCACCAGTGAGTCTGCCCTCTCCCTGCCAACCTCTTTCTCCTCATGGCCACCACTTGCCTGCTGGACCGGCATTCTTGTTTGCCCCTCTGCTCTAGTGGCACAGCCTTTAAGGTCCAGGATTACAAATAGCCGGCATGAATACCATGTAGCACCTCCAACAGCTTGGAGCAAGTGTGGAGCCTCAGACTTGTCGGCCAAATCCAGTCCTCTGGGTTTCCCCTCATTCCACCTCTTTTCTCCCAGCCATCCATCCTTTGGTGGCTTCTCTTTGTTCATTTCCCCCATTCTGAAAGGTTGAAGTGCTTCTCCAAATGCTTAGCTATAGGCAATAAGAATGTGGAACTGAAGTATCTTGCTATTTTTGTCCTGACCCTTTGGCTGTTGGCCCCTCACACCACTGGAATGCGACCACTGAGAGGTCTTTCAAAATGGTTTGGACCTTGGACTGAGCACTTCTCCATGCCTGGGTTAGAATAACTGGACATGGACCAAGCCAATGAGAACTGTTTTGTATTTTAGGAGACAAGATACCACCTGCAGCTATTCACCTGGCCGGCTTGAAGGACAGCAAGAAAGGTGAGGACGGAGAGTCTGGGAGTCTATCTGTTCTCTCAGCTATATTTGAAGAAAAGAAAAGTGACACTCGAGGCAGAAACAGCAAAGTGTTTCTCCCTTTCTGTCATCTTCCCTTTTATTTAAGTATTTTAGAGAAAATATGCAGATTCAAATGTGGGTGTAAATATGAATCTTGAGAGGACATTAAAAAACAAAAGCAACGTTTCAGACTAAAGCAGGAAAGGATGCATGGAACGATGGATAAAAATATGAAAAATGATATGGACCAGAAATAGACGGAAAAACACCATCCCTCTGTTCGACAGCAAATCTGCTGTTTCTAAGAACTGGTACGGGTGGGATTTATTTAAGCTAATTTTGTTGCAACTTCAGATGTTTCCGTTGTTTTGCTCTGCGGCTCCTCATGGGTTTGCTGAGATGATTGTTCTGCTGGTAATTTTATTTCACTTTAATTGTCTGCTGCATGTTACCTTTAGCAGCAATGGAATGGAAAGACCGGACATGCTTGAAATCGTACATAGCATGACAATTGTGAAGACAAATACATTTGTTTTTGCAAATTAAAATTTACTTCAATAGGGGGATGAAAACTAATTTCATTTGATGGGCACCTCTCCATGTCAGTTTAACTCCATTTCTCATTTTTGCAGTCTTCAGTTTGTCTCAAACATTTGAGAAATTTCCCTCTCTTAAGGTTGGTTTGCTGTGAAAATTAACATATACACAAACTGATATATTCATTTTTGTGTGTATTTCCCCTAATACATGCAGCCTTTTACAGAATTCTGTCTACTATGCACATTTTGCCTCCTATATACCATCTTCTCAAATATATGCATTATATTCCTGATGGAATTAATTGTAATGCTATTTTCATGAATTCAGATATATTTGTGCACACTTTCTCTTAATATATGCATTTTGTTTAAGCATTTTATTTGACTGGAAGGGTGCTCCTGATTGATAAGGCTGTAATGTTTTTTTAATTATTATTTTCAGTACAAGTGCATATAAAACAGCGGAGGACAAACCTCAGATTAGAAATGCAGTCCTCATTTTCTTTTGTGCAAGGCAGAATGTCTCCTCTAAACGATGCATTACTTAAAAGCAAAGCAAGGAAGTGTCTAGCTTCAGGCGTCTTGCTTTGTTGTCCTTTCATATACATGGAAAATTAATTGATAGACTGATCCGGTGGTCTTAGTCCCAAGTAAGAATTGTGCACTTGCAATGGAGTAAACACATTTTGCTTTGCACACTATAAGATCCAGACAATTAATTAATTGAATTAGGTTGCAAAGCACACTCCCTGGAGAGCAAGCCCACTGAATTTAGTTGGATTTCCACTAGAAGAAGCACATGGGATTTAACTGGGTACTGTCAGGAGCTGCGATAGGACATGAGTTCCATACTGCCTGAAAGACTACCTCTTCCTCATAGTCCTGACTGGGGCCTATTATTATTTTGGGGACCCATCTCTGGGTGTCCCTGCCAAAGGGATTTACATGGGCAGTGAATAAAGAATGGGCTTTTTGGTGGTAGCATTCCACTTGTGGAATGCTTCAATTGTAGTTCTTATAGTCTTATAAAATAATACATACTTTCAAGATATTTTTCCCACTTGTTATTCCCTATTAATCAGTTGGCCTTGGCTTTCCCCTGCCCATCTGCATTTATCTGGATTCTGTTTTAGATTCTATGTCTTTGTTATATTTGTATACTTTAGGGTTTCTAAACTTTGTGTTATTGGGCAGTATATAAAGATTTGGTTGGATCTAGGATCTGCCTTTTCTGAATGGAAGGCACCTTGGAGAAGATGTATCTGGGAATAGCTACCACTCTGGTGCTTGTCCCCTTCTATCTAAGAAACAGGAGGAAAGCAGAACCTTAGATAGTCCCAAGTAGATCGTGCTGGCTAGAGCTCTTTTCTATGAGAGCAAAAGGAAACTGTTGTCTTAGCAGGTTGCTAAAGCCAGCCAAAGCCTTATGTGGGCTCCCAAGACCTGCAGTGCAATCAATGCTGCCCTTCCTGGAACAGCTGAATGGATTATTAAAGGATATAAATGACTGTAAACCATACTGAGACCATGTGCTGATAGAACGGTCTATAGAAACTTTAGATTAAAAGGAGGGAGGGAGGGAGGGAGGGATAGGAATTTGGAGGTTCTGTGAGGGACTCATCTTCTGAGCAAGAGGACAAAGAGGTCCTTGAATTCTACTCGAGGAAGAATCAAGAGTTCTGTTCACAGAATCAAGAGTTCTGTTCACAGGCCATGGACCTGATTAGAACCCTTTGCTATGCGTGGGGGTTGTGAGAATGCCGAACTAGGGCAACTTCTGCTCTTATGCAGTACAGTGGACAAAAATGTTCTTAAACACAGTCTATTCTTTCCCCCAGTTTTGCAGTGGCAGAAGGCCATCTATGCCCCAATGGATGACACATTTTCCTACCAAGATGGAAATCTGAAGGTCACCAAAAGTGGACGCTACTTCATCTACTCGCAGGTTGCCTTTTGCAGCAACATGTTGCCACATGTTCCATTCAGCGTCTACGTTTATCTGAACCTGCCATTCCAGGTGGACCAGCTCCTGTTGAAAGGGGTGGGGACCCATGGCACGTCGGGGGACCTGTGTGGGCTGCAGTCGATCCACCTTGGGAGAACTGCTGAACTCCAGCAGGGCCACACCATCTTCGTGAACGTGACGGACTCCTCAAGAGTGAATTACAACCACGAAAATACGTACTTTGGTGTGTTTCAGCTGTCTTAGAAAGGCCTCGAAGCTTCACTTTGCTGAGCAAGGTGACGTCTCCTGGCCCCGTAATACTATTTATAACCCACTTCATCTTCATCCCCCCTACACCCTGTGTATTTTATTTTATTTATTAATAAGAGGCCATGTGTATATCCTCAGAACCAGAAAGTAATGCTGGCATCCAAGGCCTAAAAGTGTGCAAAGCTGGTATCGGATGCTGCCAAACTTTGCACCAGCCAAAATGTTGCCATTTCCCGTCCTAAACACTCCTGTGCTGGCACAAGGAGTCTTAAGACTGCTTCTTCCATTTCTTCCAGTGCTGTTGGCTTCCAGTGCTGTTGGTTACAAATCTAAATGCGACTCATATCTCTCATACATGACAGGCATACCCTGGGAAAGGGTTGTAGCTCAGGGCTGCGGCACCTGTTCTGCACACAAAAGGCCCCGAGCCTGGTCCCCAGCTGATCTCCAGGTGGAGCAGGAAGAACCTTACCTGACATCCTGGTGACCTGCTGCCAGCCTGTGCAGACACTCTGGAGCTAAATGGAGCAATGCTCTGACACCCTAAAGGCATTTCTTGAGCATACAGTCTAAGGCATATAACACAAATCCAGAAAAGTGTCTCCTTTAAGGATTGAGCGGACTATATATTTTAGGACACAATTTTACCGGGATGCCCATAAGGCCCTGACCTTGGAGGTGCAGAAAGGGGGCCATGATGGAGGTGATCTTCCCCTCCCCATCCTCCTCCTGTGTGTTTTGCTAGATGAACTCTTCCATCCCTCCTGCTGGGGCACCTCGGAGAGGGGAGAAATGGGGCCGCAACATCTGGAGAGCAGCCTCCTCTCCTGACCCCCTGAGGCAGCATCTTGCCCCTTCCTCCAGCACTGCTTTCCTGAGCTTGGAGAGCAGCCATGCCAACCATGAGATGCTTCCTAGGAAGCTGGGAAGCTGAACCAGCCTGTGACCCTCAGACAATATCTAGGGTGCAGAGCATGAGGATCCTTCACCTCTGATCATAGACGTGTAGAGCTAGAAGGGCCGTTCGGACCATCCGCTCCACCCTTCTGCTCGGTGCAGGACTCCTTGTAGGCACGCCAGAGATGAGCATTCCCAGTCCGCAGCTGAGCAACGAAGTCTTTGGTCTAAGCTACAGGACAGACACACAGCTCCCATGGCTCCTCCAAGGCACAAATGCATGTGGGTGTTTAACTATCAGTCTTTTTGCAAACACTTTTGCAAGCACCATTTGATAGCTTAGCCAGGTCAGCATCGTTCCTACTTTGCCGAATTAAACTGAAGCCAGAAGTTGTTTTGAAAAAGGGAGAGTGAATTCAGTGTTTTGAGAGAGGGTTTACTTCCTGTGGGACGCTCAGAGACTTCTTCAGACTTGCTGTCACTTCTGGTCAAAAAGGTTTGGCAGGCTTTTGCTACCACTACAAATTCTGCAAAAGTCCTTTAGCAGAGGCTGAAGCATACCAAACTCTGGCGCAGTGTTCCTCTTTCAAGTCTCCTTTAATTCTCTTGAAAAAACGTGAGCATGTCTTAAATTGACATTTCACTGCTCTTACTAGCTCATTGGCTTTCGATTGGTGCTTTCAATTGGATGTTTTAAAGAGGTTTTGGCTTGTATTTGGGTATTTCTGTAAACCATCTTCAAGGTAAGGAAATGTATTACCTGGTGATTTTTAAAATTGTGTTGGAGGTGACTCCACTAAAGCATGATACCATAATGGATAATATGCTTTTCTGAGTTCTTATCATGTTTGTTACAAAGCTTGAAAGATGGGTGAAATAGAGCACATTCTTCTACTGATATAACTCATTTCTTTAACCTGTTGTAAAAAGGTCATTTTTGTTCACATCAGCAGCAGTTTTCTGAACTGTTTGCAATAAATTCTGACCTGTCTTTAATCCAAAGGTTAATTAATGAATAAAAACAATGTACTGTAAGGAAAATCAAACAGATAAATGTCTTTTTTTTCTTTAAAATCCTTCTTTATTTTGTTGAAAACCACAATTTAAAAATTGTTCAAAATAAAAACAGGTTAGAAAAAGTTTAACTTGCATCAGTTGTTGTAACAGTAAAGAAAGAAATGGCAAGAGAGAAATTGGAATGGAGGTGATGGTGGAAGAGGAATATATTTACAAAGAGGTGTAAACAGAGAACAAAAACAAATTCTCATGGCTTCATTTCCTTCTGGATAGGATATTCTTCCTTGTTTTAACCATGCAATGCTGTGGATTGCAGCCCTGCATGGAAGCAGCTTTAGGATTGCAGGCTTCATATTCCATTAAACACACACACACACACACACACACACACACACACACACACACACACA